>NC_050180.1:28841215-29161215 GCF_008315115.2 Sander lucioperca
CTGACAACTGTTGACCATTTAACACACTTACACCTACCTTTACTGTGTTAGTGGGTGTTTATCAATGGAGGTATTATGACTTTTCATATGTTGGTTGTAGCCTTGTAGCTTGTGTGTTTACAGTACTATTTACCCTTTCTCACTTGCAGTTTAATGCATATCATACTGCCTGTGGTAGCTCATTAGCTGGTAGCGTTTACCTTGTAGTTGCTGATCATATTTTGCACTGCATTTGTCTGAAAGCTAGAAGCTACTGGACAATGAGCTAATGTTGCATACATGCAGTAAACTACAAGCTAATGTAAACGGTTAGCTACTGCAATTCTCCTTACCGGTAAGTTATGACTACTGTACAAACATGAACTCCCACGAGTTTTTAATTTATTGACATGGGATAAATAAGACAAAATGACTATTGCTTACATTAAAACCTATCGGTGTCGGTAACGTTACCTACCTTTGCACGTTGCGAGCAAAGTTCCTGACAGAATATTCTCCTCCTGCAAGCAGACTGACGCCGATTCACCAACAGCACAGTTCATAGTTCCACATCCATTTCGTCCAGTGTTTTGAAATGAGAAACGGCTGTGATACGACAGTGAGGCACTTTTATTTTTTCACCTCTCCTTCCTGTCAAAAGACAGACAGTGCGTCTGTCCAATCAGGAGGGTCCGTCCTCTACTAGATAGGCCCTACCTTTTCCGGTAGAAGTTAATGCCGTTGTGTTTTGTGATTTGTTGAAGTGTTTTCATATTTGCTGTCGTGTTTTCATATTTGCTGTCGTGTTTTCCTATTTGCCGTCGTGTTTTCCTATTTGCCGTCGTGTTTTCCTATTTGCTGTCGTGTTTTCTTATTTGCCGTTTTGTTTTCATATTTGCTGTTGTGTTTTCATTTTTTCTGTTGTGTTTTCCTATTTGCCGTTGTGTTTTATGATTTGTTGTTGCGTTTCTCTAATTGCTGTGGTGATTTGCACTTCAGGGCCACCGTATCTTGACCATCTATAGTCATAAACAGCAAAAGAAGCTAATTTGACAATGTTTTTATTATACTAATAGCAGCCTGAAATGGGGTTTATTTTAACCTTTTACCGCACCTATCCCGAACCTGAAGAAATTAAAAATAGCTTTACTTTTGAAGTAGACAAAACAAAGCAAATTAACTTAAAATAAATAAATAAATAAATAAACTACAGAAAAAAATCCAAAAATTTGACTGAGCATCAACTGCCAGTTTTGGAAAGTTGGGGCTTTGCATTTGGCAGTTGGTGGCCGTCGACTGGTACCTGCAGATCACCATCTTCCACTGCTCTCTCTTTTGGAAAGAGGCAGAGGACTTGCCTTTGGATACAATTGGCTATCACCAAAACTGCTATAAAAACTTTACAGGGAAAACAGATCGTTTACAAGTGTTAAAGGCTTCTACATTTGGTGAATCATCATCATTGAAAAAGGACTCTCTGCGCCATGTCAAATCTCTGTCAATTCAATCTGAAGGAGCTCCAAGAAGGTATTCCTTCTTGTTTCCCAATCAGCGCATTTTCTGTGACAATGCAAAATCCAAGTTCAAGGGCAAAACTGAAGAGCTTACAAAGTTTCAGAGTTGGAAACACAAGGAATCAGCCTGTAAAGTTATTGAACCTAGGGCACAGGAATTAAAGAAAGAGGCTCTTTATCGCAAGGTGCAGGGAAAGGACCTTTTTGCAATGGAAGATAAGTATCATCCATCATGCAGAAACAACTTCAACACAGAGTACCAAACCCATGAGCGTTGAAGGGAGAGGGCAGAAAAGGCAGCAGACAACATTGACAGCCTGCAGGCCCAGAAGATAGCAGCACATAACAAGTCGTATTGTGTGGTAAAGGATTACATTCTTAGGAATGTGATTGAATGCAAAGAGGTTGTCCAGCTAAGATCCATGTGCAACTTGTACATGAAGACATTGGAAAATCGAGGTTTTCCTAATCCTGAATACCGCAGTGAGAAATTGGCAAGACGGTTACAAGGAGACAAAGACATCTGTCATGAACTCACATTCTCCAAGGTGCAACACCGTGGGTGTATTGAGTCGAACCTCATATACAGATCTAGCATTACTGTAGATGAAGCAGTTGGATGTGCGGTCCAAGGAGAAGCTTACCCCCTTGGTCTCCTCACAACCGCTCACAACCCGAACCTCCTATGGTGCCATTTTGATGCTAATAAGCCATCACCTCCCGTTAGCATTCCATTGACTGCCATTCATTTTGACGTCACTTTGACAGCGAATAACTTTACATCTGAAGTGTTTAAAGACTTTATTTGTCCATTGTTTATTTCTAAAGAAACACGACAATGTATAAAAGGCTCAATTACCTTGTATCTCACGTTATGGCTCCGTAGCAGACGTTTTTGTAAAAATAGGCTAACGATTGTGTCATAACCACGCAACTCACTGTCGCATGGTAGAGGATTTACTGTATAGTACAGGAGATGCTCGCAGGCAGTTTCAACTTACATTAGCTGTTTAAGTTTAATTACTAATGTTAACTGGAATTTTAGTTAGCAATAATTAGCCTGTGTCCATGTTATCTCCTTACATATACCTACGCTCTTCGTCTCTGCAAGATTGGGAATGATTGAGATTTCTCTTGGTACAGCTACCAGAAGACGTTGCTCACATCACATTTACGTCGTCTCTCTCAGTTGGAGGCTGCGCAGTAACGCTTGGCGCTCACCGGAAAAGTGCTTCTAATGGCCTTCTATGTTTACTGGTCTCCGTCCAGAGCAACGGATCTGTTGGTCCATTATATATATGTCAATGTTAATATTACAGTCTATGGTTAGAGCAAAGAATTTCTAATATGGGAAGAAGTTCCACTCTCTCGTTACTTCCGGCTTCTGAACTGGTTGCAGTTCCACTGTCACTGCCCGATGTGAGTCGAGTGCAGATGTGAGTCGCGCATGCGTCACTTTGCGACAAGTAGCCTACAAGATGCTAACGGCTTTTTGAGCTAACGCACAGTCTATGAGCTAATGTTAGCAATCAAACAATCATAGATAGCTAAAACATTTTTGAAATGACTGCTGCTGCTGGCTACAAGTTAGCAATCAAACACAATAAAGGCTGTCACTTAATAGCGTTTTGAGCTAACGTTAGCAACCAAACCGTCATAGATAGCTACAACGTTTTTGAAATGATTACCATCTTCTGTTATTGTATGTAAAGAGAAACGTTTATTATTTTATAGATTTCACAAATTTCAGTATGACACGTTATGCCGTAAACAGTTTAAATCTGAGCATGCGCGACTCACATCTGCACTTGACTCACATCGGGCAGTGACACCACTAGAGTTCCATATAGGGGGCGCTCACAGGCCAGTGCAGAATGAATGGGACTCTATGGAGCTATACCCCTCAAAATCCTCTTTTCTCAGGATATAATTTTTTGTCTAGTAATTTGAATGTTGCATTTGAAAGGGGAGTGTCGGTACACGATCCGTTCTGCCTGCACGATCCGTTCTGCACATGCGCAAAATGTTCGTGCATGCGCGGTTGTACGAGGATTTACGACACTGCACGATCTGTTCCACGCTTCCGGTCGACAGCCAAGCTAACGTTAGTTTAGCTAACAGCTAATTCGGCTAACTGCTAGCTGAGACAGCATGTAATAACTTTAAAAGACCCTCAAAATAAAACTTGAAAATAAACGTTGACATATATAACAGCTGTTACGTCAGTTCTTTACTTGTGCTCATTTAAAATACAATCACTCAATACTTGTCTTTATTGTTATTACTGTGAAGTCTTAATTTAGCTGTAGCCTGCTTTTCCCATTATGTTTGAGTTAACGTTATTTTAGACAGAATCTAGCTGTCTGCTAGCGGTTAGCCGAATTAGCTGTTAGCTAAACTAACGTTAGCTTCCCGGTGGAGGCTAGCCATAGGCTAGCGTGGAACAGATCGTGCAGGTCGTATCCTCGGTAAAACAGTATTATCTTGCGCATGTGCAGAACGGATCGTGCAGGCAGAACGGATCGTGTACCGACAGGGAGGCTAAGAAAATACACACTGCTGGGTGTTAGATTTTTTTAAAGTGGCTTTTTTGTTCTAAAAAGCCTTTTAGAATGTCAAAACGTTTTGTCCTGCGTTTTTTTTGTGTCGTTACTACGTGCGTGTAACGTAAAAAAACGTTACCATACCCCGCCTCCTTTTAGCCCTAACATCTGTTCCCGTGGCAACAGACAACAAACATTTCCACATTTTGAACGGATGTCGCGAAGCTGTCAAGTTTATTAGTAAGCTAGCGACATTTAGATATAACAAAACATTTAGCTCGTATTATTAGTCTTTGGAGCTTGTTAACAATCAACTAGAAACGTTAGCGTTTAGATAGCTAAAACGTTAATTCATTCTCATTTGCCCTGGACACCAATAACCGAGGACCATGGTAAGAAGCTAACGTTAACGTTATTAGGGTTAAAATAAGTAGCAATGCCACTCTTCATAACTTGTATGCTATAACGTTAGTTGCTAAATCCTAGTTTTCAAAGGACTCTCAATTTAAGAGACCTTTGTAATTAAATGGGAACGGAGCTATGTATTCACACATAATATGGTAACGTTAATGTTACTCCCTGTAGAGACTGGCATCCAGCTCCACGAGTTCAAGGAGCAGCTCGGACACCCGCCGGTACCGCATGCGAGCCCCAACCTCTCAGGTGGATGAAACCCTGTTTGGGAGCCCAAAACCGGTGAGTGAGGCGCGTTACATGTTGTAACCGACCCTAGACAATGAAACTGCTAGCTAGCTACGTATTTCACATTTCTAATGACAGCACTAGCTAATTTTCCTGGCCTCATAGCATCAGTTTATGGCTATGGTGTAACTTTTAGCTATGTATTGCACGGGTGGTACAGGAGCATCATAGAACTCATCTTCCTCTGCTGTTCTACATGCTAACGTTACTTCACCATGCTCCCTGTCACCAACAGGAACAAACCCCTCAAAATCACACACAGCGCCTCTAAAATCATTGGTCTCCCAACTAGCAACCTCCCACCCCTTTATTGACATTGCCATCACACGCAAGGCACTCAACATAGCAGGGGACCCCATCCTCCCCCTGAACTCATACTTCACTCTACCCCCATCCGGCTGCAAATACAGACTTTTGATCCGTCAAAAAGCACGCTACAGCAAGAATTTCGTGCCCTGTGCTGTTACTGTCCTCAGCAAACTGAAACAATAATACTCAATGTTCTATCTATCTATCTATCTATCTATATTTGAGATGTTGCTAACAAACTCTGTCCAGATATCATCACAGTTAGACAAACGTGGAAACTCAGCCTCCAAGGCCAAGAATCCGTCCCAAAAGAACCAAGGAGAGACTCTTGTTCAAATCGTTACCAAGGACCTCATTCGCAATCTCAGGTAGGCTACACTCATTGATAACCTCCAAAAATGGCCTGTCAGTTTGACTGTGGTTATGAAAAGCATAATTCACATTTTAATAGATGGAAATTTAAGTAGCTAAATTGAATTTCCAAATAATTTAAAAGTGGGTGCTATGCTAAGCAAGTAATGAATACTAACTTTATAATCAAACCCTATAATTCAGAGCTATTGTATATCATATGTACAGATTAAAATAAATAAATGTCACAATATTGTAAAGGTGCTTACATTTCAGTGATTATGCAGTACTGAAACACTCAAAGCACATATAACAAACCACCACTTGTCATTATGCCAGGATCCCATTTAAGGATCCTTCAGGAGAGTCCATTATTCTACCATCAGCTGAGTTTGAGCGGATCGCCTCAACGTCCCGGGTTGTCACCAAGGAGGAGAGGGAGGCCCTGAGGGAGGCTTATCACAGAAAGAAAGAAGAGGAAATTGTAGGAAGCGTGAAAAACTTCAACCAAAATGATCCATTAACTTGGAGATTTACAATAAGACAATACTCCCTTAACTCTTTTTCAAATGTACCTCTCATCCAGAAAGCTGCAGAGGAAAGAAAGCGTCAAATCTATGAGGCAGACTTGTCCCGTAAGGAGAACCAGGCACTGACAGAGCTGGAGCGCGAGGCCCGGGACCGTGCTCAGCGCTTAGTGGAGCGGGCCAACGCCTTAAGGATGGAGCAAGAGGATGAGATCAAAAAGCTCAACAACGTAGGAAGCAGCTGTAGACATGTTGACCATGAAAGTTTAAAAATGTGCCTGAAAGTGAACCCGTCAAAGATGGGCAGTACTGCTGATTTTTTGTATTTGTGTGTGTGTGTGTGTGTGTTATCCCCTCAGTTGATTATGGGTGCTCAGTGTCAAGCCACTCGTGACACCCAGATCCAGGAGAAGAAACAGATCCAGGCAGAGTTGACAGAGGAGGAGAAGCGTCTGGATGCCATGATGGAAGTGGAGCGCCGCAAGGCCTTGGAGACTGTGGAGCAGATTGATGAGCTGCGCAAACAGCAGAGGATCAGGTAACACACAAAATCATTTATCGATTCATTTGCACATAAATAAAGTTGTAAAAATAATAAATTCTTATACTACACTGTAGAGATTAAAAAAACACATCCTTCTAAAGAGATCCATTTTCTAACCAGTAAAGGCAAAGGGCTTTAGTGTAGTTATCACGTGTGTGATGTGCCCGTGTTATATTTAAGGGGAATGCAGAAAATCTACGACCAGATCCGGCAACATTTGGAGGAGAAGCAAGTGCAAGAAGTGATGAAAGAGCTGGAGAGACAGCAGATACGAGAGAACCAAGAGAAAATGAACTTGGAAGACCTGAAGGTGCAGACACAGACCATGCAGAGAAAACACTGAACACAAGCACTAGACATGAACATTTACAGAGTCACATACAGGGGGATAGGCAACCACATGTACAGTACACTTGCATTGGAGTTTGTTTCTTCTCTGATTGGTTGTCTTCTTCCAGGCCCTAGAGAAGAAGAGGGATGAGCAGCAGCGTCTGCTGGAAGAGATCAAGTGTATCAATAGCGAGACTTTGCGGGCCAAGGAGCAGCGGAGAGAGGAGGAGAAACTGGCTGACATGAGAGATTTGGAATACATACGAAAGAAAATGGTCAGAAAATACAATTAGACAAACAGCAACAAGAGACAGTTTATACCCATAAAGTTCAGTTACATAACTGACTCTCAACATATCTTTGATTTATTCTGTCGTTAAAATATTATTTTTCTTCATGACCTCCGCAGGAGCGAGAGGCAGAATATGAAGCAGAGCAGAGACGAATCAAGAAAGAGAAGGAGTTGGAGATTGCCAGGCTGAGGGCCCGTCAAGAAAAAGAAAAAGACTACAAGGCAGAGCAGGTCAGGAATAAAACTACCAGCTGACCACCACCACGAAGGTGGTACCTGCTGAATTTAATATAACTTTAATAACTGTTAATATCACATTTTAAAGGCACTACAGTACCTTCCGTAGAAATTCATGGGAATTTTGTGTGTCTGTGCATTTGGAAGGATGAGCTCCGTGCCCGGAGGAACCAAGAAATCGCAGACAGAGAATGGAGGAGAAAACAGAAAGAGCTTGGTGAAAAGAAAGCGAAGGAGGAAGCGATGCTGAGGGCGGCTCGCTTGGAGCAGGTTCACGGCAAAGAGCACTTCCTGTCGATTGAGGCAGGCCGGGAGAAGGCAGAGTTTGAGAGACTGCTGAAGTAAGAAAGTTGATTCTAATATTTTTTACTTTTTTTTCCCACATCAAATCACGTTACCTTAAGATTCTGAGTAAAAGTAGAATACCACTTACAACCTAGTGTAGGATGGTTCAACTACAAATGCAAGTTCAAGTACAAATGCACCTAGTATTAAGGCTTTAATATTTGTTTCCATTTATTCATACTCATTTTATACATTCAGCTATACCATTTTATTAAAATTAGTTTTCACTGCCACTTTTACCTTTCTCCACGCAGGGTGCAACAGGAAGCAATCATCAAACAGAAGGAGGAGGAGGAGAGGCAGCGTCAGAAAGCACACCGTCACGCAGAGGTAATCCGAAATCAGGTGAAGGAGCGTGAACTCTCAGCCGTAGCTAAGCGCAGAGAGATCTTCAAGGAGGCCGATCGGTTGATCGAGGATGCCCGGCAGAGGCGTGTGCGCCTCGATGAAATCAAAGAGAAGAAGCTGAAGGAGCTCAAGTAAGTACAGGCGGGTTAATGGGCCTCTCTTGTGGCTGATATTTTTGACAAGACTGTCTTTAACTAAATAAATCTGACGTGTTTGTTAACGTGCAGGGCTACAGGGCTCTCTGAACAGTACTGCAGTGAAGTGGAAAGGAAGGCCCGGGCCTGTGCACTCTAATTCACTCACAACTGGATTCAAATGGTGCGAAGGCATCACATTTTCTGTGGTCTCATTTAAGCAGAAAGAACACGTTTCAAGTACTAATGTAATTTGAACATATATAAGAATGTACCAATAAAGGTTTCTACTGCACTTTAATTGCTTTTGACCATTGGTATGTACTGTACACATTTTAGTAGTTGGTGTTTTAGGATGGCTTCTTTTTGAGGCATTACTACTTCCTCTCACACAGACTGACTCCACAGGAGACTGGGTACAATTTTTAGTTTTTATTTAGGCTAGTATTTCCCTTTCAGTTGAGTCATATTCGTCCACTTATCATTGACAGATCCCCTTTATTATTAATATGCATGACAACAGAAAGGAATTCAACTTATGTTAGGGTTAGGATGACACTTTACACACACAGCTTAAAGCATGTAGGGAAGTTAAGTACATCAAGGTAAATACAGGCTCTTATTTCAGACAATTCTTGACAAAGAATTGGATGTACTGAGACCTAATTTCTTCATCATAACCATCTAAACACACAACCTACAGGAGTGTTCATGGATCTAACCAAACTGTCATTAGAACACCAAAGTTTCCACCAGCCTGTCTTCTTCTGCCTCCTTGTTTGTTCTTGCTGCTAAGCATTAAAAGGAGGAAACAGGACAGGAGAGTGGGTGGAGGACAGATGGGTGGGGTATCCATCTACAAGTTTTCAATTCTTCATGTTCACATCCGTACACGCAAAAAAAAGTAATGGTGACCGAGGGAAACACTACAACACCTGGCATACTCGGGCCTCAGCACAAGGAGGGTTCCGAGTAAATACACACACACACACACACGGTACTGTTAAGGGGTAAGGGCCCTGGGGTTTGGTAGCAGTGGTCCCGTTCTTGCACATACACAGATACAGTCTCACACAAGCACTGTACACGGCACAAGAGGTCACCTAAATACATGGAGCCAATGAAGGAGAGCTAACATCTAAGAGGGTGGATTGGATAGCCCAGTACAGGCTGAGAGGGGGTTAAAATTCTTATTAAGACCATCAGGTCACACTCGCACTCGCACGCACACGCACACGCACACACCCTCATCCACGCAGTGACATACGTCTGTATGCATTTAAAACTCCATAAAGCTACACGCCTGTGCAGAATATACTATCATTACTTAGTGTTGCTAGCTATAGCCATTTAAATGGCAATATATGTTCAAATATTATATGTAACCTTTTTTCCTCAGAATATACAACGATGAAATGCATTATACAGACAAACGAGACAATGTAAGCTGTTCACATGTTCAGTACATCAAAAGTAAGAGCTTCTCTACGTTAATTTCTTCACGAGTGCAAAATCCAATGCTCCTCCACCTACTTCAAAGGTTCGTTGCTGAGCTTTAGCAAGTCCACTTCTGCAAAAACCATAAACCAATAAAAAAAAACATGACAATAACAAACACAAAAACAAATATTCTAAATAAGTAGTCATAAATATGGAATGTGAAAAAAACAAACATGTGGTCCAATTTCTTTCCAAACAATACAAATAAAAAGTCCTTCAATGCAGTTAAATGTTTTCTCTTGTAACGGGACAACATAATAAAAAAGTAGTACTCAAAACGAGAGTGGGCTGTTGCTTGCTTGTGGCCCCTGTTGTGAGTAGAAGACCATGGGAAGCTGGTGAGGAACACAAAGAGAGAAGGACAGATGGAGGGAAGGTGTTGGGTCAAGTTGTGGTGGTGGTGGGGGGGGGGGTTGTTGGTTGTTCACATGCTATAACCGAAGCTGGGCTGTGGGGGTTGGCCGTAACCTGGTGCTGCTGTGTAACCGTAGCCATAGGGCTGCTGAGGAGGCACGGCCACGTTGGGCCCTGCTGTGAGCATGAGCTGGGGTGTGCCTGCAACAGAAACATTAGTAGTGAAGAGCATGGCCGTAGTCATATTGTTCAAAAAATATTTCCTGTTACCTTAACAGCAACACAATTATTATCTGCGAGTGGTCTTTTTTTTTTTTTTTTTTACCGTAAACAATGGGTTGAGACTCAGTAGCTTGCTCCTCCTGTTTCCTCAGGGACTCGGAGGCTTCGAGTTTGTCCACCTGTGGAAAATACAACAGTGGCGGTGTCAGACTTCAGTTGCACTGTGGCCCGACGGGGCTCTTGAAGAGCAAGGGCTGTGTGGCCGAGTTTGTAAAAACTGACCTCTGGGTTATTTCACTGGCTGACGGATGGGACCATTCCTGACTGGCGAAGACGAATATAGTCCAGATTTAAATAAAAACAGGCTGCAGGAGGCAGGCCTTGCTAATGGGTTGGGGGGCCCTCTATAAGAGCAAAATGAGTAACTACAACTAGAGAGCTAGTGGCAACTATCAGGCTTGGCTACAGCACTATCAGATAGAAATCCACTTCTTTGTGGAAAGTATTAGGGGGGGAAGACAAAGACAAACATCTACTGGGCAATAATGGTCCCACCATTCAGCCACCCAAATCATCTACTCTAACATGTTGGAGTATGTAGAGAACCGACCCCTCACCAGTACAAATAGACTTACTAAGACCAACATTTCTGTTTTTCACCTGTTAGCTCGTGTCCATCTCTCTCTGCACATTTTTTGTGTTAGGCTGCATTCACATACAGTCTGGCGGTCGTAAGGTGTTCCGGCGAAAATGCAACTCTTCCCAATCATTTTGAATGGGGCTAGCGCGTTTAGGCTGCGGCGGCCGCAGGAGGGAGCTGGAAAAAACGCAGCGGCCTGCAGTGAAAAGTTGAGACAGATTCAACTTTTGGAGGAAAGCAGCCCGTCATCCTGAAGGGGACAATCATGTAACCGGCGGCCAGACTTGGCAGTCCGTTTTGAGGCGGTGTGAGAGTCCCATACAGTAAACATCACTGTCTCTACCGTCTGTTTTCTTTTTCTCATTGAAATAAAGCTGCCTTCAAGTGCATTTGGAAATGTCGAGATCTATGAACGATCTGACGGACAACAATATGTGTGAAATATAAAGTCTACTTGTGCTACATTGGATGGGACAAATAACACAATATGACATCACACAAATGGGCCATTTAAGTGACACTCCCACTGCCGCACAACCCTGTGGTTTGAACGCATCCTTAAAGTTGGTGGACAGAGGACATACCTTGATTAGCCTTTGGTAGCCATCAGGATTTGGCATTTCTGTCAGTAATACCTGTAATACATTTTAAAGCTATGAGCCTAATATAGGTTAAGACCTGATTCTGAAAGACTTAGCTCTGAAGATGCCTTGGTACTAATAAAATAGTTATTAAGGAAAACTTGAGGCTGAAACATGCTTCATGTGCCTGTGTGTATGCTACGTTGTCTGTAGACTTGTGTGTGCCATCCACAAACATTAATGAACACTTCACTCTCATCCTTGGAAATTCATGGATCTGGTAAAGCACTCAAAGAAATGCTTTGAACTCTTTTATAACCTTTTATAGTCCATGTTTGGGTTATAGGAATAAACACAAACTGATATCAAGTGTATTTATTTGAAAATGCACTGAATTACACACATTTACCAAGTATCTACAGTATATGTTAATGATTAATGTTAAATATAGGGCTGCAGCTAACAATTATGTTATTAATGAATGGATAATTCCTATGGTCTAAAGAATGTCATAAAATAGTGAAAAAAGCCCATCACAATTTCCTATAGTCCGAGGTGATGTCATCAAAAGACTTGTTTTGTCCGACCAACAGTCCAAAACCTAAATATATTCAATTTATTATCACATAAGAAAAATAACATGATCAATTAATTAACAAAATAGCATTCGTTTTATGTATTTATATA
The DNA here is from genome assembly GCF_008315115.2 of Sander lucioperca. Lineage (NCBI taxonomy): Eukaryota > Metazoa > Chordata > Actinopteri > Perciformes > Percidae > Sander > Sander lucioperca. Next base: position 28,853,355 of record NC_050180.1, read on the forward strand.
ATATATATAATAATATATTTATATTATATAATAATTAGTTGACTCATTGCTTTGCAGTGGAAACTATCAGAAACACTTGCAGGTAAGAATAAACATTTGTTGTCCCATTTGCCTATTCTATGATTACCAATTGCCACTATTTGGAAAGAAATAATCACCAACAATTTATGGAGTACTCTCGGTGTGTTAGCAAGTTTAAAAATGTTAAGAGGCATGCTCCCGGGCCATACACATGGCCCAATTAAGTCATTGCCTGCATACAAACAGCTACAAGAAGCATGTAGCAGCGTTGAGAATCAACTTGCTAAAACTGCCTGGTTTGTCTTTGGTGCTTTAGTATTTGCTAAGCAGCTCAGATGCAGACAATGATGGGGGGGAAAAAAGAGCTAAAAACAATTCAAAGAGTTAAGCAGCCAGCAAAAAGCTTCAGATATTACCCTCAGTTATGACAGTGTGCAGCTTAAATACTAAATAAATCAGTTAAGGACAATGCAACAGGATAGCTTTCCTCTTACAGTGGTTTTGGGTTCAGTTCTCTACATACTATCTGGTTTATTACGACTACAGTCAGTCAATCTAGTTAAGCAGGCTGTTTTGAGAAAAGACAGGCTCTTGTTTCGTTTCAGAAGAGAAGGGTTGACAGACATGCTGAAGCGGCAGTTGAGTTATTTTCTTCTTGAAGAGTGCATGAGAGAGAAAGACAGAGAAGCAGAAAGTGGAGGGAGTGTGAAAGAGGGTGGAGGGGATGGATCTGTACAGCCAGTTCAAGGTTTCCAGAAGCAGGCACAGCCAACAACGATGTCTATTAGCCTGGCCTGAGTGCTGCTGATGCTACCAATGGAGGGGGGTAGTGCATGCTTGTCGCTCTACATGTACACATTTTTTACCCCCAAAGAACACACCCAAACAGATTATTTGCTCTCATAAACTCAAGCTGTTTGTTGCTTAAAGAGACCACACTTTACAGTAGCAAAGAATACTCAAGAGACCTATACTGTAGAAAAATACCCCTCTCAAATACTTGTCCTAATGTTAATGGTTTTTATCGTCTGTGTTCTTTTATGGCATTGAGATGAATTCAGTACAAACAAACATGGAGAAAAATAATAGAAAGGCTCTGTAAGAATGGTCACTTAAAATGAAAATAATGGCACTCACTGGCTCTTTTATTACTGAAATTAGGTCTTACACTTAGCTGTGCTCTATGCTACTACACCACTGTCCAAATACAGTTATAAATATGCACTCACCTCTCTCAACATAAAGATGTAACCAAGAATTATTAAAGTGATATGTCTTAAAAATCCCTTTACAATGTCTACAAAAACATACTATTCCTGAAAGGGTCCTGAACCAAGTCAGTATGATGGAGAGCAGCAGATGGCAGCTGAGTGGTGTTACAAGACAGATCAAAATTAGCATTAATCTACAAGTTTGGTGAGAAAAGGACCTGACCACAGCAGGTGAGTTTGCTATCCAGAGTGGCGCTCTTCACCCATGCCTAAGGAGAGCTGATGGGCATGCAGGCTTAAGTAGATGGCTCAGTGTGTTTGAGGAGAAAGGCTGTGATGGGGCACAGACAATCATCACTGGAGCTGGCTGTTCCCCCTCGGCGCTGTGGGGCTTTATAGCATCTTTCAGCTCATTGTTTCGGTTTTCTGGCCCGTAACTTATCGTTTTTGTTTACGCTCACTGCTCTCATAGTGTCGTTGGCAGCTGTTTTGAGCAAACAAGCTCTAGTTCGCCATACCAACTTAAAATGTCTGGGTTGTGTTTACAGTGTCTTTCCTGCTGACAAAAAAACTGTTGCAGGTTGCTTGGAACAAGAACAATTAGCAATGGCCTCATCAGCAAAACTTCAGTGTTTAACTGCTGTTAGCAAAGTACAAGTATATTGTGTCTGTAACTGTAATCCTGCAAATTAGAAGTATATAAATATAGATCCTGCTTTAGTTAGGATCAAAGCTAATGGTTACTGTATTGACATGCCTGACCAAGTCTGGCGACCTGACAGCAAAATGTCACCACTTTAACAAAAACAAATGTTTACAGTGATCTCTGTTACATTTCTCAGTAGGTGAATATTATCAGTATTATTAATAATTAGATGTAATGTCAAGTAAGGAATAGAATTGTCACATCTTAAACCGGTCTAATTAAATAATGGTTTAATGGTTAATCCAGAGCCATCACTGACGATGGCAAACCTAGCAAAGGGACCCTGAGGGATGGGTGTGAAGAGCCCCGCTCTGGAGTCTCGTGGGTTGGTAGGTGGTCTAGTGGAGATGTGGAGTTTACAATCAGAAGCAGCGGAGTGACATGGGGGGAGAGGGGTCATGCGGTTTCTGCTAATTTCACTCCTCCAAACTACAGGCTACAGGGTACGGGAGAGGGGTCAAAAAGAATGATTAGAAAATGGATTCGACTTTCACCTTTTCCTTTATCGCATCAACCTGGAAAGGAAATTCAGAGAGGCAACTTAAAGAGGAAAAAAAACAAATGGAAGTCTCCCAAAATAGAAATTGAGAGAGAGAGAGAAGAGCAAACACAGGGCTGGTCACTTAAAGAAAACACAAAAATCCTGAGAGACAGATGCGGGTAATAACACCACTTTTGATACAAATGCAGACTTGAGATCTCTCCGATACTGTGAATTTCCCCTCGTTGCTTACAACATTGTAAATAATAAAATACATGTGGGCCTACAGTAAGTTTGAACACAAAATGTACTATGTAGAGTGTTTAATATATAATGCAAATACTTAGGAAAATGATTTATTGTCACTATACAAATGTTTCCTTGTTTTTATCCATTTCAAGTAACCAACTGGTGGGGTTTTCCACAACAAGCACCAAAAAGAAGTCAACCACAAGAAAACTCACTAAAATATGTTTGTGTAGTCAACAGCTTATATGACAAACTGAAGTATTTTGATTCAGTAAAATCCACCAAATTGGCATTTCAAGTTAGGCAAATAAATGCAAGAGTATTTTTTTTTTTTACAAATGCTTCACTCGGGTCCGCTGTCTGTTATGAAAGCAATAGGTGGGTTGTTTTGTATGCCATGTAACAGAGACAAATGGCAGGACGAGCAACACAGCAGTTATGAATCGCCTCTGGAACACATTTGTATGGAAAAGTAGCTTAAATGGATGGAAACCAAAATGAAAAGGAGAACAACAGTGATGACACATAACTGATAGAAGCATAGAAAGATGAGCATGAATGGAGTAAGGAATAGGCAGTACTGGGGGAGGTTTATCTTCGATACTGTCTGGGGAAAACTGTGCGACACTGCCTATAGTTGAATAGTATTTGCAAACATTTTATTTTTAGAAGCTGCTGGTGATTTTTTAGGTGTCAGTTGGGTTGAAACCGATCAGGGAAAAAGTATTTAAAGATTCAATTGAATATTTTGTTTCTTTCCGTGGTACACCCATCTGAACAGGTCTGACATTTCCTCAAGACATGTGGGTCTCACAGATAGGCACAGGTTTGCAAATACTAGTTCACAAGTATTAGCAACACCTGACAGCAGGAGAAAAAACCCATAGTCAATATCCTGCCCATCTACCTTGTTATTACCTTCGTTCACTGTAGTTACCTTAGAATTGCAAAAGGTATCTATAGATTGATGCAAAATATATTTTTCTCTCTTAAGAAACCTTCTCACAAAGCCATCTAACTTGTCCTGATACACCACACACACTGGTTACCTCTGGCCGACCCACCTTAGAGAGATACTCCCTCATGACCTGGATGAAGTATGGCATGGAGAAGTCCATGATGTTGTGTCGCCAGGCGGTCTCCAGCACCACGTCGGGCCGCAGCAGGTCGTAGCAGGTGAATAGGCAGGCTGCAAAACATTCCTTCTTGTCCTCATTCAGGAACCAAGCCAGGAGCTCCTCTGCCAGCTCGATGTCTTTGGACTCTGATGCGTACTGCATGGCATCCTGCAGAGCGGAAAACACAATTACAGTTCAATAAATTGACTTGGGGCAAGTGACCACATCTGCCATTTTACATTTCAGCACAGTCAGTTGGTTTCGAGGTTGAAATGTAATGCTGGGATTTATACTACTTGGAAGAACTGCAGTATATATGGAAAGTTATTGTTATTTGTTTTATTAGCCATCCACCTTGTAGAGCTTGTCCTTCTTGCAGAGCTCCACACTCTGTTTCCAGCGGTTGTTGCCCTTGAAAAGGTAGGCTGCGATCCTCCTAAACTCAATCAACTCATGCTTCTCCAGGCCCTGGGCCAGTGTGATGTTGTCAAAGTTGTCATAGGCATCGATGGAAGCACGCAATGCCTAGATAAGTGAGAGAGGAGATAATAACATACAACTGAAAATCCAATTTTTTTTCTCCCTTCAACCAACATAAAACATCTAAAACATAGATTATCATACTAGTCCTTATGATACACAATGCACAATATCAAAATATCATACCGCATAGTCTTCCTCAATGATGAAGAGGTTGTTGAGGGCCTCATTTACTGACTTGTTGTTATGATTCTGGACAGACCTTAGGTAAGGTTTAACCAGAGGCAGCTGTTTCACCTAAACAAAGAATCAGGAAAAATAAATTATCAATGTCCATTTTCATGTAATCTCGTATTTAAAAATTCTTTTTGTATCACATATAATTCTCTACCAAAAACCTACCTAAACTACTTCAATCAGGAACAGTCACTCATAACTTTGTTTTGATCCACAACAGCATTTTTTTTTTTTTTATATTTTGTGAATGCATACAACCTAACACTTTTGAGAATTGTTTACAGAAAGCAATAATGGCCCAGGACCTTGCTGAAGAAGTTGACAGCGCGCGAGTGGTCCAGTCTTGGAGAGAGGACGATGAGCAGGTCGTTCAGCAACAATGGTTTGAACTCCAGATAAAACTGGACGGCCTTGTAGTACAACTCCACATTGGCCACCTACGATGAAAAAACACACATATACTCAAATTGAAAATACACAAATAATGTCTACCACAGTTAAAGCTCAGTACTGTGCTTTGGCACTGTTGTTAATAATATAACTTGTTACCAGAATGAATACTAGCATCACTAATCAAGTAAATGTTATTTTTTTTACCTTGGTGACAATGTCCTTGAACTGGCCCTCCTTCCAGGCATTAGATGGGTGGTTCATCATAGTGATGATGGCGTTGTCGTATTCCTCGTACTTGTCGTAGAGGAACACCAGCTCCCCCCACAGGTGGGCCTGCTCTGCTGCCCTGAGAACCTGATAAACACACCCAGGTTAGTTCATGAACTTATATTTAAATTGGTAAACAGATCAGGAACTAGAGAGAGACTAGTAAGACTGGATCAAATCAGTTACCATAAAGTCTAACTAAAACTGTTAATAGGGATGGAATGGTTCAAGTAAAAAAATCCAAACCGTTTGGGCCACTAGTCACGATTCGGGGAATGTATGTATTATTTGGTTCATGTTAGCCTCACAGATTTCAATCAAAAGGCTTGTGCTGGGGGGGGAGGAGGAGGGAGAAAGGATATGATTTAAGTAACTTTACTTGAGAAATTACATCCCCATTAAATCCTGTTCTATAATATCCGCCAACATTTAATCAACAGTGTTCTTTTGAAAACAGTGTGCAGTGTGTATTTGGGTTATGTTGCTTTTAATGTGTTTTTTTTATTTTATTTTTTTTTTTATAAATAACACAGTGGCTCTTTTCCTTTTAAGTAAAAGTCTGCACTTTCATTCAAAGTGGAAAAAGTAATATTTCCATTAAGAACTGACATGTCATAGGCCACTTTTTAAAAAAGTGCTGGTGGAGCTTATGCATCTCTTTATGTTGATGGCCTTAGTCTATAATCTGGCCATTTCTATATAAAAATAACAAAGCTGCATTTTCTGTTTACACTAATGAGGAAAACTATTCTTTTAATAAAGATTGGACAATGAAGAAGTTTATGTTCCTTATGTTCTTAGCCAGTACTTTGTTAAGGTAAACAGTTAACTTTGTTTTGCCAAATACATAAATGAAAAGCCTGTTGAAATTGTCAATGTACCAAAGACGTACCGAACTGAACCGAAAACTGACCCCAAAAACAGTGATATGAACCGAACCGGGAATTTTGTAAACCGTTCCACACCTAGTTGTTAATCAAGCTGTGCTTCTACAAAAGAGTATGAGGGGAAGTTACATATTTATGCTGTAAAGATTATTATAAATCATTTTTTGTTTAAAGATGTTACCGTTGTTCCCCTAGCCTACCTTTGGAATGTTGACACGGGACCAGAAGAGCTCCAGGTGCTCCCTCATCTTCTGGGGTTTGAATTTGGAGTAGAGGATGGCCAGCTCAGTGAACATACCCATGTGAGCACGCTCCAGTCCAAGGGCAGCCTCCAGCATGGTGATCAGCTCCTCAAAGTAACCGCGGTCCTGAAGGTACAGACGGACTTAATGACACTAACCATTAAACCAGTAATACAAACAAAATAAACAGTGCAAAACCTTAAATTTTAACACTTAAATTCAGGGGAGAAAGAATATTTAATTGGAGACTTTGAGAAGTTGGCTTAAAGTCTGGGTAAAGCAAAATCAGTGATTTCCACTAACGTACCTTTCAGTCTTCAGCCCGAATTGGCTACCTGGCCCGCCAGCAGTTATTGCTCACTGCTGTGGGTGTCTGCTTTGTGCTAACGTTAGCTGCTGTTAGCTGCTAACGAGTCTGTCGCCGTAAGGCAGCACTCTTCTTCGGCTCGGGGGTTGTGTGCTATGCTACCATGTGTGTGTGTGGTACTTTTTTAGTAAATGTGCTAGCAAACTAACAAAGCTGCAAACGAGTGTCGATGCCAGCGGCTCGTTCTTCGGCTCAGTGCCTTCAGTGGACACTCCCTCATCTACTCAGAGCAGAGAATACTGCTTATTTTCCCCCTGATTTTTAAACCTAATTTAATATACGTTCCGGTTCAGATTTGGCTGGGTGGTTAAAAACCCATTTTCCTGTGTTGTGACAGATTTAGAACACATTTATTTGGGCTTTACTAGGACTTTAAATATATCACTTGTGCCAAGGAATGGTGGTTCTGCTGAACCAGCACCAACCAAACTCAGATTTACTGCCATAAAGAAATTTCATCTGTAAGCTTTGACAATTGATATTTAAGTGTAAGACAAAGGCAACAGAAAACACTACTGTCCTGTGCACTATATGTCTGATACCAGATATGTGGTATATGAGTAGTTACTCAGCATTTATAATAAGCATAACAGGAGAGTTTTACACTGGCCCCAGTTACCCCTGTTACCTGGTAGTAGTTGATGAGTTCCTCCAGTTCATCGGCGTGGACGACAATATGCAGGCCACACATTTGGGCAAGACGGAACTCTTTCCCATCTACACACGCAAAACACACCTGGAAGAGAAGATAATCAAATCAAACAATGTGTTAAATAAAGGCTAGTTGACAGTAACTGGCTTTTCTTTACTGACACTATAAAAGGAAGGCTTAGTGTTTAGCTTGAACTCAGTATAAGCTCTGAAGTGCTACATCTGACTATTTACTATTCAAAGGACTTTTTCTCCATAAAGAGTTAAAGATGAAACTGTATCGTAATTCCTCACCTCCTTCCAGGTGCGGGTGCTGTTGGCCTTGCGAGCTCCGTCCACAGCTGCCTGGTACTCTCCCAGGTGCACCAGAGTGGAGGCCAGACGGCCAAAGTTGGACACATTGTTGTAGAGCAGTTTGGCTGCCTCATACATCTTGTCGTCATAACAACGATCACCCACCTGAAGGAAAATTGACAAAAAAAGGAGCGCATTAGCAAAGTAGCAACTGTTGAACAGGTGAAAGAGAATTAAGTGGTAACAATTTTATATGTGAGTGTGTGCTGTAAGTCTGTATGCTTCCCAAGACCTACTTGCTGAATGTGAGCATTATTGGGTCCGTTAATGAACTCTTCCAGCTCAGCCAGGCGGTTGGTCTTGGCCAGGGCAAAGATCAACTCTGTTTCAACGTACGACTCGCGGGCCTTCTTACGGGCCATCTGCAGAAACTTGACCAGGTCCTCCCAGTTCCCTGCACACAACAATCAACTCGGATCAGTTTCATGAGCACATCAATCTACAGTATATTTACCAAAACACTATTAAAGTGTCTTCATTAAAGAAAACAAAAAAATGACAAATCACACTAAATTTAGCATCTATCCAAAATTCTTCAGATCTAGGCACCAAATGAGCCGATACGATGGACATTTTTCATCTTACCGCTTTGGGCTGCAGCTTGTCCCACCTCCATGTAAGCAGAAGGGTCATCTGCCTTAATGTAAGAGTCAATGGCTTCTTTGACCAGGCCCTTCTGAAGCTGGGCCTTTGCCAGCTGACTCCACACTGGTGGCTCATTGCAGCGCTCAGCAAACTCATAAGCTCTGTCCAGGTTACCAATGTGCTCAATCAGAACCTAGACAAAATGAGACAACATTCTGATTATGTTACATCAAGCTCAATAACACAATTCTGGTGGCCATTATAATCAGGGTTTAGGTCAACTATGTGATTCCTGAATAACACGTCTGGTTTAAAACTGTACACACAATACAAAAGCTCTTTGGGTTCATGTCTCTAGATTTTAGACCCCTTACAGTCGAGCAGTAATGAGCACTAATCCACTGACCTGCACAGCAGAGGTGTTGACATCAAATTTTCTAAAAATAGCAAAGGCCTCCTCAAACAGCTCATTACTGATGGCGATGTTCGCAATGTCTGGGGCATCATAGTTGTCCAGACGGTTGATGTACTCCATAACACGTGTCCGGTCAGCTTTAATAGCTGTCAGGATGAGCAGATTCTGGAGGTTTCTGAAAAACAAAAGCCAGAATTAGTGAGGGTCTAATTCTGTATGTGGCTAAAAAAGCAAAATACATTTTTCAATGTTTTTCAATATGATCACAATTCAAGGCGCTTCTACAAAACTGAAAGCAGTTCATCAGTGAAAAAATAACTCTGACGGACTTGTGTCCAAAACCTTCAAAATTAGGCTTAAAGAGACTTGCTTCTTACTGTCTTACAAATACCTTTATTATTGGAGATTGCTGTATCTTTGGGAAACACAAAAATCACAAATCATTTTTGGGGCCGATCACCGATTACCGATTGTTGTGAGCAGTATCGACTGATGCCGATCACCGGGTCTATTTGAAACCTTCTATTTATCATGTCATATATTTATCATATATTAATTTTAATATTCTTAACAACAATGCATAAGTATTAAAATTAACAGAAGATAATGTATTGTGAATTGTCAACGGTTTACTTTTATTGACAGGAAACGTTCAACATTCCACTTCCTCTGTTAGAAACACACCTTAAACATCTTAGAGCTTAACATATAGCTAAAGCCTTATTCGGAATAAATTACAAAAAAACTGTCAGTGTGTTCTTCAGTGTGTCTTTAGTGTGTTCTGAGCAGGGTGGGGCCACTTAAATTTTTTACCAGCCACTTTTTCCAGAATTCAAATTTATAAAAGAGAGTGCACTACATCATATTTTGAATTGCTTTATTAAATTATGTTTTATTATTAATATATATTGTATTAATATAATGTATTTATTGTGTGTCAGTAGCTTGTTGATCTTTACATTGTAAGTTAATTTCCTATCCTGGCCTGGGATACACATTCATACGGTTTGATAAAGGACTTATTGGACTTTAACTTATCATTGATTTTACAATAACGAGTGTAGCTCATGGATGTATTAAGTGTAGCTGTCCTCTATTTAGGTCATCCTGTATGTCTCATCTCCGGTTTTTCCTGCATCCACTGTGTGTGTGTGTGTGTGTGTGTGTGTGTGTCGTCAGTCACGGGGTAGAACTGAGCAGCAGAGAGCCAACAGATTTAAAACGGCAGCAGCTTTCAAGCGACTTAAACATCGTTACAGTCTACATTGACGTTAAAATGTAAACAGGTTGGCAGGACGGTCTGAAATGTTTTGCACGGTCTTTCGCTGTACGTTTTGTCAATGCGCCACTTGTTTGAAAAGTACCTTCTCTTTTTCTTTACTTCGCCCTCAACAGCTTGTACATCCATAGCTACTGCTGACTCCACGGCGGGCCTCTTAACACCGGGGATATGTCGCCACATTTTTTAACAGATAATTTTCCTTTCGTCTGTACCTCAGCTCAGCTAGCTAGCTAGCTAGCTAGTTACACGGCATCCCGGATTAGCGCTGAAAACTAGCTACTCGACTATGCGTGGTCAAAGCACCGGCTGTGAACGGTTTCATTTCCTGTAAGTTCTTCACAATAAAAGTCCTCCGTTATTTTGGTATTTGAATGTTTTTATTATGAAGCAGCAAAATCCGGAAATGTTAGGGATTCATTAGCAGTAATGTAACGTGATTCCTATAAGCATTGTGCATTGTTACTTAGCAACAGCATTCTTTGACAAAAACTGTCCAATCCATTACAAGGATACAAGGCTAATTTCCCACCCTGGTTCCGAGGCACTTTTTTTGACCAACTCGGGGAAACTGATCAGTCCAACTGCTTTTTCTGCCAACGGTCGGCCGTCTGGTTGGTGTGTAACTTAGCTGCGTATAGAACGTTTTCTCACGAGTAGTGCGTCATCTGATCGGCCTATCTGATCGGCCTTTATGGAGACCACCGATCAAATTATTTAAAGCCTTTATCGGCCGATAACGATCGGTTCCCGATCAATCGGAGCACCCTTAACAATCACAAATATGCAGCCAGCCATAAACACTTGGGATATACAGGTAACATCAAGCCTCTCTCACCTGTGCTCGCTAAAGACAGAGTTATCCAGGACAATCTTCTCCAGAAGCTCGATGAGCTCATTGGGAAGGTCGGCGGTCATAAAGGCCTTGACTGTGACGGACACCTCCTCTGGATCCTGGGTCTCAGACAAGGCTGTCTGGACCACCTTCAGCAGAGAGGGACAACAGATTTGATACACTTCAGCTTCAGATGTTTTAAGTCAATATAAAAAAATATCCTAGGTTACAATTTGATAAGCCTATAAAATAAAACAGATAAAAAAAGACTTTGTTAAATGGATCCAATATGAATGCTTATTTTGTTTCACAGACCAAATGCGAACGCCATGTCTGTAATGCCATCAGCTTTTTGCATTTACAATTTAAGTAAATTAGTTCATGTGGCATAATTTAGTATCAGAGACACCAAGGGGGACGGACCTGGTCGATGAGTGGTCTTCTGTAATTGTTGGTCTCCAGCAGCACGCTCGCCCACAGCTCAGGGTTCTTGCGCTTTACAAGGTAGCGGGACAGACTCTTGAACAGCGAGTTCTCATTGCACACCTGAAGCATAATATGCAAAAACAGTTAACACGAGAGGAAAACACAATTTCAAAATTTCAGTTCAAAATGTCACAAAAGTAATGTAGCACAGTAGAACAACTAAAACAGGTAACATTAATAAACAAAAAGAGCAACAGGACATGCAACATATTGCATTTGTTACAAAGCATGGCTAACAAGGCTTCCCATGTAAACATGTTATGTAAACATGTTGTTTTAATTTGTCATATTGTATTTTAGGATGCCTATTGTCAGCTGGCCGGGGACTACAGCTGGAAATTAGCCATGGAGGCTAAAGCTGCACCTTTTACTGTGCAGTTAATTAAAGGGGACTGTCCACAACATTATAAACTAATAAAGTAATCTAAACAACAGAGAATAGGAATTAGCACATCATTCATAAAATTACCCATATTTTTTGCCTTTCATGAAAGTAGGATTTCAGTTTAAACTCACATGAATCAGTTCCTGGTCACACTGTCCTCTTTCATAGGCCACACAGGCCAGGTGGGGGTCTCTTTTCTCACAGTACTTGCCGACCACGCGGCTGTCGTAGTATGGGTTCTCCCTTAGGAAACGCTCAGGGTTGTTGTTGCTGTCAATGTAGATCTTGGCCAGGGCGTTGTGGGTAGCAGGCTCCTCACAACCTTCATGAATACGAGCCTCTAACCAAGGCAGCAGCAGCTTCAGTCTGGAGAAAAGTACACAGTACAGATTTTACAGCACTCTAGCAAGGTTTGAGCAGAAAAGCAACTCATGACTCTATAAGGCCAAGTGTTGACTCAGTGATTCCGCTCTTGCTATGCAGTTCAATTAGTTCCTCTCTTCTTACCGATTTCTTTTCTCCACTTCAGCCACCAGTTCGTCTGTGGAGAACTGCCCTCTAACCACCAAAATCAGGTTCTTAATCACATCCTCAGCACAATCTACATCCAGTAACCCTCCAATGACCACCGGCAGACGGCTTGGGTTCACCTGAAATAAATTATCTCAAAGTTACAACATATTCAAGGGCAAATGCACAACAATAGTTTGTTTCAAGTGGAGTGAGGCCGTCTGATGTCTAACGCATTCCTTGCATCAATGACAAAGTATAAAACGTATATAAAGCATAGAGGGATAGGGAGAGAGGAAACAAGATACAGGATGCAGTTTTCAGTCAGACTGAGCAAAACCCTTTTAATGTAGATTGAGTTAAATGTTACTTTATGTACTGTTCTGGATTTAAAAAAAATATATATGTACCATTTCCACCAGGCTAAGAAGTGTAAGTGTACCTTCTGCACGTAGATCTCAATGTATTTCTGCAGGCTGTTGCGGTACAGGTACAGGACCAGATCGTGGACAAAATCAAAGCGGTCACACACAATGATCAAAGGCAGCTGGTCAGTCAGCTTGGCTTCCTGTAGAGATAAATATTTAAAAAATGTATTGGCCATTAAAAGCTAGCTTTGTTGAATGATAGTCTGCGGTTTCTGACCTTGAGGAAGTTCTTCACACGTTCAGGGTCGTAGCAGTTACTCTCTCGGCAGATTCTCTCCACCTCTTTGATCTGGCCTGTCTTGCAGGCAGCCTGGATATATTTGAAGTGGACCTCTGGATCCTGGCTGAAGTTCACAATGGAACCCAAGAAGTAGAACAAACCTGAAAGACAAAAAAAGTCAAAATCAAGAGGAGAACTAACGGCAACTTCTTTTAAAACGTGCCGTTTTCTCAAAGGGCAAAGTGCTTGACACAGTATATTCCCAGCATACCTTCAAAGCTCTTGAACGACTCAAACAGTTCAGTGAGGGACTGAGTAGTGAGCTGCTCATGGTACTTGGAGGCGACCTGGACACAGATCTGCAGGTTCTGGCGGATGTTTGCAGATAGCATGGCCCTCAGACACTCCAGAGAGTCCTCCACTGACAAGGAGCCAAAGAAATTCACCAACCACTGCAGAGACAAACAGAAAACAATCAGCAATCTAAGAAGCAAATCTAGAAAACAGGATTACAGTCATGTTTTATCCATTTCTGTTAGTGTTAGTATTTTCTTGTGTTGCATGGTCCGCGTTGTACCTCTGGGTTGAGAAGGTGTGTGTGCACCACAGCACGCTTAATATCATACAGGTCAGTATAATGCTCCAGCGCCCTCTGCAGGAGGCCGGCCTTCTCACACAGCTGTGCCACGTGAGCACGGTCATAGTGGGTGAACATCTGATTGCCCAGGATTGCGTCTGCAACCTGCAAGACATGACACATGGACAAAGACATTTCAACATTGTTTGAAGCTTTGTTTGAAGCTGTGTTAACAGGAAACTTTGCAAACAGGCAACAGGAAATTAGATTGTTGGTAAAAGGAAACATAGTGAGAAAATGTTTAAAGCAGAAAAAAACCTTAATGGTCAGTTTCTAATGCATGATAAAAAAATAAGTCTAACTGATCTGGATGAATGCTGAACACTAATCATTAAAGTTATATAAAACGTACAATCATGAATTTGTAACTTAACAAGATAATAATTAATTTTGGCATTTGGAATTCTGTCGGTCAAATAAACTGTGGTGTTTCAATTCTAGATCAAGTAATTTATGTACCTGTGGTGCATGCACCAAATTCATTTCCAGCAAGCGGGTCTGCAGTGGCCCCTCCGTGGGTCTGTTATTCTTCAGGGCATCTAGTAGGAAGGATGTGCACTGCTGGATCAGGTTGTACTCCATGAACACATCAACAATCTGGAGACACAAAAGAAAAATAATCATAGATGTTAAACTCCTCTCAAAAAGACTATGTTTGGATTTCTCTTTAATCAAATAACAGCTGCCAAATATGACATGTAGGTGCTTATGGTCCTTATACATGGTAAAGATGTGTTGTGTTTTTTTTTTTACCTGTGTAATGTCAGCAAGTGGCTCTTCATCCTGTACCAGCATCTGGGAGAACTGAAGTCCCTGCTCTGGACTGATCCGCATTACGTTCCTTAGCAGGAAGATCCAGTCTGGAGTGTAGCCCACCTACAGGGACAACAGATCTTTAAGCATAATAACCCTACATCTAAGGTGCGACATAGCCAAGATGGAACCATATAAAAACACAGAAATGTAAAGACAACAGAGGAACACAGATTACAACACAGCAAAATAGTCCCTCCCCTTCTATGTACAACAATTGTCTAATGTTATATATGATAAACTTGGAATAACAAAGTCAGGCATTGTCACAAACCTTCTTGGCATAGAGGACAATCTTCTGGAACTGTCCAGTCTCTGCAAAGCACTGAATGACCTTATTGGGAACGTTGGCTCTGAGGTAAACACTGAGGGCAAGAGTAGGATCTACAGACTTCACCAAGTCTCCAAGCTCCTCAGAGCACTCCAGCTGTACACACACACACACACACACACACACACACACACACACACACACACACACACACACACACACACACACACTTTAAGGTTTAGAATAGATAAAAGTACTCAACGAGTACTCTAAAACCTTTTTTTAAAGCAAACAAAATGACCAAATTGGGATTTATTTGTAATCCTCAAGTCACAGCACTGATGTGTTTGAAAGAATAGGAATTAGTCAGATTGAATGAAAGCACCATACTGGCTTTAACATTTTGATTCCAATCACACTATTTCACAAAATTGCTCAGTTCTTCCAAAAAAAACCCAGATGATTCAAAAACACACACATAACTGAAACCAGCAGTACAGTGGTATTTGTAGAAGTGGAGGAGCCAACTAACTTAAATGTGCTTTACCTTCGTGGCACTAAAGTGTAGACTAGATAATCTGTTTTTCTTCCCAACAAATAATGGATGTCTTGCTTTGGAATACATTGTTAAAGCAACGCTATGTAACTTTTCCCACTTAGGTCCCCCTACAGCTCGCACTACCTGCCGCTTCAGTCCCCCTACAGGTTGTCTCACTGGAACTACAGCTGCAGCTAAAAGTTACATAGTGTTGCTTTAATGTTGTGCGTGCTTATAGTTAGTCAGTCCAGCACTCAAGCTCTATGGTGACTATTTCCCAAAGAGCAGATGTGTTGATTGAATAATTTTTTTTCATGGCATGATTGGTGAAAATAAAAATCTGAAGATACACTATAAAATCAACTACTGGAGACATACCTTGTCCTCTTTTAACCATTTCTCTAACAGTTGCTTGCGGCCCTGCTGGAGGACAGGCCTGCACAGCTCCAGAGACTCAAACTTATTAAGTTGGCCTTGGTCCAGCAAGATGCCAAAGTATTGGAGCAAGGGAGACGTCTGGCCTGGTTGGGCTGGAACACTCTGGAACCGACGGATGGTGTCTGGGGTCCGCAGGATACCCTGGAAAAGAAAAATGAATGGATACACAAAGTAATTAAGTAACAGTGTGAAGATTCAGTTTGAGAAAAGTCACCTTTGAGCATTGCATAGAAGAATGATGGTGTACAGTTATGTTAGGTGAACATTAGTAACCATAAGATTCAAAAGATTACTTATAGAAACTTTAGAAACACTGAAAAACTGCATTCCCAGTTGATCTGTCTAATTGTCTAACTATTTTGGGATGCAAATCTAAACTTGTTTTACATAAAGCTGGTGTTTATTGTCATACTAAGCTACAGAAATCTGCTTAGTCTTAACAGTCGGAGCTTGTATTAGTTGAACTGAGAATAACGTCACGTTGTTTGACCCCTCTCTGAGTGCACAGTGGTACACTGGCAGTACCTTGGGTGCATTGGCTGCCACCTTGGCGGCTTCTGAGTAATTCCCTGCTGCAAAGAGGGTGTTGAATTTGCGGGCAAACAGCTCCTCGGCACCGGCAAGGTTGTTGCGGACAGCCATGCGGAGTGCCAGGTCTGGGTTCTGGAGCACATTGGTGATATAGGGAATGATGTTTTCCTCCTCCACGCATACTGACAACACCTGGAAAAGCACATTTGCATGCTTTATTATCCATACATTCAATTTTTATGTATTTTATTCCTCAGTCCATTAAAAAAAACATTTACCACTGCAGCAAAAAAAAAAAAAAACATATGTAGTAATAACTATATATATATATATATATATATATATATATATATATATATATATATATATATATATATATATATATATATATAATAACTTCACATAAGGAATCATTTTTTACCCAGAGTACCTACAGTAATCTTGGGTTGAGCACCACACATTCTACTCCATGCAAAGTGAACAAAAATACTAAGATTATTTGCAACACTTTCACACCTGCCTGTATTAACTTTAACAGTGCACTCTTAATTGACAGTGAAATGTTGGCATGTTCTTTGTACACACCCCCATATGCAAAAATAGATTTAAGGGAATTAAATCCTAAAATGTGTACTTGTCACATTCCTAAATTATACAGAGGGATTGTCGCGTATAGTGTCACATTTTGTGTGTGTGTGTGTGCAGTACACTGAGCTGCACATGGTAGACCTGCAGGTAAGAGCCAAGAGCAATAACAAGATTAGATTGTGTAGTCTGCTTGGCCAAGCTTAGCCCTCCTGCTGTGACTGTCACATGCTGCCTGACACCAAAGATGCTGCTACAGTCTGTTATTATCAGAGATTTCATCGGTCAAGGTCACCCGACAACACCCAGGGACCTACGCTGATAGACAAAAGCGCTGACATACCACAAGGAGAGTGAATTATCAACAAATGTCAGCAATAACAGACCAACTTAGGTAAGAATCTATTATGAGGTATCCATTCATATGATGCCATCAGTCAATTCAAATAAGAAGCAATCTGCAAGATGTCATTTCTTTTGACTCTCAGATCTTAAAGGGCCTTTGCTAGCGTCTGTCAAACGCTGCTTATTTTTAACATTTATTAATTAAAATTTCACACTATTAGATAAAGGAAAGGTCAGAGTATGTGACATGGTTGAAAATAATTAGAGAACCACTGCATTATAGTACCTGTCCTTTCCTGTTGACTCCAATGATACCCGCAGTAGGCTCATGGGGGGCAGTGACAAAAATGGTCTCCCCACTGATCCTGTTCATGTAGATACAAGTTCCAGTCTCCAAGTCATAGAGGTGGATGTAGCCATATTTGGTGATGAGAAAGACTACATCTTGCTTGGAACTGATCTAGGTGTACAGAAAGAGAAATCTGGTTACAAAGTGTACATGATAAACAAAAAGATAATTATCAAAATGCCCTTCAGCAAGACACGGAACCCAAAGCTAATGAAGTATTGCCAGATCCCAGTCTGATGTCACACACTGAGGGGCAGTTCAGAAGGGCCTTTTTAAAAAAATATTTTTTGTATAATTGGTGCAATTTTAACACATCGTCAATAAAGTCAAACAATGAGTTGAACAGCTTCCTGTTTTAACAGCACTTAAATCAGGGTTTCTGCAGGTTTCACCATATCAAATTTAAGACTTTTTAAGACCTTTTTTAAACCATTATGAATGAAATTTAAGACCTATATCACAACATATATAAATTAGGGCTGTCAAAATAACGCGTTAATTTCGATTAATTAATCTGAGAAAAAATAACGCGTTAAAAAAGCTAACTAGCTAACGTTTGCTGGATTAAAAAACGGTTAAAATGCTGACAGCTAACGCTAAACGGTGTAAAGTGTGACTGTATTTTACTGTAGAGGATTCAACACCGGGATGTAACAATCTGCAGCTGCCGTCGGAAAAACAACACAGACGGTGCGTTCAATGAAACTGGTAAACTACAGCCTTGTGGTGCATTTGAAGTTATTGTAAATGTCCTTTTCCCATCTGGTGAATCAGCGAATTTAAGACTTTTAAGGTCTTACATTTTGATTTTAAAATTTAAGTTTTTTATTTTTTATTTTAAGACCCCCGCGGAAACCCTGTCAATACCTCAATAACTAAATCCACCCCAAGTCTAGACAATTCTTGTTTCTGATAACACCCCTTATATACCTCAAAACACCCCTCATCTCAATCTTAAAGGCAGTGATGAACCAGTGGGGAGTACGGTTTCCAATCAGGAGGAAATGTTGTTTACACAACAAAAACAGGCATCAAGTACAGGCTCTAAATGTCTTCTCCTAAGTAGTTTGTGTACCTGCATGGCAACAGGGAAGTCATTCTGAGCTTCTGGAGGAAAGAAAACGTCCACAGCTTTCTTTGGAAATGGCTGGTTCCCAGTCGGCGGAGTCCCTACTTCAATGATATGCAGCTAGAAGCAAAAAAACATTGAGATAAAATCAGGTTACAAGGGCCCGTGGAAAATAATTTAAAAATGTAGTAAATTTGATTCTGCATGCTCCTGAATACTTAATGATTTTCACTTTTCAAATGAGTGTATCCTGAGACTTTGCAGTGCTAGTAAATCTTACCTTTCCTCCTGCCTGTCCTCGCACTGCAAAGCAGAACAGGGTTGACTCTTCAGTGTTTCCCTCCATCTTGAACTGTGCAAAGCCGGCGGCATGCCCCTCAATGGGCTGAGACACTTTCCTGTCCACAGAGTACAGCTGCATGGCTCCGACAACACGGTTTTGCTAAAGAGGAGAGAAAGCCCACAAGTTAGGCCAAAAGCATCTGTGATTTATAGTCGCATTAGGATTTCTTGGGGTTTTATTGATTATTTAACACCTCTGCTTACATCACTAAGACCATTGAAGTCTCTGATGAAATCTGTTGTTTTATAACACAAACTTAACCAGCAATATTTAATACAAATATATCTTTACATTATACACATCCCAGACATTGAAATTGTTTTTGTATTACACTTTATGGTAGGTGAAACTATATATACACAGTACACTACCGTTACGTTTGGAATTGTCACAAAAGCTTGATTCGGTACAGTCGGATGGCTGAGAGGACTACTCTATATTTTTGAATGGTCTTTAATGCTTTATGATTTTAGAAAGTCCTCTTTACAAGTAGATGCTATTTTGTATAAAGGGTTTGCAAAAAAGGAATGTTTTGTTTTGTACTAGAACTACACTCGGAAATAAAATATTTAGATTTACTTTTCATTTAATGTAGCACAATAAACTGTAAACAGTTTCACCAGAACTCGTTAGTAGTCCTATATCTCTTTTTAATGGACACCCTGCAGCCAATCAGAATCGAGTATTCACCCAGCCCATGGTATGATAGTATTTAGTGAATGTGTTAACACTATTTTGTCAAAATGATTACCTGTGCTGAAATGCCAATAAGCAGCAACCACTTCTGTTTGGCATCAGTGCGGTAGTTGATGATCTGGCAGCCTGCCAGGCTTGAGTGACGGTCAAAGACTTTGATTGGCTGAGAATCACCCTCCATGCTCCAATGGTAGACTGCATTGTCTGTGACAAGGGCAACGGTGTTGAGGGAGATCCACTTCCAGAAGGTCACGTCATCGGTCATCGTGTGAGCCTTCATCTTGCTCTTCATCTCAATGTTAAAGATCTGCAGGGTTTTTGCCGCTGAAAATATTCAGAGCTAAGGTTAACGTACAGTGATGAATGCTGTGACCCCCCCCCTACCCAAAACATTCCAATAATGATAGTAAAAAAAAGGAAGAAGAAGCAAAATCAGTTAGTGACTAAAGCTACCACGCACAAACCACAGCAAACTTTGGGAGTAAACATACGATTTGAGCATACCAACTGCCAATTGCTGGAGAGATGTTGGTAGTCAGGGTTTGGTTTAAGTAACACCAAAGGACCATACAAAAAGCCAGTATCAGTGACAAAACAAGAGGCAAGACCAACAATAGGGCAACCACTGTTTGATCTGCATTCAGTTAGGTCTGATGCAACAAACTGAGAAATGAAATTTATTCAGTTGAGGCTGAATATGGAAACCTCTTGGGATAATGTGAAAACTCCTCTATAAAAGAGATTGTTTTTAAAAATTTGAGAAACTCAGTCTAGACTGTGTTTAGACTGACATTAGCAATGCATCAAAAAATGCAGTCCTTTCATTCATTTCAATGAGGCCAGTGTGTTGACACACCGAGGGAGGGCGACAAAAAAGTTGAATGTGGCTCAACTTTTTCCACAACGCTATGCAACAGCATAAGGCAAAGCACTACTTTGGCTAAATCTGTGCAGATGCAGAGTCCAGGTAAATTAATTTGCAATGTGAACGGGGTATCGCTATAGTTGACCTTGTATCATTGCAATGGATGCTAAAATGATTGTCACTGTAATCATTTTCCAAAATTATAAAATCCTGTCTAGTAGGATATAAAATATGCAGCATTTGGTGTCCGATTAGCCTTTAAAACTTGTGGATCTATTACTTAAACTGGATATCCTGGATCCAATTTCATAATCCCACTTGTAAAAAGACACCTGCATCAATAACAGTGCTATTTTCGGTCTGGATGCACGCTTTAAGATATTACAACTACTACTACGCTTTCTGTGCTTCTCAACTGGATCAACAATGGCTTTCCATGTTGTTGTGGTACAATGATCCAATTCTCTACTGATCTTCAACCAGATCAATTAGGAACCATTGTCTGGAAGAAAACATGATGCCGAATGCAAGTCAAAATGAGGCTTTATGGCTTGTGTCCAGCCCTCCACCCCTTTCACCTACTAGAGAAATAAAACCACAGGCGTGTTGTTATAGCTCTTAAGTGATTCACTTCAAAATGTAATCCTAAAATGGGGGACGTGGGAATTTGGGTTGGGTCTGAATGCAGATTAGCAAAAGACGACCACAAAGCACACAAACAGATGTGATGATGAGAAGGATGCTGGACGGATGCACTCACACGCCTAGGGCTGGGCAATATATCGATATTATATCGATATCGTGATATGAGACTAGATATCGTCTTAGATTTTGGATATCGTAATATCGTGATATGACATAAGTGTTGTCTTTTACTGGTTTTAAAGGCTGCATTACAGTAAAGTGATGTACTTTTCTGAACTTACCAGACAGTTCTAGCTGTTCTATTATTTGCCTTTTCCCCACTTAGACATTATGTCCACATTACTGATGATTATTTATCTAAAATCTAAGTGTGAAGATATTTTGTTAAAGCACCAATTGTCAACCCTAGAATATCGGCGCAATATCGTTATCGAGGTATTTGGTCACGAATATTGTGATATCTGATTTTCTCCTGGTCGCCCAGCCCTATGACACGCCCTTTCTATTTTTTTCTAGTCTCACTGGAAGAAATGCAGGCCAATTCTTTGGGCCCAAGACACATTTTAGATTCCATCAGGCAAGCCTCAACCACACTAAACTGTACTGTACTGTAACTGTTAATACAGCATATGAGTGACAATGCATACAGTGACATTTCTGAACAAATGCTTTGGTAATACTGCATGTATAGTACATTGAAAAATAGACTGCCTACATAAAATGCAGTGACAAGAAGCAAAGTGAAAATCAGCAGTATGTCTAGAGCACATATACTGCACTTGAAACAGAGGTTATTCAACAGCAACATTCAACATCCAAGCAGTTCTATAAGCCACCTAAGAAGACTCCTTTGACATAATGTAAACAGTAGTAGGTCCAGATAGCAGTATCTTGCAAAAACAGGCCAAAAGGAGGAAAGTAACCAAAAGAAAGCACCACATTTGGCTTTGATCTCTGCAGTATCCTGGGTCTGGCCGGTCAAGATTGTCCCTACACATTCATTTGATCTCTGAGACTGGTGTCACAGGTTAATCCATGACCATCATCATTCTCAAAACCTTGCACATCTAGTTGAATATATGACAATGATAAACTACAGAATTGTGATGCATAAAATAAGAACCAAATAAAGTTAAGTTTCATCTCAGTTTCACTCTCTTGCATGCTTGCTTGTTTTCTTTCTCATACTGGAAGCTGGAATAGATAGACCCAAGCAAGACAAACTATTGCTGTGCATTTCAGCTTGCTCTGTAATTGATACATTATGTATAATTAACATTCATTTATTATAAGTAATTGTGCATCTTCCTGTGTCATTATTCTGTGCTTTGCTATATGTGACAGTCTCATCATAACTCTACATATAGTAACTTAATGGAAAATTTGGCATATATAATATAAATTATATCACAACAAAGCCAAGGATAGATTAGCACTTGAACGAAGTAGAGAAACAAACAAACAAAAAACAAAACAATGTACCAGCCAATACCCTGCTAACAGGTAGGAATGAACTGTCCTCTGCTGACCGATTATATATATATGACTATAACATCACAGGCCAGTGGAACACAATTCTAATGAGAACTAGTATTATTGTTGTGCTTTGCACATCAGGCACACTAAATAACGCCAACTTCATAGGAACATGTCCACAAGACAGCAATACAGAATGACTTACAACTTATTCAAGACTAGCCTAAATGTCACTGCTTGCTTGATTTTCCCATTGCTTAAATGACCTTATAATTTTTTCTGCATGTTTTAGCCCTTTTACTACATACACTACCAGTCAAAAGTTTGGGGTCACTTAGAAATTTCCATTCCACTCCATTATAGACAGAATACCAGCTGAGATCAGTTGCATTGTTTTTTTAACCAGGGCAGCAGTTTTCAGATTACATTATGGTGTTTACATAATTGCAAAAGGGTTCTCGACTGTTTTCTCAGTTAGCCTTTTAAAATGATATCAGATTAGTAAACCTTTGGAACTTGGATGAATGGTTGCTGATAATGGTCAATGTGGATATTGCATTAAAGATCAGCCACTTCTTTCTACAACAGTCGAGAACCCTTTTGCAATTATGTAAACACATAATGTAAGTCAAGACGCCGCTGGCGTAAGAGGCAGGTGTAGACGTCTGCTCAATGCTTTATTTTTTTGGGCAGTATATGCCAAGTTCCAGCCTACTAGTTTACATGTAACAAACTAGGCTATCAACTGACTGAACCTTTCCAGATTGTACGACTGATTGCAGCGATAATATTGGGCTACTTGTGAAAATAGTCAACAACAGTTCAGCAGTCTGCCATGGACCAGCAACCTGTTTCCAACAACTTAATCTGGGAAGCCATACAGCAATTAAAGGTGGAAATGGTCTCTCACTTTGATGCCAAAATGGGCTCAATTCAATCGAGTTTACATACCATAAAAAGCTCACTGTCCACTCTCGGGGAACATGTGTCTGTACTCGAACAAAGAGTGAGTTCAAACGAGGACAATTTTACCGACCTGAAAAAAACGTATCGAGACGCTGGAGAGTGACAACACTTACCTCCGTGATAAAGTCGAGGATTTTGAGAACCAAAGCAGGGCTTACAACCTGTGTTTTCTTCATGTTCCGGAGAAATCCAAAGGTACAGATATTATTGGATTTGTGGGTGGCCTTATTGGGCAGCTCCTGGGAGCTGAGAATTTCCCCACGTCTCCTGTTATTGAGAAGGCTCATCGCTTTCCGTCTACTTTACAAAGCAACGCTCTGAAAGTTGGACCAAGGCCGATTTTGGTGAAATTCACAGCCTCCGAGATCGTCAACATATCCTAAGACTTTCACGGGAGAAAAAAGAGTTGAAATACGAGGGCAAAAGGATCCACATCTTCCCAGACTATACCGCTGGAACAATGAATAAACGACGGCAGTTTGATAACGTAAAAAAAAAGCTTTGTGAGCTTGATATGGAATACTCTCTTATCTTCCCAGCAACATTGAGGATGAAATTAGCTGGAAGGATGTTCCAGTTCAAATGCGCAAAAGAAGCCGAACTGTTTCTGGACACCAGGCCCATGGTATGACTGTCTGCACGTTGTCTGCGACCACTGAAGGTAGCCCACAGACATAGACTTTGATTGATATGATTTGTAGAATTTTCAGGCATATTATTGCATTCTTAGCCTGAATTTCTTAAGGCTTTGTAAAGCTCTGGTGAGTTAGCATACCTAGAGAGGAAGGGGAGAGAAAAAAAAAAAAAAGGGCTGCTTCTCTTATTTTTTCCTGATTAGCCGGTGAAATTCTAATTTTCCTTGTCTGTTTTTTATGTATTTATTTATTTTGTATTATTTATTTATTTATTATTATTTTATTTTTTTTCTTTCTTCTTCATTCTTTTGTTTGTTTTATTTTCTTATTTTTTATTTTTGTATTAGTTTTTCTGATTTAAGAAACACAACTTACCTGACTATAATGGAACAGTAACGACTTTGCTCTACATGGTGCGTCTTTTCTACCGGTACTTAAAGTGATTTTGCTCATGTCCTAATATGTGGTTACAATGACTTATGATGATGATGATGATGATGATGATGATGATGCTGGCCTATGTTATGTTATTCTACTTTTATTAGGCTATCTTTTCTTTTTTCTCTCCCTTCTTCCTAACTTTTTGCTTTTTTTCCCCACCAAACTAAACTAAATTAAATTAAACAATGACTGTTACGTATCTAGGCCTAATGATAGTTTATTTGCAACGGTAAATACAATTATATTGGACATTATGTTTTCCTTTATTGAAATTGGGCAGCCAGCGTCTGAATGGCCAACTAGTTTATGTTCTTGGACAACTATTTGTGTGTGTGTGTGTGTGTGTGTGTGTGTGTGTGTGTGTGTGTGTGTGTGTGTGTGGCTAACCCTAACCCTGTCCCTGTCCCTACACTACTAAAACAGCTAGTCTATTATTGGTAAAGGTTTACATGTAATACATCTTAATATTAGGAGTTTGCCAAACAAAATAGATCTTATAAGAGCATGGCTTGCCTACAACAAACCAGATGTTATCACTCTGTCTGAGACTTGGCTGAATACTAATATTTCAGATGAAGAAATTAAACTGGACGGATATACATTGTATAGAGATGACAGGGGTGCACGTGGTGGTGGTGTATCCACCTATGTTTATTCATATTTATCCTTGGAGCTTATCACTCCATGTGAAAATCCTATGTATTTTGAATGTGTTTTTGTAAAAATCTGTTTCCATGCAAACAAACATCTGATTATAGGTAACATTTACAGACCACCAGGCTCCCCCTCAGAATCAATAAAGTGTATTGGCAATACTATTAGCTCTTTACATTGTCCAAAAGAAATGATCATCTTAGGGGACTTTAATCGGAATTGGTTAGACCGTTCCTCCCTCAACGAAAGACATTTTTTGGAGAGCCTCAATTTAACACAGCTAATTAAAGAACCTAGTTGAGTTGATAATAGATCAAAATCTGTATTAGATTGGATCCTGGTCACTCACCCCGATAGGATTATGGACTCAGGAGTACTCTCTGATTGCTTCAGTGATCATTCCATAGTGACTTGCGTATGGAAGATCAGATCACCACGCCTACCACCTAAAATAATTAAAGTAAGACAGATGAAAAATTGTAATGACGAATATTTTATTGAAGATCTTTTGAATATAAAGTGGGACAGCCTTAATTTAATCTCTTTTATTGATGATGCTTGGGACCTTTTTCATACTGAAGTACTTAGAGTTATTGACAAACACTCTCCTTGGAGGTCAGTACGAGTTAAAGGAAGACATCTACCTTGGATTAACGGTGAATTACTGGCACTATTCAAGCAAAGGGATAAGGCTTGGGAAAACACCGTTCAAAAAGGACCCTCTTGATTGGGAAAGATATAAACATTTAAGAAATTTATGTACAACAAAAACACGGAATGCCAAATCCAATTACTTTAAAAGCTCCCTGTGTAATGACTATAACAATCACAAGAAATTCTGGAAAAATCTTAACACCTTACTCAACAAATCTAATACAAGTGCTCCAACCAAAATTAGACTTCAAAATGACATTATTTCTGATCCTCCTGCAATAGCTAATGCCTTTAATCAGCATTTCTCTGCTATATGTAATTCCAAGGCTCCTAACTACCTTAACACCACAAATAATGCTCAACTCTTCTGTGCCTCTTCTTTCAGAAAGTTATTTCTAAGAGAGTTATTTCAGAAAAGTCTGGTAGCGGTAGAGACCTAGATGGTTTAGAAACTAAGTTTTTAAAGATTGCTTCTAACATACTGGCATATCCATTATCAGACCTATTTAACTTATCATTAACCTCTGGCGAGGTCCCACTAAGATGGAAATGTGCCAGAGTAACTGCAATCCATAAAGGAGGTGATCCATCCGATCTTAACAATTACAGACCCATTTCTATTATTAGCAATGTGGCAAAAAAATTTGAAAAGCTAATATTTAATCAGTTATATAACTATATTAATCAGTCCTCCATTTTGTCTCAACATCAATCTGGTTTCAGACCAAACTTTTCTACCACAACTGCCCTACTAAAGCTCACCAATGATGTGTCATCATCCTTGGATAACAATATGTCAACCGGAGCAATTTTTATAGATTTAACTAAAGCATTTGACCTTGTTAATCACTATATTCTTTTGAATAAACTTCAAGCTCTTCTCTGGTTCAACTCCTATTGACATTTTCAACATCAGTGTGTACTTATCCATGGTAGTTTATCTCGCTTTTCTATTATGGAAAAGGTGTCCCTCAAGGATCATCGTTGGGGCCTCTCTTATTTTCAATCTTCGTCAATGATCCCCCCCAAGTTTGTTCCGATTGTTTGACATTTATATGCTGATGACACAGTGTACTTCTGATACTATGGTATCTAAGATACAGAACAATCTTCAATATGATTTCGATACTATTCAAAAATGGCTCCAATATAATGATCTTCTGTTGAATAAGAAAAAATCATACTGCATGCTTTTCCCAACAAGATCTGCTGCCTTGAATCGGACTAACCTGTTAATTAACTTCTTAGATGGCACCCCTCTTGGGAGAGTAGATGAATATAAATACCTTGGCCTTTGGCTTGACTCCCAACTCTCCTTCAAAGCACACATAAACACTATTGTAAGGAAGTTAAATCGCAATCTAAGGATGTTGTATCGCTCTAACAATTGTTTTACACAGCTGATAAGGTTAAGAATTGTAAAACAACTATTATTTCCAATTATAGACTACGCTGATGCAGTATATCAGAACACTACTGAGACTAATCTCACGCCTCTGACTGTTGTTTTTAATAGTATCTGTAGATTTGTGTTGAGATGCCCCTACAGAACACATCATTGTGTCCTGTATTCCTCATTGAATATCTTGTCACCACCGCTAGGAGACAGTTTCACTGGTTTCAGATCATTTTCAAATGCATATATCTTAACTATCCACCCTATTTGAAACAATACCTAACACCTTACCAAACAATTTATAGTTTAAGACACACTGACTTTTTGTCCTTTAATGTGCGTCGCATTTTCAAAGAAAGTGGCAGGCGTTCATTTAAATTTAAAGCTCCATTCGATTGGAATAGCTTGCCTGGGTCACTAAGATTAATCACATCTTTGAGATCCTTCAAGACATCTTTGTTTATTTATTTGCAATCAAACAATTGTTGTAAATGCTTTCCATAAAGCTTGATTGCCTTCTGGTGTAATTGTTAATTGTTTCTCTCTTTTGTTTTTAATTACTTTTTATATATTTTCAGACATCATTCTGGTGATGTCTGGGCAGGGGTGTGGGAAGTTAGTATGTGAGTGAATGTATATGTTGTACTGTAATGTCTTGTCCTTTGTACTGTCCAGTCCTACTGAGGACCCTCTCGAAAATGAGATGACACATCTCAAGAGGTAGTCCTCGTAAAATAAATAAAAATAAATAAAAAATAAGCACATAATGTAATCTGAAAACTGCTGCCCTGATTAAAAAAACAATGCAACTGATCTCAGCTGGTATTGTCTGTAATGGAATGGAAATTTCTAAGTGACCCCAAACTTTTGACCGGTAGTGTACAAACATATACATTACTACCAACTAGTTTCCAAGGCACATAATATTTTGTAACATTTCTAAATATTCAACTGATTCTCCATTAATGCCGGGGTTTGTTTAAATTCAATTAATATAAGATTTTTTCTTCAAAGACCATTTTCTGGCAGAGCTGTGTATTATGTTAAGTGGGTGCCTTGACAACTTAAAAGTAAAAGAGAAACTTTTTTTTTTGTAATGAAGAGGCAGCCAGATTTACATGATTATCACACTGCCTATGTTAACCCTGAGGTTTGCTACTTGTGAGTCAACCTCTGGGAGGTTTTCGCCTCCAAGTCAGTGTATTCATTAAACTATGTTTAATGGATTCTGATGTTTCAAAAAACGGTCAGCTATAATATAAAATATATGTAGCGCAAATGGGACAAACACACAAAAAAAAATATACAGTCCTTTAAGCTGCCCTCTTACTTTTGCTATGCTTGTTTGTGTTGTTATTGTAAATCCAAGCATTCATTAAAATGACCAAGTGTGCAAACATTTCAAGACAGTGCAAACAGGATTACACTTTGACGACTCATGATATGTAAAATTTAACTCACCGTCTGCAAACATAAGAAAGCAGTAGGAAATGAAAAAAGAGCAAAAACAAGCAAAATAGACAAAGCATTCATGACAGCATGACATTTTACTACCACTAGTACTACGGCTACCTTTCCTAAAATATCAATGCCTTGTACATTTAAATGTTACAATATACCTTAGCTACTGAAACCTTTTTGACAAACAGAAATGGGGTGGTCTACATATGAACATCAAAATGAAAAGCAGACTGTGACAGCTACATAACTGACTGACAGCACAATTTTTTTACACAAATGACCCAATGTATTAGAAAAGCACCATACCAGGGTATGTGACCGGGCAAAACTGTTTACTTTTTAGTCTATGTGCTTCCAGAAACCTAGCACACTCCTATCTTGGTGGCACACAAAGCTATGTGCTAACAGCGCTAGATATGCATTTCAGCTAGAGCTTACCTTTAAGGGCAATAACTTTGCTGGCAGGGTTCATGATGGCACTGTCTGCAGAGATGGGCCTGCGGATGGGATTATTGGGGTCGGCCATATCGATGATGACAACCTGGGCCTGCTCTCCCACTTTCTCTCTTATACAGATGAACTTGTCGGACTCCATAGTAAGAGTACTGAATCCAATGTTGGCTGGGTTGATTCCCAGGTTCTGGAGCTGAGATATGAACACATGACCTGTTTTAGTAGCAGCCCATGGCCAACATAGTTTACTTTAAAAAATGTCTCAAGGATGATACAAATTAAGTACAATACTTATTTACATTATGGTCCTTTATGTAAAGATAACAGATATGTAGGAGTCCAAGTGAGGAGGGAACACCATATCAACATCTAAGGCATCATTATCCATAAAATCATTTCAAGTCCCACTTTATAATAAATTATAACTAGGATGATGAGCTTACACATTTAAGTCATAATTTTACCTTCTTTTTCTGTTTTAATAAATTGTAGTGGTTACTTTTGTTTTTTTTATTTTAGGCTAAATGGCAACTTCTGCTGCAAATTCCTGGCACAACAGAATCTAAAAGGAACAAGTAGCTCTGATGGTATTAAACCCTGTCAAGCACACGTCAAAAAGACTACCTCAAGTCTTGTTTTCTGTAAAAGTGTCCTTGGGTTACATGAAATATGCTTAAAATTGAATTTATTATTAGTCTGGTTTGAGGATGTCATTACTGACAGAATGGGTGGACTACCTGGTTCACCTCCGACAGCTGGATGGGGAGGTAACATTTCACAGGTAGAAACTTCTACAGAATAACAGTCTCTCCTCAGCTGTATAAATGACATGCTGTCACACAACCTTAAGCTTGATTTATGGTTCTGTGTTGAATCTACGCTAAAGGTAAATACGTACCCTACGGCGTACCCTACGCCGGAGCCTAATGACTGTGATTGGCCCGCTTGGCCGTGTCTTGGTAGCGTCGCATTTCCCTCTACTTATTTCCGGGTTCTCCTTCTCCATAAACAACATGAAATCAAGGAGACGGATAACTTTTCCTGCTACAGCTTTCCGATTGTGGTCAGAAAGCACAGGGGAGACACTGTTTCTCTGCCGCCGGAGTCAGTACTTGCTCCGTACCTAACCCCTGTGACACTCACTTGCTCTACCACACACTCACTACGCACCCACACATACAGGCTCTGCTATTCTCTTAAAGAAATACGCTAGAACGACGCGGACGTGCCAGTGCACAAGTATAAATCCTCAACGGCGTAAGCCACTTACGTAGGCTCGGCATAGGCTCTACGTAGAGCCTACGTACAACCATAAATAAGCCTTTACTGTATGGCATAGGCTCCAGTCAGTCTGTCGCTAACCACAGTTTTACAGCTACTAGCTAGGTTTAGTACATCACTTGTAGGGCTGGGTACCAAACTTTGATCATTTTAAGCACCACGAAATTGCCTCCATAGTATGGAGTATTGAAAAATGCCTTGTCATTCAATGCCATAATCCAATACCTAATGAGTATGTCTCAGTGAGCCAATAAGTATGCAGCATGCTTGTACCAAGATCTAATAATGCTTGTGATTGGCTGTCTAATATTACACAGCATGCAGGAAAAACACTACATTATGCACAGAGATGGGGCTCATGTGTTGTTGTATTTTGAGAGGCTTGACTACCGCGTACATCACATAGGCGTAAAGGAGCTGGAAAAAAATGTGCATTATAAAATTGGTATCGAAAAAAAGTATCGTTCATGATCTGGTATCGAATTCGCAGTATCGGTACCTAACATTTTTGAACGGTACCCAGCCCTAATCACTTGACACATCATCATCAAAGGGTCCGTGTAATAATAACATTATAGGTGTATCAAAGCAGCCATCCTAGCGATATGCTTTGATGTTGGTCAGATCGAGGACTGAACACATAACGTTAGCTACGATTAACGTAAGATGACGTGACTCCAACATCCCTCACGACACAATAACGTTAACTGTAACGATTAGCTAACATATAATAGCTATTTGTTCATCTAAATGTAGCCATGCATATGTCAATAAGAAAGAGCTGGTCACTGAAGGTCAGGGGAAGTGTTAAATGTTAACTAGTTTCTCCCCCGGGTCGTCGTTGACAGCTAACGTCGGCTAGCGTTGAGTCGACTAGGCAACAGCATCAGTGCAATGAATGAGAGTTGCTAGCCTGAAAAGCTAGTTTTTAGCTTAGCTGCTGACTAAACGGGGGAGGGGAGGTCATTCATTTGCTACGGGTATTGACGTTTAAAGTTAGCTTGTTAAGCGGGGAAATCCACAAATACTGAGAATGTTGGTGTTCCTATACCTGTAGGTGCTCCTGGAAGCGGATAGGTAGGATTTGAGCCATGGTGGTTTCCTTGAGCTCCTCCAGAGTTCTGAAATCCTAGCCGTACAGCTGGCTAGCTAGGCAGTAGCACCGCGCTAGCTACGACCTCCTCACTGTGCGTGTAGGTCGGAGTCAGTCAGTGAAAACAAGAAAAACACGATAAAAAATAATATACGGTGTTGTTAATCGTGTTCCCTAAATCTGGTATCAGTGAAAATGTCAAAAATGTCCCCCTTCTGTGTTTGTTTCTTGCACTGCATCGATGGATAGCAGTGGCTACGGCTGATCTTCTGTCCAAAATCCGCAATGGCGGCGGAAACGGCTCAGAGCCTTCTCAATCCGGAAGCATCCAGGGAGCTCTGGAAGGACACTGGCTCTAGCCCTGTGTTAAGGATGGGTATCATCAATTTTGTCTTTATTTTTTTGAAATTAAGAAAAATAATACAATGTCTGTGTGTTTCTACTCTTAACAGTTTCACAGATTGTACTCAATTTCTCCATAAAACCCACTCATAAATATCTATGGAAGGCCATTACCGCTGATTTGATGAAAAAAAAAAAAAGAACATGTAAATCATTGAGGAACTTACTGAAAATAATGACTTAGTATCTCAAAATATATATATATATATATATATATATATATATATATATATATATATTTATATTCATTATGAGATATTTGTTTTTCAATTTAAGCAAAACACAATGTCTGTGTTTCTACTCAACAGTTTCACAGATTGTAGTCTTTCTCTCCATAAAACCAACTTATAAATAGCCCATGTACGTCAACTCCATAAAAAATTAGTACACTACATTTTTTAATCCATGACAGCATATTGAGTTTGGATAAGGGTGTTTGTGCAATTATGCCCATAGTTTCAAATTCGGTTGGTCTGAATTTAAAGTCTTACAACAGGATGCAAAAGATGACTCAAGACAAAGTAATGCATTTCAAGAAGCAGCTGTATTCGACTATAAAGGCATTTCTAATCCAGTGTCTCTAAGCTGTTTTCTTAATATTTCAGTGTAAAAAGCCTAGACTCTATTAGAAAAAAGAAACAGTAAACCCAAAATAACATTTCATAAGAAAACAAATCATTGAAAAAAAGAAAAATCCCCATTCACCAGTCATTTCAATTAAAATAGAAACACCATTTCATTTTTGCTAACATTTTCCCTCAAAACAAATATATATTTTTCCTTATATATATATATTTATATATTTATTCTCAAGGCAGTTGGTCATGGCCAAATTAATTGACCTCATCATGGCCATTTTTTTATGTTTGAAAGTTAGAAAACATAGCTAGAATGGAAGAAAATTACTAGCAGAAGCACAGTGTAGGACCACTGCACTGGCCAACAAATATCTCATTTTGAGTGAGAGGGAATAGTCTGTGAAGGCAGCGTGGCACACAGACACACTTCCTCTGGAACAAGTGCAATGCAAAGAGAATACATTTCTCACACATCATAGAACTACAACACACTCCTCTTTCACAGCACTCAGGTTGTCCATCAGATTCCCTTTACTTGTCTCCTCTTCTTCTTCTTCTAACTTCTCTATCTTGCAGCAGTGATGGCTTGTGTTGTGCTGTTTAAGTTCTTAGCCATTGCTGGGAGCTGAAAGTCCACTTGACGGAGAGACACTGCAGTAGTCAGGGAGTTGGGGACTCTGATCCATCCTCGATTATTGTTGTTTTTCCACCTCCAACTACCATTAGAGACAATAACCTACTAGCAGATGTCTAAACAAAACTATCTGTAGCAGTGTTTGAGGTTGAACAATTGTTTGCCGACTGAGAAAGAGAAAAAAAAGCATCCCAGCATTTTGCTATTACAGTAAAAATGTGATGAATACATTGTCCCTGAATACTGACGACTGCTCTATCAGTAAATGGTGCGTCTGAAAGCAGAAGGGAGAAGACAAGTAGCAGGATTTTTGCAGAAAAGAGGGTTATGATGAGTGTACATGATGATGAATTGGAAGAGCAACTGTGGCTGTAGCTATGTGCTCTGAATTGGTTCAGTTGAAAATGAACACCGAGGACACAAGGGGACGGGATGAATGAACAGGGGAGAGATGGGATAGATGGAATCACAGCCGCAATATTAGTGAGTGATCATCAAAAGTGCCGGATGGCGACGTGAGGAGCTTCCCTGGGTTACCATTTACATGAAGTGAATATGCATGATTTACATATAAGCAAGTATGCTCACATGTGTTTGTGTAGGAGAGAGAGAAAAGAGAAAATGTGTAGGAGAAAAGGAGAAATCCCTGGGCTAGATGGAAGGGTGCAGTGGAGGAGAGGTCCCAATGGTCCTCAACCACCTCCATCTATCACATTCCTCCGTTACACCTGACACTCAGCAGAACTATGTGTTTCTCTTTTGCAGCTCCTGAATAAAGGCTGTGGAAAGGGAAGAGGAGAAACAAGCATGAAGTACCTGAAACAATGCATATTCAAGCAAAATGACAGAGTAAAGTACAAAGTAATCTAACCTCCAATAATTTCCTCCTTGACTTTTTGTAGTTCTTTCCGCACCTCTTCCAGGATCTCCTGCAGAATAACAATTGCCAGACAGTAGTTAAACACCCGTACCACTAGTAACCAGGTTACTCAGAGAAACCATGTTATGCAAGTAACGCGTTTACATGCACTTTAGTAACCTGGTTACTGTAAATCCATGTATACATACAGTAGGTCTGTAATCTGATTTCTCCCCTACCCCCCAACCTTATTTTAGAAGCATATCGTTATTGTGATAGAAGACACTGCATTTTTTTTTTTTACGAGTGTCTGTGTTAGAGCAGAGTGACTGCGCAGTTGTTTACAAAATCAGCTTACTGGAGAAAGCTGACTGTAAGTGCATGTAATCTCACGCATTCAGGTTCAGCTCTTTTGGTTAAGAAGTGCTGGGCTGACGAGAAATTCACCTGTTTCATTTTCTCTAAATCTGAGTCGTCCATTCCACCTGTGTCATTGCTGTTGTTGCCTGCAAGCTTTGGCCTGTGAGAAAACAAGAGACGGACAAATACAGACAGAAATATTTATGTTTGTGTTTCAGCACCAAAAAAAAGGTCCATGGCACTGCGTCGACAGGCCAACAGTCAATCGAGCACATAACCAGTAGTAGTACCAGAGGGATGAAGCAATAGTGAATAGAAAGTTACAGAAATGTCCACACACCCAAAGATGCAGTGAGGGTTAACCTATCTAATGGCGCTTACCCACTACTAGTACCAGCTCTGCTCGGCTCGACCGCGGTGCCCCGTCCTCCATTTTCCATTGTAGATTTAGTACCGCCTCATGCATGAGGAGAGCATGGCCGGTCGTCATAGCGACGCCGCAGGAAACTGCCGTGACCTAACGCGACACACACACACACACACACAGAACGTCGAAGGTGTGTTGTTTTTGATTCTCGGCATGTGGCTGTTGCCACAGCCAGAAGACAAATTTTGTTTCAAAAGAAGCTGGAGGTGTGGCCAGGTTGGCTCTGTGGGTAGAGCAGGCGCACATATACTTGGAGGTTTATGCCTCGACGCAGAGGTCCAGGGTTTGAATCCGACCTGTGACGAGTTCCTGCATGTCTTCCCCCTCTCTCTCCCCTTTCTCACCTAGCTGTCCTGTCAAAATAAAGGCAGAAAAGCCCAAATAATAATCTTAAAAAAAAAAGAAAAGAAAAAGAAGCTGGAGGTAGCAACAACAAAAAAGTACAGCTGGCCAAACTATTTAAAAATGGCGGGTTTGTTCAGGACACTCCCGTCCGTCACTAGCAGTGATGACGCAGTGATTAGTGACGATTCTCTCCGACCAATCAGTAGTCTGCAGGTTTTCACGTCACCTTTTGGTATCGCCTCAGCTCGCTTGGAACCTCGACGGAGGTGATACTAAAAAAAGTACCTCTTGGCAGGTACCAGGTACTTTTTTTCATAATGGAAAACCAAAAAAGACGAGTAGAGTCGAGCAGGTACCATGTAATAGAAAAACGCCAAAAGATCATAACCTTTCTGAACTGATATCAACCTTGAGGAGGCCAATAATTCAGAAATGAATGCCACCAATATAAAGCAGATGAAGGACAAATCCGGCGCAAAATGAACCTAGGGGTTAATAACACGTGTCCGCGTTTGACCATTCTCTGGGATGTTTTCATGCTAATCGAATGTGATCAGTTTCATCGCAAACCGCTAATTACCTTATAACGCTAGTCATCGGGGCCATCTTGGGAAAACAGTCCGACCAGTCGAACGACGAACATCGTGCAACGTGAGCTGAACTGTCACTTGA
The DNA here is from genome assembly GCF_008315115.2 of Sander lucioperca. NCBI lineage: Eukaryota > Metazoa > Chordata > Actinopteri > Perciformes > Percidae > Sander > Sander lucioperca. The sequence continues at coordinate 28,889,074 of NC_050180.1, forward strand.
AATCTCCCATGGTCCGTGGTTTCCCAATGGGTCGATAGTAATTACATTTGTGAAATGTAATTACATGGAAATGCATGAATTTTATCTGTTTATTAAAATATATGCACAGCGTTCGACTGGTCGGACTGTTTTCCCAAGATGGCGCCCGCCTGTATACGTGAACAGTACAGTAGTCTTTCTAAACTATGTTTTTAATAAACTGTACACTTACAAAGTTCTCAATGCTTCGGTTTACATGTAGGGACCCTCATTCTGCTACCGTGGAAGTGTGGTGCTATTTTGAGCCTTGTTAGTGGTATAGAAATAGCGATTTCTTTTTACTTTACCCTTGCCCCGACGACTAGCGTTAGGTAATTAGCGGTTTGCGATAAAACTGGTCACATTCGATTAGCATGAAAACAAATCCCAGACAACGGTCAAACTCGGACACGTGTTATTAACCGCTAGGTTCATTTTGCGCCGGATTTATCCTTTAAGTTAACCTAAAGAGGACAGCATCGACCCCAACGCTCAGAAGTGACATGTAAAAAAAATAAGCTTTAATCACACTGTCACACTTCCATCTCATTATTCAGTTTTCAGAGGTAACACACTTGGCTTGTACACCTACAAGTCCCTTGGGTGCATGCCATTCTCTGATCCATTAGATGGTGTTATCAATATACTACCCCAATACGTAGGTTGCACTGGTGCTGCGCTAACCTGAAGAGAAAAGAAAAGCAAGGGGAACTAAGGTTGTGAGTGAACAGGGCAGCATGTATACCTGGGACCTTGGGACAATGAGGGGGTGGAGTCCATGCTCTTGGTGATGGAGTTATTCCTGTTAGTGAGACACACACACCCTCCTCTTAGAATGGAAATGGAAGACATTCACACACAAAATCACTCTTGTCCACAGGCAAACCAAGACGCACACATGTTCACACCACCACACTCAGACTGATGGAGAACTACTCTTCGGGTGAGTTTCAAACATGAGACACCAAACACCTGGGGGGGGGGCAGCTGACTATGGCAGCATGGACATAACTGAATCCTGGATTACCTGGTCATAGACGATTTCTCCCAAGGTCTTCTCAGGGTGTCTGAGAAGGAAAATATATATGTAAAACATGAGTTGATGACATTCACTTGGTATAGTACGTCAAATAAATCTCCAAATGTAGTTGGCATGCAACAGATAAGTGTTCAGTTCTCACCGCTTTGACCTTGAGGCTCTGAATCATCCTGTATAGAAAAGACCGAAACCTTGTGTTAAGTGTGAGTCATCATCAACCTGCTTCTATTTTAGAACTATCCCTCACCTACAGTGTTGAGCCAAATAAAAAAAAAAAACACATTTGTTTAAGCATAAAAAAAATGTTGTGACAAAAAGCAGACTCTTACATTATCTGGTGGTTTCACAGGTGGCTTCTCTCCTGTGTTTGCAGCTTTTCTCCTGATGCAAAGAGGAATCACTTTAAGTTTTACCATGCACACCTTAATAGACTAGGGATTTTCAAAGAGTTATACAATATATACGGCACTTTAAATATATGTCAAAGGAAAAATGGCATACATGAAAATAAAAATGACTTTATATAAAACCATTGAATATTTTATCTGACTTCAAACTTGTCATGTCACACACCTTCGCGCCAAGATGGCACTCATTTCACCCATCAAACCACCTCCCCCGCCTCCTCCTCCTCCTGCTGCTCCTCCTCCTCCACTGTTGCGGCTGGAGTCAGCTCTGCCTATTGGAGGTGCAGGGGCTCCGTCCTCCTGCTGAGGGCAGCAAATAGCAAAAAGATACAGAAGAGTTCAGCAGACATTGTGTAGGCATGATGACTCAAAAAACATTGATGGATGCAGGTATCAAAGCTATGCAAGCAGGAACAACTCTAAGATCGGATCAATACAGCAGCAGAATTCCATTTGCATTATCAGAGAGGCACATAATGGATTCAACTATAGTCGAGGTTACCTTGCCTTCAATAACCGCTACAAAGTAACAGGACTGTCAAATGTCCACTAGTCAATAAAACTGTTTTGTTATGGACTAACCTTGGATACTCTGCGGAGTTTAGCTCCTGCTATGGCAGCAGCCAAGCCACCTCCCCCACCACCTCCTCCTCCACCACCACCATTGCTACTTCCTCCTCCTCCACCACCATTGCCACCTCCTCCTCCTCCTCCTCCTGGAGGGGGCAGGGGCGGGGCCGGCGGGGGTCCTGAGGAAGGTGGTGCCGGCGGGTGAGGGATGCCAACACCCGGAGGAGGGCCAGGGGGTGGAGGAGGGCCTGGTGGAGGAGGGGGGCCTCCAGGGGCCAACGGTGGAGCTGGAGGAATAGAAACTAAAAAACAGAGGGACCATCAGTAATCATTCCCAAACTATTTTGCAATAACAATTTGCCAATGACACTGTGATACATGTGCACTGTCATGTAAGTAAAGGTCCCAGACAGTTCTTGTGACAATCTTGTGAGAAACGTTGCGATATCGTTGGCTCTACCAAAACAGTGATACTAAATCATAATGTAAGCTGGCCGATTGAGAGCTTTGGAGCCCAAAAGACGGCCTGTGTCAAAATTGTGATAACTGGATAACTTTCTTCTCGGAAAACAATGCTAAAGCCAGTTGGTTCTCCTTTTGAAATTTCCATTACGGTCCAACACGTCCATTTTTGTTTTGGTCTGTGGTGTTGTCCACTTCCCATTTTAACACCCTGGCTGGGTTGCCAGATATGAAACCCAGACACAGCGCGTTGCAGCCATGGAAGTAGCAACCAAACGAACTGGATCAACAGAGATAGATTCTTCCAGACCTAAAAAAACAAAACCTAAGCATCTTTCTAAACAGTTGCATGACCAGAGATGTGGTAAAACACAGGTAAATATTGGAGATGCATTTGAAAGATGGAGACAGCTTAGAGCCCAAAAGGACTTTAAGACAGATGCTGAGATGGCTAATTTCCTACTGAACAGGTAAGCATTGAGCTTTACTAATTTATCACGGCTACTAGTAGAGATGGGCATTTTCAGACATTTTAACATTTCGATACGCGCATTAAATTATTATAGAGTACTTGAGATAGTTACTCGCAAAAAAAAAAACGACACACACAGTCGTGTTGGACAGTAAGATGATTCCCACTTTGTTACAAACTGGCATGCAACCATAATATGTAATGTTCAGTTCAAAGACAAGATGCTTTTAGTAAATTATTTAGTAGATACCAATGCAACACCAAATTCATAAACAACACATAAACTAAGACAAACTTATAATCTTTATGGAAGGAAGGGTATATGTTTATTTAATTTTTAACGAGGTTTGGAAAGTAGTAAGGCCGGCAGTCACTGAACCCCAACTGCAAAGTGTGTATTTTAAGAGCCGTGGGCTTTTGTTTTCGGGATGACTAAGGTTTGGCAACAATGAATCTAGGATCCTCAACAAAGCCAGCATCTAGCTAACGTTGGCATTGTGTGACGCTGGGTTCAACGTTCTCAACCTGGCAACCCGCGTAAGCTTTGAGTCTGGGGAAGAGGGGCCGAGGGGAGACGACTATCTCCAGTAGTTTGAATTTGGACTGCAGTAGCCATTTTAAAAGCTAGCTGTCAGTATTACATTTTTCTCCTTTTGATAAAAAGACAAAGAAAAAGACTACGTAAAATATGAGGAACCAAGACTGGACAGTATTGTAGTTAAGTGCAGTTATGTTGACCAGCCCAGGTGTTTCCTGACCTGCAGCAGTTTGTCTTTCTCTCTCCTGTCTCTCTCTTTCTTGCCGCTCCAGCTCCTGTCTCTCTCTCTCCTGTCGCTCCCGTTCCTGCTGTTCCAGCTTCTGCTGCTCCAACCTATGTACAAACAAACAAACACATCTGTCAGCGACAAATATATGTAAACATGCTCAAAGTGGATGAACAGGACAGATACATGAAGCAGAAAGTTATTATTATTTAAATGTTGGTGTTAAGATTAAACAGGCTAACCATGAGATAAAGCAGAGATTAGGAGAGCAAATGAGGCATGATGGGCAGTGCCAGCTTTCAGCCATTCCCAGTTAATGTGTAAATGTCCTGCAGATTATTTGATTATTTATGCAACACACATGGTTTTCGAACAACTATGTCTAATTATAGTATTTGGTATGGAGAGCTATAGTCAGGATTTGTATTCAATATACCAGCTTTGGTAAAAGAATGAGAAGTGGATTTCATAGCTTCTCATTAGCCTACCACTGAGTAGTTCACAGCTGGACACAGTGGCCTAATTCAAGCTGCCACAGTTAACTACTGCCCCCTCTCCCTCATCACATCTGCCACTCACAACAGCTGTATACAGAACAGCACACATACAATGTACATGTACACCCACTCAAAAATGCACAGGTCCACACACAAGCACACAATCATGCACACAAAGTGAGAGTCGCTGTACAGCACAGCTGATCCACTTTGGCAAAGTGCCCAGGAAAGGGAGATGACGTCCATATACGTTTTTCAGATTGTTATTTTTCACGACCATTTGATTTCAGTTTAATACTGTGAATCTATGTTCATCAGACCTAAAAGCATTAATGCAACTTATATCCATCAACACCTGCATCCATGCTGGATTTCAAAGGTTTTAAAGGATCCTTAAGCTACAGTATGCCATCAGCCACTGGGACAGCTAGAAACTTGACAGACAGTCCGTCTAGCCAATAACAAAGCCTCCCCTACTGTGCAACATATTTCTTTTAAGTCTAAATGAGATTAGAAGGTTAATACCTAGGCGTGCATGGTGTCACCACAAGTCTAGCGGGAGAAACAGATAGATGGATAGAGAGAGGTGGAGTTGATGTGAGAGGTGTCCACCTTGCTGTCTTTTTAACCTTTAACCTACAGGGGCTAACGGAGGGTTTAGCACTGTCAGGCTAATGCCATCAAATCCTTTACATATGCGTGTGTGCAAACCCATGCCAATAAGACTACCGCAAAGCCAAGGCAGCTTGACTTGCTATTGATTGTTATGCAACTAAACCCAGGGGATATTTTGCTTTCGTTAGAAACATAAACTTCACATGGCCCCACAGAACAGCCAACTTGTCTACATAGTAAATCAATTTGCTTCCAAAGCAAATCTACTTTTTAAAGAAATACTGACATTGCTGCAGAACTCATGTGCTGAATCCAGCCTGCAGACCCTGAAGAAACCTGGCAATGGTGTCAGGATTATCAGCTGGATACATTTCCTTAATTTATTATTATTATTATTTTTTTTTTGCTGAATCACAACCAGAGGACATCCAACAGGATTCCCAATAGAATTTGGCTGGCGGTTTATTAAAATTAGCAGTGAAATAAATGTTGGTTCCATTTATAGTAGCCTCAAGGTACCTTCGTTGTTGTTCAAGCTCTTCTGGGGTAGGTCCATTTGACACTGGGCGGGGGAGGGTTGCATAGCCTGCCAAAATACAACATAGAAAACATTCTGAATATAAATGAAAAAGATTATAGAACATCGGATAAGACATTGTTGTGAATGGTTTTGAGCGCTCTTGAACAACTTATTTGTATTTTATGACACTCTTTGAATTGTATCCAACTGTTGTTTTTATGTGCTTTTATTGGTGTACACACCTTTTCTACCCATGCAGTTGAGTGTGCAAAGTCTGAGGACCGTGTAGACAGCCATGATGTGACAGAGGGACCAAAAAGGGTGGTGTACCTTTAAGGCATTTTATGGTCTTTAATTGCACTAGGTTTGCTACACTGTACCAGAGGTCTTACAAAGCAGCATTTCTTCTATTTTGTTGGTTCAACAGCACAAGATACGCAAAGGTTCAAATCGAATCTTAATATTCAGCTAGGGTAAACAGAAACAAAGACTTAGAATAAAACGGATAAACTATGGGGGAAAACCATACCAGTTATAATCACATTTTTGCACAAAGAGTATAAATTCTGCTGAAAACATTGGAATATGTTTTCAATAGCTGAGCCGTGGATTATGGCAAAATATCAACAGGTTTAGGCATAAGATGTTTTGACAACATAATAACACAAAACACTCCCAACAACATGAAAATGTTCTTCTTCTTACCTAATATTTGAAAATCTGAGAATATCAATTTATCCCAAAAGTTCTTAGGAGAGGATATGGTTGAATATAGGTTGAAGTAGCTACGGATGCTGATGGAACTGGGAATCTAGTGACAACTCATTTACCTGCGTCTGCCATGGAGGTGATCACCTCCAGAGCGTGAGCCATGCCATTGGCAAATAGAGTAGCATCCTCCTTGCTGCCAAAGTTGAGCCCCCACACCTGCCGGGCATCCCGCCACTGGTGGAAATTGGGTGTGGCCTGGTTATACTTGAGACCTCTAACAATTGGACAGTTTATAACCACCTGTGGAGGGAAGAGGACAGATGATCAATACAAGGATCCTTTTGGTAGCAAATGGTGAGCTAAATTATTACTTTTGTGGCTTTCTGTCCATATTCAAACAAATGGTGTCAAAAAATAAAAGGTTAGTTTATGGGAGCTGTAAAACTGTTTAAAAAAAACAACCTCTTACGCTTAAAATTATAGTGTACGCTTTATTTCTGTGGTATTATACTGGTTTATATTCCACCCAGCAGGTGGCGTGAAGCCTATATGCCAGGAGGGGGAAAAAATTGTTCTGGGTTTGAGAGTTGCCTGAAAGTGCTGACGCACTATTTCACTATTTGTTTAACAGCCTTTGGAATCCACAGAGCAGAGAGGAGGAGAGGAGACCCTGTCAGGGTGAATATCATAGCGAGCAACATGCACTGAAAACAGAGGGTAGCAAGTTCAGCTGCTACTGCAGACCAGTGGTATTCCTACACTCTCCACCATCCTGTCAAAAGGTAAGAAAGACAGGAGGGACAGACTGAGGATATGACCAGGAACACATTAAAAATGAGGATGAAAGGGCGAGCTTTTATATCTTTTTTTTAAGTGAAAGAAAGCAGAATGTTCAAAAGGCCTGAATGTCTGTAGAAAAACCTTAATACAACGGTTCAACTTTCAATGCCACTTAATTATACAATCAGACTGGGACACAAAAAAAATTTAATGGACAAGCGTAAAAACAACTAAAAGTTACTCTGCATAAAGACAGTCAGAGAAAGAACAGAAGGAAACATGAATGTAGAGAGGAAATACAGCCACTCCATATTCTCTCTCATTAGCTCTTATGTGCTCTCATCCAGCACCATCCTAAACCAAGTTGCATGTCCCCATCAGACACAAATAGAGTGTCCTTATTGGGTATCAGGCTTCTTCCTAAATTGTCACAGGAAATGGTTGAACGAGCTAACTATCTCAGGAAACACCATCTACTTTAAGACCCGTCTCTGGGGAACATTTTGGAGTCCTAAATGTTTAAAGAAGGAGAGAGACACGGAGGAAGCAGGAAGAGCATAGCAGGGGCGTAGTCAAGAATAGACCCACCCAAACGCAGTTTACCCAGCTTATTAACTTGAAATCTGCCAACCTTTATCTGGTGAGTCATGAACTGGTGATAAGAAAGACTGGTGACAGAAAAAAACCTTTTTGTTCTTCTTTTTCAAAATGTATGTTGATTGTCAGATTTGAAGGGCAGTCTCTCTTCTCACTATGCCAATGTCACGCCCAAAATTAACAATACTTGTTCCACAAAAAATCTGCTTTCGGTCTGAGTGTATTAATGTGTATTCCCTGCCAGGTTAAGCAATAATTATAAAAAAATAAAGAACAAAACCCAACATGTGCCGTGTTGTGTGGCTGGGCAATATAACTAATATGATCTTGATATTTTCAAGCTCCTGACAATATAGGATATATGTCTTGATAGCGTATTCATTACATGCTAACCATCCCTAATAAATGCCATTAGTTGTACTCAGACCAGTACCATATTATAATTAAAACACAAGCTTAGTAAAGTAAGTTGTACACAATCAAAAAACATGAAGCTCATCTGTAAGCATGCTATCGTTTTCCAGCTTCCTCTCAAGCAATTGCAGGATTGTTCTATGTTCTCTCATTCCCAAAGCACAAAAACACAGACGTTAACTACGGCTACTGACACGACAAAATGAACAGAAGCGTCCTGTCAAGTTAAGAGATTTCAGCAATAAATCCAGGGCGCCTCAGGATTTCTCACTCCTTACATTAAAGGGGTGGTTCAGAATTTTACACATAGGACCTAATTTCCAAGTTAGCCAGTGTGTTATTTATCAGTGGAGACCGTTTAACACTTTTCATCTAGTCCTTCCAGTTGCAGAGTTCGCTGGTGCTAGGCTAGCGCAAGTCAACAGTATCTGCTAGCCTGCCACCAAAAACAGTCTTACCCACTCCACAGTACACCCGAGGCAAATAAATGATAACGCCAGACTATCGATGTAAATGTCTGTGTTGATAGAATTATGTTAGAAATAAAACTACCCTTACATCTCAATGATCGCATTACATTTTGAGGGACTAGTTTCTCAGCAGCGGCAGAATTTTACTTTGCTCCGGTTAGTAGTACTGCGCCGAAAAGTAAACAGAGAAGCGCACTACAGTCGGGACACCTAGTAGTAGCCTAGTACATTGGTATTGAAGCATTGGATTGGAAACTAAGGACTAGGCAACAACATGGTGATTCAGTGTGCATTTAGAAATTGTAAAAATAAACCAAACAGATGGGCACCACAAAGTTTCCACAAATTTCCATTGGGAGATCCAGAAAGGAACCAACTGTGGCTTCTTGCTGCTGGCTTGGACACCAAGGCGGAGACTCTACTCAAGTGGCAAATGTGTAGTGATAATTTTAGACCAGACGACTTTGAAAAACCCCGCAATCTAAAGGACCACAAGTTACTACACAAGTTCCATCCGTCTTTCCAGATGCACCAACAGCTAGCTACTGATGAACAGGTAATAACTTTTGGTAGGCTACTCCAGCTAATAAAGCTAGCCCCTTTCATAACGTTAGCCTAGCTGCTACTGATAGATTGAGACTGACAACGTTAGTGGAGATAACGTTACAGTTCAATGCATTGTGGAGAGTGACAACGTTAGCTAACTGTATAGCTACACTCTTGGTAGATACCTGGCTGGGCTAACCGCTAACTTTAGGTAATTGCTGACAGAAAAGTCATGTAAGCTCGGACAGTTTACATGCAAATTGCAGCGGCAGATAAATAAACTTGCGTGATTGTCATGGAAACCGGCTTCCTCGGTAGCCTAGGTAATATCACTCCGCCGCTGCTGTAGCCTATGCTACCAACTACAGGGAACAAAGTATAACTTTTGCAATGCGATGCAAGGGTAGTTTTATTTCTAACATTATTCTATCAACACAGACATTTACATCGATAGTCTGGCGTTATAATTTATTTGCCTCGGGTGTACTGTGGAGTGGGTAAGACTGTTTCTAGTGGCAGGCTAGCAGATACTGTTGACTTGCGCTAGCCAAGCACCAGCGAACTCTGCAACTGGAAGGACTGGATGAAAAGTGTTGAAAACGGTCTCCACTGATAAATAAAACACTGGCTAACTTGGAAATGAGGTCCTATGTCCAAAATTCTGAACCACCCCTTTAAAGGGTCCAATATGTAATATATTTACTGTAATAAATCATAAAAATGACCCCAATGCGTCATCAGATATTAAGGAAACATGCTAAGTTGAAACACTATATTTTCTGACAGCAATGCTAATGCCAGTATTTTCTTCTTTTCAAATTTCCATTCCATGACGGAATTTCTTTGTGTTTTGGCCTGTGTGTTGTTATTAACTGCCCAGTTTGACAGCCAGGCCGGGTTGCCAGATATACCCGTAAGAACGTAAATCCAGCGTGCTACAGCTGTAACATTAGTACAGCCATGAAAGCAGCAAACAAACGAAATTCTACCCGACCTAAAAAAACGGCATGTTTCTAACAGTTGCGTGACCAGGAACGTAACAAACCCTGGGTAATTATCGAGATGCATTTGAAAGATAGACAGTTTAGAGCCCAAAAGGACGCCGAGTTGGCTAATTTCCTCCTGAACAGGTAGCTAATTTATCACGGCTGCAAGGGACGGGCATTTTATGTAATTTCAACATTTGTATACTCACAATGAATTATATAGCTAGAGTAACCGAGTTGGTTACTTGCAAAAACAATACAGACACAGCCAGTAAAGTGATCCCAACTGGTCCTGGCTAACGGCGCCATGCTAACCCTGCTAACTGCTAGCTAGCTCGTTAGTAACGTTACTGGAGGACCAGCCAAGCGGGCCACGGCTGTTTACAACGTGTAGCCTGTTCAGCGGCCGTAGCCAACAACGGTGAGTTAGTTTAAGCCAAGAGAGGGGGGCTGTAATTGGGAAGAGAGGACCGTGGGTTTGCAGCGTGTTTAGCAATTGTTGCCATAATTCTAAGCTAATAAAGTGTGTTCAGTTGGGTGGAGAGGACGGCAAGGTAGTGTTTTTTTAAAGATTATTTTTGGGGCATTTTTAGGCTTTTATTGACAGGACAGCTTAAGAAATGAAAGGGGAGAGAGAGGGGGAATGACATGCAGCAAAGGGCCGAAGGTTGGAGTCAAATCCGGGCCCGCTGCATCGAGGAGCAAACCGCTATATATGGGCGCCAACTGAGCTATCCGGGCGCCCGGTAGTGTTATTTTTAAGCTGAAACAGTGAAGCTGTAAACTCTGGTGATACAGTTTAAAAGGTCATCAGTTTATGTGCAATAATGGAGCTGGCCGTACTTGCATTAAATGTCTTGCTGGTACACAGTTCAGGCTGTGATATATACTTAGTAAACAATTGACAAAATGAAGGCACTTAAAATAAGGAATAAAACCACAGAGCAATTGACAATGATGCCTTCTTAGGTATTGCTGATTATATTATCATAGTATATAGAGTAAATGTTTTCTATATAGTCACTTAGCTCTAGTGTGTATGGCATCAGAAAATGGTGATAAGGTGAATGAAAGGGCACATATACAAAGAGACTGTCTCACACTTGCTTACTCATACACCCTTAGGTACTTACAGGAGACTACAGGCGCCCATGAGCCACATTAGACACAAATACACACACACACACGAAAAGCTAGCAGATATACCTGCTGGTCCGTCTGCATCTTGCGTCCCACTATCCTAAAGGCATTGGTGGAAGGGTTGTGATAGATCTGGACTCTGCTGAAGGACTGGGGTCCAGCGCCCGCTGGCAGCCACTTCTTATTGCCATCGTCATAGATCATCACAGTGGCCCGAGCCTGGCAAATACTCGACTCACTGGAAGACAAAGAGCAAGGAAAGAACATTAATTTGAGTTCAGTTTTGATATCGCACTTGGGACTTGTGAAAAATCACACTTGGGTACAGTTGGTAAATGTGAGATTTAGTTTAGTTTAGTTTATTATTTCAGGACAATGCACATTTGATGAACATATACAGAAGTACACGTAAAAAGTGCCAGATTATAGCCCAAAGGCTAATTTCCATCTGTAGCACATTTGATGCGTTATTCTTTCAAAAAAAAGGTACCGGCAAGCAAGCTTTAAATTTAAGACAAAAACAGTATGAGACAAATCTCATTATATGTATTAAGGCTCTGAGAGGTGACATCTCCTACATGTAGCCATGAAAAAGAGAAAGATGCTTTTAAGCAAAGCATGCACATCAGAGCAGGAAGTACTGGCAACTGTAAAAAATATAGCCACAAAGATGAATCAACAGGGGTTTGTTGTAATGATTGCACACTGAGCTGACAAAATCAGGTTTTGGTTTATTCTTTCTTGTGACAGGCCTGAAGATCTATAGAGATTAATAAATATTCAAGGCCATCTCTAAAAGATGCTGACAAAGACTCATATATACATAGACAAAACTGAAAACACTCCGATGTAAGTATCATAGTGTTAATAGCAGATGCAGAAGGTAGAATGCTAGAAGGGCTTTTATGAAACTAAGATTAGAACAGTGAAGTAAAAAATGAACCACAATTTGGTCTCTCTCTTAAAAGTGGTGACGTTTGCAGCAAATTTCAAGTGGTCGGGTAGCAAGTTCTAGGACTTAGTTCCTTTCATAGAAAAAGCTGTTGGAGCAAAAATGTTTTGCAGAGTGGGACTTGCCACTTGAAGCTGTTCTGGTGGATCTGTTAAAGTTCTGTAATCTCGTGATGTATTTGTAATAAGGCTGAGGAGCAAGTCTATTTAAACATTTGAACACAAGCATTACATAGTTAAAATCAATAAAGTTTGCAAAAAGGTTGTATTTACTTAAAATGCGATGCAATAATTGTACCCATTTTGTTTTATGTCCAACATTTTGTTAAGACACTCTGTGGATTTAATTACAGACTGGTTGACCTGCGACCAGGCAGCCAGACCAAAGGACATATTTGATAAAGCAAGGCACAGTCAGATGTCAAGCAATTTCTCACCATCTTAAAACAGGTTAAAAAAGGTTAGCCTTAAACGTTTTACAAATCTTTTTAGCATGACTATTAAAAGTTAACTGAGAATCTAAAATTAAATTATCCCCAAATACTTAATCTGTTACTTGTTCAATGAGTTCACCTTTCTAACATTCAAGGATTCTGTTGCAAGTAGCTTTTTAATTGTAAAACAGATAGACCTGGAAAGTCGTTGATACAAACTGAAGTTCTGGTGAATCCAACACATTATACACACTTACAGTATGTATGTACAAGTATAAAAGAGCTGAAATGATTTTGCTATCAATTTATGAAATATCTAATGACAAATGCAATATCAGATTACAGGCTTATTAATATAATGCAATGAAACAAATCTTTAATTTGAACTAAAGACAAAGTTAATATATATTATTTGACCACTTTTAAATGCTATTAAATTATGGTATGTAGTGTGGGATGCAGCTGGAAAGGAAGAAAGAAAAACACAAGGAGAAGAGGTAAGGAGAAACTGGAGACAGGATGTACACAAACACACTAAAAACACGATTTTAGAGATGAGAGCCAGTTCTTCCAGGCTAGCCAGGCTTCAACTCAAGGTCTCACACTGTCACAATACAGTGCTTCTGAAAGTGTGGTAGGATACAAAGATACACCTGATGGATCACAGTGTAATTTGTTTACATGTTAAGTGTTGCTGATGGTGGAGTTCCTTAGCCTGGGAAAACCCTGACGAACTTCCGGCAAATTTGAGATTTGCTCTGCAAGTCAGTCTGGCCAAGCCCAATTCCAATTTTTCCAAATCAAGGCACCAATCACAACCGTTGAGGCGGGCTTTACACGATGACGATAGCACAGCGACGGCAAGCAGCTTTTTGTTTACATTCAACATGATGGCCACCGAAGCGCAGCAACCCGTTGATGCCGCTGTAGCTGCTACGTCACCCGGATCGTTGGTCTGATTGGTTGAAGGACTATCCAATTGCGCCAGAGGCATTTGAGCAGCGTCCGTTGGTGACGCCCCTTTGGAAATGGGCTGTGAATGAACGTTCCCCAGACCCACTCTCAGTTACAACTGAGAAGGGTCTGGTGTCAACCAGGCTAGGAGTTCCTGAAATGCATATAATGTCTGGAAAGTTGTCCGACCTTATCACAGAGAACAACACCACACTCTGGACTGTTTAAAGATTAGGACCTCCTATACCCTTATCCTACCTCTTGTATATGCAACAAAGTGTTGATTTGAGAGGAGAAAAAGAGATTAGTTTGATGCCAAACAAGATGGGAGGCAAGACAACAATAGAGGCTGACAAAGATGGGAAGTTGTGCCGAGCTCCTCCAAAGAGACAAGGCTCTAGGGTCTTCCACCTGTTCTACATCAACCTCCACCTCCACACACTTCTCAAGAAAGTATGTGCTATGAGATCAGTGACCAAACATTTATTTATAGTTCAGTATATATACACACAAGTTACAACGCATTCAGGAATGCATGTTTAGATAGCCATGTTAGAGGTTACAGAGTGTCTGCATAAAGATAATCTAATTGTTCATTGTAGAAAAGAACACCACAACAAATATGGCCCATTCAAATACCTCATACACAGGTATTTTGACGTATGAAGAAATTGGAACAAGTTCAGAAGGTAGAGAGGAACACAGCCAGAGAGGAACAAAGGTGGCTGACTGACAATTGCTTTTTTTTTCCATTCCTCCCCCTCCTCTCCTTATTTGTGCCCCTATGCTCTCCCCATAGTCCCAGAATCCATGTCTTCCACCTCTCCCTCCATCTGTCCCGCCCGTGATACAATCTGTTACTTCCTGTGACACAGCACCAAAGCCACAACCCACTTCCTGCTGCCAACACTGCCTAATAAGGACTGCCTCAGCCTGAACAATCAATATGCACACACATATACATAGGTCCTATATTTTCTAAAAGTAGTTAACATTTCACAACACATCAGGGGGGTTGTCATAGAAAAGTGTATTCTATAAACTTCAAAGTGCCTTCCTGCAATTGTGTTACTTGGCACACGTATTATAATAATTGTGCCACAGTGAATGCTGGTCGAATTTTTCATAGTAACTTCCTCTCCTGTATGCTTTCTGGCAATCTGTAGCTAGAGAGATTTTTGCAGATGTCCTGCACTTTACTTATGTTTCCTATATTTTGGCAACAAACAAGTCATGTTTGTTTGTATTTCAACTGGTCAAACAGACAAATACTTTATTAAACTATCAGTCGTAACTTGTAATGAAGAGGGATCTATTCTCAGACAATGTTTGGACAGGTGAGAAGTGCTGAGCGAGAAAGGACTTCGAATATAAAAAAAAGTGTAATAAATACAGATAGAGTTGCAATGTGGAATGAAAGCAAAGCATTTTAGAGAGGTTATTTAAGTCTATGCTAAGTAGGTCAGGCCTATACAGTATAATGGCCGATTTTAGCTTATAGCAGCTCTATCTAAACTGATAAATAACAAGAAATTGCATGTCAGAAATGGCAGAGATATGTTTGAGATAACTTAGAACTATGTGCCAATCACATACTTTGTCCGCCAAATAGCAATGTACAATGTCCAAGCACATATCTTGGTCAAAATTATTTTAAAAAAACTTTGTGAAAAACTAAATGTTTTGTATGTTAAGTGTTTATGCCGATATATCATTATAGTACGTTTGTAACTCAAATGTCAATATGGTTTGGGCTCTTATGCTGAGGGTGTTCAATAATTGAAAAAAACAACAACACTCAATTGTATTTTGAAATCAATTACTTTCGAGAATTATGATTTTTAATTCTCAGTTTGACAAGGTCAAAGTGGATGTACACATCCCTACAGGTTGTTTGCAATATCTTGGATATGTGGTTTTAATATTTGAACTTAAATGAAGGGAACAAAAGCTACACATACCCAGAAAACTAAGTCACAAATATTTTGACAAAAGCGAATAAAGAAAGGATTTTTACAAGGGCGAGAAAGCACTCTGGAAATGGGCTTAACATTGACAGTGGCCTTAAATGCACACTTAATGCCCATCGGTCACTGTGAGCAGGTTAAAGCTACCTCGGGTTGGATGGATAAATACTGCAGCGTTCTCTGATCTCATCTGCACCAAGCATGCTGTTGATGTCTGTCCCGCAGAGAGGGCTTAAGGGAACTGGGAGGGGGCAGAGACTTCGGACCGGGAAATGGATGCATATTTAATAGCAGAGAAAGCGAGGGCTCAGGAGTGAGACGAAGCAGCTGCATTATTGATAGAACTATGGACGCTGAGACGCTAAAAGCGCGTGTGGCACACACACATAAAGACGAGGACCTGCGCAGCTCTCGCACCTGTCATTCTGCCAACACGTGTCCATGTGTTGACCCGGTACACTGGGTGTAACAGGCTGCAGAAGACCCACAGCTGGATTTGACTGGACTGACTTTTAGTACTGGAATGAACCACGACAGGCGCAGTCATAAACTATCTATTTCTGTCCTTCCTCGGACTAGGACCACCAGTTTACTAGTGAGGACACAGACGCTGACTGTGGAGCCAAGTCAAATGGTCACTTAGCTTAATAGGTTTTCTCTTAAGCACAAATAGGTCACTAGCTGATGTTCTGGTAGGGATTTGAGCCACCAAATACCTCACACTAAGGACTTCTCAACGGAGGACTCAAGCACAGTAAAGATCACCAGAGTGATATTTCAAATTGCAGGTATACTTTGAAAAAAACAAACTGAACCCAGTCTGTCTTCGCTTGTCGTTATTACAGCCACATTGAGTTCCTCATCCCTCTGTGGTTTCTCGGGCTGCAAGGGGTTAACAGGAAACCGCAGTGCACGGCCGGGGCACACGCTCTCTTGGAAATGTCTGTATAAGGCTGTGCTCTCAGAGCTTTTCCCCAAAATGTGCTGGCAAGTACAGTCAGGCCCAGTGGCTCTGTCTCTTCCCTCCTCCATTAACCTGACCCTCCCACCACGCTCCTCTCCCACTCTCCCCTAATTCCCTCACCATTCTCTCAGACTCAAATGATTTAACCAAGATCTGTCAAGAGATGTCTCTTCGGTGGCATTCTTGCAGAGATATAGATTACATAATGCGGCAGTTCATATTTATATTTGGTTCAGGGATAAGAAGGCCCCTAACATATAGTCAAATGGATAAGAGTACATTCATCCTGTGTATCATAAGACAGTTTTACTTAGCCAAATAGCACACATAACATCAGCCTTAAAGGGTAACTACCGTTTTTATGTCTAAGTGACTGATGGGAACAACAATCTTTGAAATTTGTCCAGTATTAAGCAAGAAACGAAACAAGCAATGTAAGTTATGGGGCAATTGTCCAGCTTGTATTTACCATCACACAAGTGCTCATTCTGCCACTGACAGGCTCAGATTAATATTCTAAGTGTCTGACAACATTATGGACAGGATTTCTAAGGAGGTCGATCTTTCTATGTAAGAGTAAGATCCTTTTTTTATACATAAAAACATCCGCGAAATCGCTTTCGCTAAACCCACCAGACTTCATGTAAATAAACATTTTAGCATCGTAAAATACACTTCATTCAAAGTCGACCGAAACAAAATAAAACTATGAAAAGCCGTTTTGGGTCGTCTTTCCACTTTTCCAACCATCACAACTCTAGTCTTGGTTGAAATAAACACATAGTTTATCAATTTACATGTGAAAATATGTTGGCTCTATACACGCTAAAAGTATTGCTTTTTTAAATGGAGTTTGGTGGGTTTAGCGCTAGCGACGTCAGAGCTGTTTCTGGTTAAACAAAAAAGGTCTCAAAGAGGTTTTAAAGGTCTATCTCTGAAGGAATCCTTTCCATAATGTTGTCAGACACTTCGAATATTAATCTGAGCCTGTCAGTGGCAAAACGAGCACTTTTGTGAAGGTAAATACAAGCTGGACAACTGCCCTATTAACTTACAGCCGACTGTAGCGATCTTGCTTAATACTGGACCAATTTCAAAGATTGTCGTTTCCATCAGTCACTTAGACACAAAAACATAGGAAAATAGGGTCCAGGTTGAAAAAAAAAAAAAAGGTAGTTACCCTTTAAGGCTGACACAAAACACACTGAAGTTACACAGTGTTGTCTAGACACCAAGTAATACCATTTGTCTCTGCGTCCATTCCTGGCTCACTGTCCCTGCTAATTCGTCAGGCTTCTTTCTCCTCCAGTGGTTCATAATACCACTATATGAAAAACCTTTTTTTTTTGCCCTCACAACAGCCAACTATCATTTTTTAATGATGTTCAGGCTTTTCGAGTTAGTCTTGCCTCCAGGAATAAGTGTCTTTATCTGTGGTAAAAAAATAAATAAAATACAGCAGGGAAGACTGAAACCTGCAGGAGTAACTCATTTTCACACACACAGCAAGCTAGTGCAATCAAACAATAATATCCATGCAGCATCATGTGTCATCAATAGAACTTTGTTTTTTTACAGTTTTCATAATTGAGTCACACACACTCATGGTCAATTATGAAACATAACAAACCGGTGTCATATTTAAATTAGTAAACCACAGGTGGCCATGCTGCACCTTAGATGAACAAACAATGATTCATTACATATTTTCTTTCTTCCCTTACAGTTAAATGTCACATTAAAACCAGACAGGGACTGAGAAACAGTCACTTAATAATGTCTGTGGGTATTAAACCACTTCCTCCTCCTCTTCACGGCCTGATAAAAATAAAGACAGCATTCCACAGATGATAGTCACGCATGATAAATATTGATATTGTTTAAAAAAAAAAAAAAAAAAAGGCCTCTATATAATGTGTACATGAAAAATGCTTTGTGTTTTTTCCAGTGATCATTTACAGGTGAATTCCTGTTTTTTCTTTTTTATCTTAAGGTAAACAGAAAACAATACTGCAAATCAAAAAAAAAAATCATTCCATCCTATCTGCAGATGTGTATCTTTATTTGAGCAAAATCATAAGATTTTAATATTTTAATATGTTATAATATCTATCTCTCTCTCTCTCTATATATATATATATATATATATATATATATATATATATAGAGAGAGAGAGAGAGAGAGAGAGATATATATATAGAGAGAGAGATATATATATATATATATATAGATCTATCTATCTATCTATCTATCTATCTATATATAGAGATAGAGATATATATATCCAGAACTCATTTATAAGTGAAGGGTGAAACTTGCCCTTTCTACCACAGCACCTGGATGGGTGACACCAGACACACGTGGGAAAGTCACGTTGGACTGCAAACAGAAGTGAGAAAAGAAAGTGTTTGTTGCAAAGAGGCAACATGGGAAAACACAACATGTGCCAGCAAAGGAATGCATACACTGCATACAATATTATGAAACCCAAGCTGCAATGCACGGTTAATCAAGTGTGGCATCAGAACATTTGCTTGTTAGCTATTACCATAATGCAAGAGAGACTGAATTGTCCTTTGAAATAAGTGTTTTGCAGCCTCATTGCACACACCGGACTGAGGTCATGATGGTGGTAAAGTACTTGACCTCTGATGCTGACTCGGACATGGAAAGTCCAAACAATAGCTTGTTAACGCTGGCCTGGTCATCTGACAGTACACTGTCCTCAAACCACCCTCAGGCCACGTAAATGGCTGTCAGGGATGTTCAGCTGGGCCCACATGACTCCAAAAATCAACCTTTCTGAACAACATACATTTCATGAAACCGGTTTGTTTCTCATGTCAATGTTTAGCGACTATCACAGACTGTAAAAGTAGGTGCAAGATAAGCTTTCAAACTGCAAAGTGCAGTTCCAGCTGTCCTATAATGTTAATATGTGACCCAACACCTGGACCCAAAAATAAACTCCCCATTGATGCAGCTTCTTTTTTCAAATATAAAACACAAACAGGAATCTAAACACATGCAAATTATTCTGAGGATTCTGCTGTTTTCATATAAAAAAGAAACAAAAAGGTTTTCTTCCTCTTTGCTGAAATACTGACAGTTAAAAATGTATAACCTATAACAAGGAAATTAAAGAACAAATTCACAGGGCAAACAGGACTTTCGGAGGTTGAATGAAATACATTTTAGACTTTTGGAAAGTGAGTTGTTTTTTGACTATATTGTCCTACCCACAACAGTAAGGGCTGAATAAAAAATTGAAAGCTTTTAGACTAAGGTTATGCAAGAAAAGGAGATCTCTAATAGACCTCATTTGCCTTATTCCTTTGCTAACTTCTTTGTGGTTCTCAGCCGGTTTCTTCTCACATAGGTCTGAGCATGCTGCTAAAGCACATAAATAGACACACACACACACATGCATTTGCTGCAGGCTACTGCTTTCTGCCTCCACGAGTCAGCAACACAGAAACAGGCATCGCTATTTCAGCTATTCTTAAGCATTCCTTCTCAATATCTTTGTCTGAATGGAGTCACACATCTTCAGCTAAAACTCCTCTACTAAGAAAACCCCTCCGCATTCCTCGAGCACTGACTCATCCTTTGCCTGGCATCGTTTACCCAGCATTTTGGAAAAGTTGAACAGACGTTTGGCCAAGAACTTTAATTTTGTTATGTGACCACTTCAAGAGTGGAGATGAATTCCTTCCTGCTTGTGAGGCAGTGTGGGGGAGTTGAGAGTGTGTGTGTGTGTGTGTGTGTGTTGGGGGGGTGGGGACTGACACACTCAGTGCCCATATTTGGAACCATCTCACCTCTGTCCTCTTCACTGAGCTCAATTCCTTTTACAGGTTGGAGCACATCCTCCTCGACACATCCAAGGATGAGGCAGGTCTACTTTTCTGCCTGGCTTGTACACAAATTCCTTTACACTAGAGAATACGCGTCTTCCCTCAACTCTGAGCCCAAAGATGACAAAACATAAGAAGACAACACCGAATCATAATTTCTGCTTCTCACTCATTGAGTGGCATGAGTGAGTAGACTTTGACCTTACATTAGTCTACTTTGCAGAGATAGTGGCTACTTAGATAATAGTTGTACAATGCATTACACAAACGAAGCCCAATTCCATCAGCAGAACACCAAGTTCATTATGGCAAACAAACTGTAATAAAGACTTTGAGCGCTCTTGCAGACCTTTGCAAGTTACTTTTTTTTTCTCACATGTGAAAGCTTTGCTGCCAACAACAAATAAGGCCTGTTACCTGGTAACTAGTCTGGATCAACAGAAGTACAGTTCCAGGATAATTGCCTGACATCCACACATGGCTCACACGCCGGATGTCCCTCACCTTCTGCTCTCTGTGTGCTGCCGTTCTCAAACTCCGTTCACTTCGGGAAACAACAACAAACTTCGAGTTTGCAAGTTACACGCTAAAAATCGAAGGTTTTGAAGAAAATATGGATTGGAATACGGAATTTACTATGTAACTGGGACGTTTTGGGAGCGAATGGAGAGGATTGGACGAAGTACACACGGCAATACACTGGTAAGGGCAAATTCCAGCTAATTTAAATAGCTCGCACAATACAGTTACTGTATTGTGTATGTTAACGGTTAACTTCATTTAATATTGTATGTAGCGTTGTCTTTTGCGGGGTGCAAATGTTCCACCAAAACAAGTTCCTTCCCGAGACCATTTTGCAGAGCCAGCATCGCTGAGTCCGGAGCTTAGCGACCCCACCCCCCCAAGACGATTGTGATTGATTTAAAGAAATGCAAACAAAGGACTTGATCGTTCATGTTCGGTCACGATTTGATTCAATAAAAAAAAAAGTCAACAGGAATGCCACAATAAGAGCCACTAGATATCTCAGTTTTTAATTTTATTTTTATTTATATATATATATATATATATATATATATATATATATATATATATATATATATATATATATATATGATAACCACTGCCATTTAGACAGAATGATCAGACGGAGTGGGAGGAGCAACAACTGTGTCTATAAACATAATTATGTGCATCGCTAATCATGGAAAAAAGTGTCACCCATGCAGAAAATGGTTCAGTCTTTAACTGAAGAAGTCAAAACAGGTTCTCCTTTCAAGCCTGGCCTTTTCTGTTTAGTTATAAACAACCCAGAGTGTAAGTGGTGCCTAATGATAATATAAGGAAACTGCTGCCCAGCAAATAATCTGCTGGGTTTCCTTCAATACTGTTTTATCTAATGCAGCCTTTGTGTATCAGCAATCAACATCATACCAGATAAGTGAAGTTAAGATCTGAGGACCTGAAAGACAGGAATGCTTAAGATGGCTGACAGCATAAAGCAATTTTTATACCAACTGGCATCCATTACGCTCCATTAAGCAGTGGACCCCTGATGAACCCAATGTATCTTTGTGCCCATTAGCAGTGCTGACCATACAATATATCACTACAGCACTTCTGCCCACAACAAGCTTTAGTTTCACTATGTTGTTAGACCCAGGCTCTCCTTTAGCTGGGATGATGTCACTTTCAGTTTGGCTAATGCAAAAAGACCACAGGGTTTTGGTCTTTCACTTCATTCGGCCACTGCTGTTTGTCCTGCTCTATTTAACGTTTTTGATGGCTAGAAGATAAGTCATGTTACCCCTATAATTGTATAGTCCTGGTGGACCGCCAGGCCAATAGGAACCCCAGTCAGAAATCTTTTTTGAATGCCAAATAGCCATTGTGTTTTCCCTGTATTCATTCTGCAGCGGCACACCGCCGTGAGTCCATGAATGAGGCAACTTTCTGTGGTTAGTTCAGATCTGTAACGGCAGGACAGTCAAGTGTGTTATCTAAACTGCTAAAGATTACAAACAGGCTTGGTAGTGAACATGCTAATGTTCTGATGAATTCGGTGTTTGAAGCTGAGCTGGACCAGAGAATATTCAGTTAAAAACAGATCGGTGCAGGTTGTACGCTTGGCAAGGTGATGCCTACTGATCCTAAGTTAAGTATCCTAAATATTTAATTTTGTGATAACTAATGATGGAAAAATCTTTAATTGGCAAGTGTCTTTTGGAGGCTAAAAGGTGCATTGCTAGGTCATGGAAAAACCCATCTGTCTGTGGTATTTCTGAATGGTTAAACGGAGTGACTTCCTATCTGGCACTGGAAAAGAGAAGTTATTTCACAAAAAACACGATCGATAGGTTTTTGGAGTATTTGGAGAGTTTTTTTTATAATTTCCTGGAAAATGAAAGTACATGAAGTGATGGAGGGAGTGATGAACTGACTTGATTGTTACTGTGGCTGTGCCACCCTTTTTTTTTTTTTTTTTATAAATTTATTTATTCATATTTTATGTTTATTCATTATTGTGTAAAGCCGTGCTCATGTGCACATATATAATTTTAGTATTCTAGTGCATCATATGTGTATATGGATGCAGAATGTATCATACATTTACATACTTATATACAACATTCATCTCGATTTTGTATTAATTTAACATAACTGTTGTGATCCCTTTGTTGTGGGGAGGGGGGGTGGGGGGTGGCTATGTGCGATTGCTCTGTTTGTGTGCGCTGTTTGTGCATGCTGTCTGTTCCGTTTTTTGTTGCTGTGCTTGTCTATGTTGTAAAGAAAACAAAAACATCAACATTTGATGTGGAGTAGGCCTGCACGATATTGTAAAAAATGACATTGATATATTTTTTTCCTGCGAATATATATTGTGATATGAAAAAAAGACTAATTTTTACAAGATGACATAAATAGCTCTACTTGGAAATAATAAATCATTCTCGACTACTGCTGTGATTTTGTAGGGGAGTGCATCAACATAGAAAATAAAAATTAAAAAAGGAGCTTTTCTAATGTGAACCAGTCTTTGTTGAACTTTAAATTAAAGTTCAACAAAGAATGGTTTGAAGAGGTTTCGAAGAAAATGTCTGTAAAGCATTAAAGTCTTTAATGCTTTACAAACACACTGTGACACTGCAGTGACACTGGCACTGTGACTACTCTTCTAAAGTTATTTTGGAGAGGGAAATCAGGTAGAAATACACTGGATGACTGACCTATCAATCCAGGCTAAAGTGAATGATATTACTAATGCATCCATGTTGCTTCCTCTAAATTTCAGGTTGTGGTCGACTAGCGGGGCCTGCGTTGGTTGTTTGATAAATTGATCAACAATGATTGTGATTGGTGGTTCGCAGTGCATGCAGACCTGCATGTCACGCACTAGCAACAAACACTGTGTATCCAATAACACTTAAATCAGTGTAAATTACGTTAAGACACAGACTTCTGTTGTAGATTAGCGTTACGTTTCCAGCGTCGCTTCTCCAACCCGTAACGTTAGTTGGGACAGACCCCTTGTTTCTTTAAGGCGCTGACACACCAACCCGATTATCGGCTGTCAGACGGTGACCCGAGTCTGTTTGGTGTGTCAGTCGGAGGAGCCGTCATCGTTCATTTGGGCCGATTTGTCTTGTTGAATCGGCCAGTGGGCAGTCAAACTCAATGACCAATTACCGGAAAGGACGAGCGGGATAAGCATGACGAACACCTCTCAAAATCTGACGAAAATCTTTTAAACTGACCTTTGTCGATCTGAAATGAAGACAGATTCAGCAACTGCATGGCCTATTTCTCGCTTAAAATGTTTTCAGAAACACGTTTCGGTTAACTATTTTCGTAAAATACAAGATCGTATTCCTTCCATCAGGAGAAGCCAGACCCACGTGGCGCGTTCGTCCTATCAGCTGCCGGTTTTCATTTTTTGGACGACAATACAGATTAGCGCCGCCTGCTGTTATGGAGACTTATTACGTCTCGCGCAGAACGTATGCTCAAGTCGGCGTCGCTTCGGTGTGTTCCGAGGCACTTTTTTGACCAACTCAGGGAGACTGATCAGTCCAACTGCCTTTTCTGCCGACGGTCGGTCGTCGGGTTGGTGTGTCAGAGCCTTAAGGCTAACTATATTAGCTTTAGCCTGGCTGGTAGCAGCTTTCTGCGGTGAAAAATGGCCGGGAGATGTCGTGTTAAGTTGCATTAATCAGGTGATTTAGTTCGCCTTTGCAGCGTACATAAAACAATGACTACTGTAGCTTCATTACCCATCGAAAAGCATGTGCATCACTGTGTCAGTGGCAGCTGCCGCTTACGGTACTTTTCTACACACCGAGAGCCTCACTTCCCATAACAAAGCCCGTCGGACTAAGGTTACGTTATACACGTTGCCCACATGGCTAACTGTCTTAAAGGGGAAGGGTCGGCCGGTAACAATCATGTAAAAGGAGAACGGTGAAAAATTACTTTTCTGAGAACGGAATTTGGTGTGGTAGTAGCAAGACTGTATGGAAATTGTGGCCGGGTTGGTCAGTGGGTAGAGCAGGCGCACATATACTGAGAGGTCCAGCGTTCGAATCCGACCTGTGACGATTTCCTGCATGTCTTCCCCCTCTCTCTCTCTCCCCTTTCTCACCTAGCTGTCCTATCGAATAAAGGCGGAAAAGCACCCCCAAAAAAAAGACTGTATGGAAATGAATGGAAGGTGAAAACACCCAACTCAGTTTTGAGATTAGACTAATACAGGTAGTTCCCTATGCTTCAGGCCGTGCTAATGTTTATCTGGACAATGGTCAGTCTTCAAAGAAATATTTGCTTCAAGTTTTCCATCTTTACCAGCAACAACCTTACCATTAGAATCTGAATTAGCCAACTTATTAGGGCGAAATGACAATATACACCCCGAGACGATGTGTCAGCTGGGGTGGGCGATATGGCAAAAATATCCTATCACGATTTTTTTAAGCAGAATCACAATCCACGATCTTATCACAATTATTTCTCATTTTGTTTTTAAGACTATTTTGTAACTTACTGAATAGTACAACCAAACTAATTTAAAAAATATAGCCCTACAAGGTAACAAAGCCCCCCACCAAATTCAGTTCTAAAATGTTTGCTCACTCAACGTACCAGGGTTACATTATAACTTCCAGCAAACTCCCCAGCCATAATTGGGTTTACATAATATTCACACACATTTTATGAATTAACCATTATTTGTCAGGTATTAATGCACAATACATAAGCAGACTCAGTCCAATCTGGTTATTTTACCCTTTAAAAAGGTGTCTTATTTGAGTTTCAGGAAAATGTTTATCATAATAGGGGTGCGCTAAGAATTATTTTTAAATTTTTGAATTATTTATTTAAATTCCTGAGACAAAAGATTCAACGGTTTCAAAGCACCAAGCTTAGTGAACAACTACTAAATATGGGTATGGCATGCATGACCAATAAGCTAGTTAGGGTAAAAGTCAAGTTTAAAATAAGTGATCACAAAAGAAACAATACCATACAGAGAGAGCATAACCGCTAGGCCTGTAACAATTACATAATTGTCTAACCACATCATTTTCAAACACGTTTCCAATACCTGCGTGCACCCTGTAGTGTCACAGAACTCTACCCCATGATCCTATGGATTCCTACCCGAGGACGCCCCACCTGCAGTTGCAAGTCAAGTCGGCTTTCTAACTTTAGAAATCCACCAAAGCACCTTTATATGTGTTTTAGTAATGTAGTTAGACTGTCTACTGTATTTCATCTATTATTGTGCTTTGTTAAATTAATAATGTTACCGTAAATGATGGCACTGTAGCGGAAATGGTCATTCATTATGCTAGCGCAGTTCTACGGGGATCTGTAAATAACAACTTGTTTGCTACCATTAGCTAAGGTCCTAAGGGGTATGACTATTGATGGTAAGTGATCATTTTGTTTAGATGTGCCAAATTGTAATTATATAAGTGATTATTGGTTGGACCGTTGAGCTAAAGCTATGCTAGCGGCAGCTGTCTTGTTGCCATAGGAACTCCAAACATCCTGGGCTGTAGCTGCCTTAAGCCAGAGAAATTGAACACACTCTGTTTTTATTGATGAGGATAATCGGTCTATTGTCAATTTTATGTTAATTTAAGCAAAAAAAAAGTTTTATGACAATGATATTGTAAATCGCAATTATTTCTGAGACAATTAATTGTACAGCAAAATTTGGATTTGTTACTGCTCTAATAACTGCCTAATATAACATAACAGCACAATTAAATAAGAAAAACGTCGGCCACCACAAGGAAACTGGATTTGTCTCCAATAGACAATAGTAGGTTTTGTATGTTAAGCAACTCATGTAGCAAAGCGTCTAATCCAAGAGGCAGGCTGGCATAATGGCCTATTTATGAGTATGAGAGGTGGGAGGACCCAGAGGGGTAAATTGGTTCAGGGGAGGGGGTTGCAGTGATTGGGTGGTTTGGGAGACAAACTCACAGGGCAAGACCACTTCAATAATGGAGATTGGGGAGTGATGAAGCATACAGGCTTTTGTGATCATTTAGACACACTGTCACACCAACTGTACAGCGAGTCTTTTGAAGAGCATATCAACATGCAACTCTTTATGATGCATGAAATAAAGTACTTATTCTTAATCCATTGTAGAAAAGAATTCCCACAAGCACACCCCAATTACCTCAAATTGTTATTGCTTCTGGGGTGCGGGGGTAAGTGTGGATATTAGGAGATATTTGGTTAAAAAACTAATTTAAAAACTCTGTTTATGTTCACACTAAAGGTGCTGTAATTTCAGGTAAACAGTTTGCAAAAGACAATAAAAAGGAGAATCAGAAATGTGTCCATCTGCTAAGACAAATGCAGTTTTACATAGCTTTAGCTATGCATTTAAGTGAAAATTGAAGGGATCTTGGAGTACACAAATATTTCTTTGCTTAAAATTTAAATTGTTAAATAGATTTTGGGGAGTAACAACAGGCTGAAAACCAGTTTATACTCTCATACACTGATATCAGACTTCAAAAGAAAACAAAAATGCTGTGCAACGGAAGGAGAACAAGTAGAGACCCATCTCAACACACACTGTTGTGAAAATTACACAACATCGTGCCATAAACGCAATGCTATCACAACACCAATGAGTTTCAGCTTGTTGTCCTTACAAGGACATATATGCAATAATATTGCTAAATGCCTTAAACAACAGTTACTGTCCTGTTGGGACATGAGGTCAAGACGTTGAACATCTGATAGAGAAAGAGGATATGACTGACAGCAAAACTGCAAAGATCACTGTTAGAGCTGCATTCCTTTCCAGTTACTGCCTAGGCAGAAAAAAGCTGGAGCCGACACACAAAAGGAGACTGAGGGGGAGGCCATTTCCTTGCTTTTAAGGCTGATCAATAAAAAGCGCATGCAAGAGTGTAAGGAAGGAGAAAAGAGGAGGAGCCCAGTTTTGCATCGCTTCCAGGCATTTCGAGCTTCTAAACACAGCACAGGAAACTCGTTAGATTGCAAACCGTCTAGTAAGCAGATGCATTACACCTGTCTGCTTACGTCATATGCTTTAATTCTTGAGCCTGAGGCAGCCATACTGCTGGTGTCTGATAGGACATAAGTCTTTTAGTCACAGAGACCCAGTCAGTGAGTCATGGTGGGAAACAGGAGTCACCTCTGACAATAACAGTGAGTCATTAAGCAGATGGGTGCACTTCCTGTGCTACCTAACCAAAGGATGAGATAGTCTGAAATGCTGATACACTGATCTTAGCATTGATTTTTATTTAGGAGCATCTGCTTTGAACCAACAGGTGTGCACTAAAGGTGGTCATTGGAGATAACGTTGTACGAGTGGAATAGCAGGACGGTTCTATTGACTTCAAATGTAAAAGGTAGCTTAAAGTTAGGACGCATTACTGAAACCTTTTCTCAACTGGGTCAAATTGTTGAACTTTTGACCAACTGACTGCACTTCTGTGTCAACATTCACATACCACAGGCACAAATGACAATGAGCATGAGTGGAGCTGCATTCCAGTCTTTACCTATTATACAAGATGGCATCAACTGTTGAGGCCATAATGGAGGGCCAACAAGAGCAGCATCCAGATAAAGTAACCTACTATTATCAAGACAGATTTCACCTATCAACAGCTAGGAGAGACCCCTTTGAAGGTCATGATGAAACCTGAATATAGACAAAAATGTAATAGACTTTAATATTTACATAGTGTGTTTGGTGCAGTCTAGTTGCTGCACTGGTTTATGGTTGGGGAAGGATTTTTCAAGTGTAGCTGAGCAACATGACAATAAAGCAGTTTGCTTATCTTATTGTATGATGTGTAATAATTCAATTTAGTACCATAGCGGGGTACCATAGTGTTTTATTATTTACCATAGTGCCTGTGAGAGAGTGTTATCAAGGTGATGTGAACAATACTGTAAATACAACAGTTTACTATTTTTTCTCTTTACTTATTGTGTGTTTATCTTAAGAGTGTCTTGTACTTTCTTCGCTATCCCTTGCTGCTGCAACATTGTGAATTTCCTTATTGTGGGATTAATAAAGGATTTTGAATTTTGAATCTTTGTGTCTGGCAATAACCCCCACACCACAGGTATATCAAAGGAGAAAAATAGTGAATTCTTCTAATTGTATCATTTATTATGCTTTGCTAGATAACATTCATATTAAAGTGCATACGTATTCTGTATTGTATGTTACCATAGTAATCTTTTCTGGTCATTGCATTAACTTAATTAATGGCCTCATAAGGGTTTTTTTTTTATGCATTACTGTGATTGTTGTAGGATTTTAGGCAGCTAAAGTGCCTCCTGTCCATGCTGTAATCAAAGTAACTATGCACAAATATGTGCAAAACAAATACAAACCCTGGACCAACCCATGTGCTGAGCTAAGATATATTGTTACAGTAAGAGCAGTGCAATAGATCGGAGATAAAGAACTAATCACACAGGTTATCCACCCTGTACCACTGTACTCTGCTGTACCTTATGGTCCTGAATTAAACTCGCATCTGTCAAGCTCTCAAAAGACAATAGTTGTCCCTAGACATAAGAGGAGTGCTGCTCTGTTTAAATGTTAAGGAGTGAGGAAAAGAAGAAGGAAAAAAAAAAGGCCCAGCCAGGAGCCGTGGCTTCAAAGCATGTAATTGCCAACTGCACAGGCTGTGACAGGATGTGGAATTTGTGTACATGGGCTTTCCACTGAGAAATTTGGTTCCCGGCGCAAACTTCTGTTTTCCCAGAGGGCGAAAATAGTAGAAGAGGGATAGGTTTAATGTGTGGCTGTGAAATGCATGACATGATATAAACAGCAAGTGTATTCTGGGCATGGTGGCCCGAGCGGTCATTGTGTCACTGAAGGAGCCCCCTGTATAGAGGAGAATCCACCAAGCTGAAGTGCCTTTGAGCAGGACACTGAGTCTCATTCACATTTTCTATAAACTACCCTGACCTTAGTTATGAATACACTGTTGTTCACTTATGTTTTTATATCGTCGTTATTTTAGCATGATAGCGGTTTAGTTTAGGTACGTGCACAATAATACTAAACTGCAGCAGCCAAAGGAGCAAAACAATAGCCAACATGGAGTGTTTGAAACAAATCTATTTTTGTAATCTGACCGGCTCAAAAAAAACAATCTGGGAATATTTTCCCAAAGGCAGCCACACTTGAAATAGTGTTAGTACCGGTACAAGCTTTCAGTACGACCATGCTAACACGAATACTTTCTGATACACAAACCATCAAGTTAGCAAAGGTCACAAAACCTGCTAAACAGCGTGTGCCTCTGTAAGTTAGTTAAAACAACAGCAAAACAGGCAGTAGCTCGAGTTATTTGTGAATGAGAAATGCGATTTTAATGTGTTGGAAACAACTGCTGTGGCTAAACTACTAGGCAGACTCCAAAGAGATATTATAGGGTCAGAATTGAACAGTCGCCTTTGTGAAACCAGTGGCCGAAACACAAAATGTAGGCTGAAAAACACAATGCAGATGGAGGGATTTGAGCCGCTTTACCCACCTCATTGTTCGGCCAGAGTGGAGATCCTCTCCTCGTAGGGAAGTTTGGATGACTTCAGAGCTGAAGCCCGGCTTTAGAAGTCAAATTAGTAAAATAAAAAAACGAGAAAAATCGGCGAAAAGGGCGCATCTACACCCGCAAACGGGGTAGCCACTAGCGGTATAAAGAAAGCACACCTCGACAATTTCCTGGTTGTGTGGAGCGGGAGAGGAGGGGGGGGGTACAGTAGTGAAGCAGGTTTGTCAACTCCAATCACTATCCCACGTTGGTTTGTACGATCTTAAAAGGTGAAGCCGAGAAGAAGCGAGCTACACCAAAATCAGAACTTCTCTTTTCACACTTGCGTTGGTTTAACGCTCTGTTTCTGGAGATTAGAGCCGTGTGTCTGCGCCGGACTTTTCTCCGCTCCCTCGGTCGGTAGGTCTCTGTAATTCATTGGAGTCTGGCCCAACCCGCCAGCTTCAAAGTAGGCTACAATCCCATGGTGCATTCACGTATGCCTCGTATAACTCGAATTTAGAAGTTTGAGTGGTGTTTCCTCGACAGTTACAGGGACTGAAATTAAAAATATGATAAGCAGTGGTGGAGAGTAACACAAGAATTTACTCAAGCACTACCGATAAGCACAATTTTGATGTGTTCTTTGGGCTACTATTTCCATTTTCTGCTACTACATTTCAGAGAGACGGCTATTGCACTGTTTACTCCATTAAAACTTGAAGATAAACAGTTCACATATAAAACATCTTATAACATATGGTGCATTGTTAAACTGCCCAACAGACTATTAAAGTAGGCCTTGTTCAAATGAGCTTTACCTTGACCATCTACATCAATATAATGCTGCTTACACATTGATGTATCTACCACGAATCAACAACAATACTCTAAGTAGCCTATATTTAGCTGCCAATTCTTTCACTTAAGTGTGAATCTAGCACATTTACTTGTAACAGAGTTTACTATTGAGGTATTGCTCATTTTAAGTAACCACTGACAATAATAATAATAATAATAATAATAATAATAATACAAAATAATTTAACATTAAATACTTTAACATCAACTTTTAAAATAAGGTAAGGGTAGCCTGGTTGACAGGACCAGATTATCCATTTACTCATTAGTAGTTGTTCCTCTTTTTCTTGTATTTTAGGCAATGTAGCCTATTGCATGTGTAGTCTATTATTGTAAATAAGGAAGTATATACAGCACGCTTTTAGGGCAGATGTCATAGTGCTGTATAATAATCAATAAAATGCAACAGACATAAAATAGATAACCAGTGTATAAACATAAGTAAAGTAGGACTAAATGTATTCAAGTCCAATGTTCAGGAGCTATGGCCTCAAAGGTGTGATGTCTATTGGTTTTAATCCTGAAGCAAGATACGACCAATATGCCTTGACCAGAAGACCAGTGATTTGGGACTGTAGTAACTCAGTAATGTAGGTGAGTGGGTTTATTATTTGACACAAACCAGCACCCCACTTTGCTCACCATTCTAAAAACAGTTAAACACTGCAAAAGAGATGTAGTGGTTTTTATATAGCCTACTGTTAATGCTCTTTTCTGTTGGTAGTTGGTATATTTAATTTCAAATAGCACTTGAAGGCAGCATCTCATCCATGCCAGGGGCCAAGCCAAGCCCTCCACCTCGCCCTACTGGCTGTCTAGGTAACTTCAAGTGTCTATTGTGGCTTTAGTAGTTATTCTATATAGACTTGTATTGAGCAATCTTTCTGGAATAAAAAGATAAATGAATTAAAACCTCAACTTTGATCCAAAAGATAGAGAATAGGACAAAAAGCAACAACACCAAACTATAGAAATCTTTTAAGTAACCTGTGTTAAATGCTGAAGTAATACTTTCTAATTCTTATAACAATGAAAGGAGAGTTTGATGACTCACATGGCCAAGTTTTCAAAACTGAGACAGTGCACACTAAAATAACTCCTTCCTAATGGGGACAGAAGTGGAAGAGAGGATGAGAAAGGAATGCATTACGCCTGCATGGTATGTGTAAACATCCAGAAAGCCAATATGCCTTTAGTCTCACCACACACATACACATACACATACACACACACACACACACACACACACACACACACACACACACTTAGACATACAAGATGACAGCTCTGAGCAAGTGTTAGTCTGGTATTTTTTTAGCCACGTATCCCCTGTTAACTCTGCTGTCTACTGAAGCCCAAACTGTCAAGTATACAACCCCTTTTTTGGCCTCATCGCTGAGTGTGCAGTTTTGCAGATATTAACACCAGATCATGTGTGAGCTTGTGCTTAAACTTGTGTGGAGGTGTTTGTATGATTTGCATTGGCTCTGTCTCAAAGTTTGGTCCTATTCCCAGAAAGTAGCTCATAAAGAATTACAAACAGTCTTGCAGTAATTGTAGGTTCTTCCTGTGCTCCTCCCCTGTAGCACAGCTTTATTTCCAAAGCATGACGTCAGTCGGTCAACGCCGTCCGCAGCTGGCAGAATATTTGTTGGACTGCAGCGAGGGGGTCCTCCATGACATTTGGAGCAAAGTGGCTCCAATAGATGTTCAGGTATGGGTTTTATCTACATGAGAGATGTGTGTGAGTGTGAGATGGAGAAACTGAAAAATGGAAAACATGGATGTGCTTGGTCAACCAGGCTGAATTACACCTCTACTTATCTCTCTATCCCTGTGAGTTTGTAGAGGGGCTGTTATGTAAACCGAGTGCACTTCTACTACATCTTACAACAGAGAGTCCAGGACTTGTTAAAGCATATAGTCCTGAGGCAGCAGCATCTGAAAGCTTCAGCCTCCACTGCTGGTTGAATGGCAGACGAACAAAGAGAATTATACAACTGAACTTAAATCGGGGAAACAAAGTGTCAGTCTGGATGAGGTTGGCAGCAGTTAGCCAGACAGGGATTAGTAGTAACAGTATAAGCTATTCCAGACGAGCCAATGTTTGGTATTTTC
Organism: Sander lucioperca; assembly: GCF_008315115.2. NCBI lineage: Eukaryota > Metazoa > Chordata > Actinopteri > Perciformes > Percidae > Sander > Sander lucioperca. Next base: position 28,922,247 of record NC_050180.1, read on the forward strand.
AAGGAAACCCAATGGACATAGAGAATGAGTGTTACTGTTACTCAAGTTATTTCTCTTTCCATCTCTTTTTGACAGGAAAGGAATGTGACTGGAGGAGGATAAAGTCTGTAAAGAGGAGCGAGACACAACTGTTCACTAAGAGGTATGGGCTGGAGGCCAGCAGAGCAAATGGCAGCAGGATTTTAGAGAGTCCAAATGACATGTCCTAAAATGTAGGCCCTGAACTCCTCATAGGGCAAATACAAGTATGTATTGTTTCAGCTGTACATGTATATACTTTAATTAATATAAAAACATGACATTTAAAGGTATGTTTTTGTATGTAAAAATCTTAATTTGTTAAAAGAAGTAGTAACTAAAGCTATCAAACAATTTCAGTGAAGTAAAGAATACAATTTCTCTCTCTGAAATGTAATGCAATAGAAGTTATAAAGTTGCATAAAATGAAGATAAAGTAAAGTAGAGTACTTGAGTAAATGTAAGGCAAGGCAAGGCAGCTTTATTTGTATAGCACATTTCAGTAACAGGGCAATTCAAAGTGCTTTACATAAAACATTAAAGAGCAGTTAAAAACGATTAAAAAAATTAAAAACAGATAAAAGACGAGAATAAAATTTACACTGCAGTATAAGAACAAGTTAACCGAGTCCAACTCAGGCCTCCCAGAGGACTTATGTTTTCTGTTGCAACACAGGTTCCAAACCTGGCCTCCCAGAGGACTTTACCAGTTCCAAACTGGGCCTTCCAAAGGACTTAACAAGTTAACGAGTCCAACTCAGGCCTCCCAGAGGACTTATACTAACCAGTTCCAAACTGGGCCTTCCAAAGGACTTATCCCAGACAGTCAAGACATTCTGGCCCATTGTCATCATATCCACTATTGGTCCCTCTGGGACGTGTGGTTTACTCTGCTTGCCACCCATCTTCATCATTTTTAAATATAGTTGTCACTATAAGTCTTAGTTTCTTTCTTGGAAAAACCTTCAGAAAAACCCTTTTTGTTGAAATTCACACTTTTTGTAATTAGTGGTCTTATTTCAACTTATTTCATTTCGTAAATTGCCTTCCCTTCCGTAAAATCCCTTTTCTATTCATAAAAGGTTGTTTCTTATTAAACCCACACAATGCAATCAGTTACAGTGCAGTATAAGACATTAAAAAATGAACAATTATGTAAAGAAAGGCAACATCAAAAAGTACTAGAATATAGAATGAAATAAAGCATGCATTCAAAACTTAAACTTCTGTTTTAAATTTAATATACAAACATTGTGCTACTTACATGAAAGGCAAATCTGCATGTGACAGACAGCTTTCTGTGATAAATACTAAAATAAAAAAGGCCCCAAAATTCACTTGCATGTCACGTCAGATATCATTATCTGTATAAGATGATGATGCTTTCAAGTTCCAGTAAATGTGTTGTATGATAAAATTAAAATGGCTTATCAGTCAAGGTACAGCATGGTTTCTGTTGGAAAACTGATACATTACTTTTATAATCCACTAGATGGCAACATGGCCTTAATAGCCTCTAGTAAACACAAATGTCTGCTAGACATTTCACACAGCAGTGTACTGGAAAAGTTCCTGCTGTGTTCCTGTATTTTCTCATGTTGTGTAATCAGTGTGAAACTATTCTTTTTTTATTTGTGCTGATGTCTATCTTGGCCAAGTCTTCCTGGAAAAGAGTCACATCAGGCATAAGAATTGAAGATAAAATAAAATGTACAAATACAAACTAATGTAAAAATACAGAACATTATGCTGCCACCTTTCCTCAAGAAAGATATTTTTTTATCCTAAATACATTTCAGACATAATCATAACAAATATTGCAGCAACTATCAGTCAGTTTTGATATTATATGAACATAAAAAATGACAGCTTAAAAAATCTATATAATATAATATACTATGCCTCAGTCGTATAGTTTGAAGACACCAAGGTCTTGTGGTCTAGGGGATTTACATGACATTAAATAAGTTTACATTCTTCCGTGAAATATTTTCGCCTGATTCTGATATTCTGTAGTCTAAATATTTGATACAAATTTGACTGTATTAGGCAAAACACTGAAGAAAATGATATAATTAAAGGGATTCAGTATTCTCCACCACCCACAGCCAACATGGAGGTAAAAATCCTTAAAGTGTTCAGGATAATGGAAAGTTTGAACATCTAACTACAGTATTATGGCCGCTACAACAGGCAACAAACGAACCCTCTCTACTGATGAGGAAAATGTGATACAGTCCAAAACTTTGAGTAAGTGGACTTTGAGTTGAGATTGTTTTGTCAACTGTTACCAAGATCAAGAAGGAACTGCCAAGGTCAACATTTTGATCTATGTTAGGGAAATAAAATGTAGTCTACAATCTCATTGAACGTTTCATGAAAAAATAAAATAAAATGTGGAATTTGTGATCTAAACATCTTTTTTTAAATAAAACATATATTTAAATAAGCTACAAATTTGCTGGGGAAATTTGGACTCATGGCCTATGGATAAAATCCAGACTGAGGGCTGGGCTGGGACTAAGGCCCCGCTAGTAGGCGTGTAAATCAAACGTTTTATCATGATACAATATAATATTGATTATTTGGACAACGATACAATATTTACTGATATCACAAACTCTGCTACAATATGATTTTGATTCGATTCAATTCAGGAACCTGCGATCGATATGAGACGATACATTTAACACAGTCAGTTCCATTTATAAATATTTACAAAAAGCAACTCAAATATGATTAGTCAATTTCATTACTGAGCTCTTTCAGACATTTAAATTAAAAACAAACTACTCTTTTTAATCAAAAGAATAAATATAAAGTGGGAATTTCAAAAAAAGGTGCATCTTAAAGATGACGATATGTATCGATATTTTCACTTTGTTTCGATAATATTGGATTGTTGAAGATTGAATCGATACATCATCAATGTTTTGTTACACCCCTACCCTAGTCCTGCAACATCATAGATTATGTAGCCTAATAATATCATCAATAATATCATCTATCACCAAGTATAATGATTAAGCCTGTATAAATATAAAAAATGTAATTAAATTTGTAAAAAGTCCTGGTGCTAGTTGAGCCCACTTTCTTTGCCACTCCAGCAGTAGTGTTTGTAAATAGGTCTGGGTCTATACACCTGATCCCTCTTGTTTTGGCTGTCACTGACTGTGTCCTTGCAGTTACTGTCATTCACACTTAAAGAGAGATGAGTGAAGGCAGTGTTTGTGTGTTTACAGAGCTGATACCCTTCCTCCTCCACCACCCCCTCATCTTCTCTCTCCACCTGGCCTCGCGGCTCTGACACCCGGACCGTGGCTCTGCTTGAAAACAAATTGCGGCGGCGGCTCCGGTTACCGGGCCCCGATCGATGCGCTGCGCGGTGTCACATTGCCCGGAGGCTCGAGTATCGATGCATGGCCGATCGCTATCATAATCACACTTCCCCCCTCTTATCGCTTACCTACTGAATAAAACATCTGCCTTCCTGCTCATGGATCGCTCACCCCCTCCCAAAATCTGGAGGGAAAGAGACTTCTTGAAGTGTCTTTGAGATGAGTGAAGTAACATGAGAAAAATGCACGATGATACCCAACAAATGAGGTCCCTAAAGTTGTTTTTATCTCAGGCATTTCCAAATAGACCCACCAGCTAGTATTTGACAGTTCTTTGTCCCAGGATGCTGCAACTGTGAGGGGAACTGTTTTTCCAAACCAATGTTTTAGAGCTAGGTCAAGTTTATTGAGGACCTATTATAGCCTACACATATTCTGTGGACTTCCACTGGTGGCCACCATGCAGCCCGACAAGCAGCTGCTCATTTAGCTTGATATGCCTAACTTCGTCTTCTGAAGCAAACGCTTCTGAAAAGCTTTTGTCAGCTTTAGCAAAACAAAAAGGCACATTTGAATACACGCAGGACCTGATAGGAAAGTTGGTCAACACAGTCCTGCACGACCAGCCATGGGCTGTCTCTGTAATTCAGCATAATCAGGTGGCTTTAGCTATATCGCAAAAGCCTGTATATAGCTGTTTTCATTGCTGCATTGTCTGTGCACTTGTGTGTCAGAACTATAGCCTAATGGATCACTTTTCCTGAATAGACTGAATTTGGCATCAGCACAAGAGACATGCAACAGTGCAACAGAGACATGCACCTTGCTCTCTCCACCTCATTTGTTGTAATATTTCTATGCATTTGTATTTTCATAGTGGTTTTCCTTGGTGCATCCTTAATTTGGGGGTTGACAGTAAATTTATCCAGTTGAGATTTATTGAGTCCTCACAATTTGCTGTTTTTTGTAGATATCAGACATCAAGCAAATATGAATTTCCTGTGAGATCAGGCTGCTGCTGGGATGAATAATCACATCGGGAGGTTTAGTTCTCTAACACAATCAACTGTTGCAGTGCAAAACCTTATTTTTTTGAGAGATAATTATAACACATTTAAATCCCAATATGAATGGAACCCCTACTGTAACATCCAACAACCTCACATAAATAATGTTCTTATTGTATATTATTAAAAGTGTATCTGCCCGTCAGAGTCCCCAGGCCTCCAGCTCTCTACATGTCTGGATGACTATGAGAACTATAAATTGTGACACATTGACTAATTAATTTGTACTAAAATTCATGTTTTTGTTCAGCTCCTAAAATCAATATGCAGAACCAAAAAACACTTGCACCAAATATAAAGACATAAGAGAAGTAGGCTCATCAAATTACAAAATCTTACCATATTTCTCTGCAGTCTCTTCTTTTCATGTCTGAACATTTGCTGTCACATCACAGCTGGAACACACGTCTAACAGTGAGGATAAACATTTAGTTGTGTTAGTCACAGTAACAGCAGATCAAGCTCACATATAAGGTAGTCCAATGTTACTCTTAGCAAACAGCCACTGTGGGCCCGGTGATGCTACAGATTCCATGCCCCTAGACATTTAGAAGGGAAAGGTACATTAGCAATGTGGTGTCCAGAAAAATAAACAGTAACAAAGCATTCAAGCTAAGGGTAACCACTTTCATGTTTTTCCCCACAAAACAGCAGGGTGAAATTGACTTGGCAATGTCAAAATACTCAGAGCACCTAAAAAATGAAATCACTTTTTAAATCAGACATTTCAATTAGTTCTGCCCGTTTTCTTTAAAATGCATCCTTTATTAGCACATTTTCTCACTGAGATTAGATGACCCAGCTAACATGGTCTGTTTAGTAGTTTTCCTTTTATAGAAAGTGCAAAAGAAGCAAGCAGTTGACTCATTTGGGTGCCTCCTGGTGGCTGCAGGGCCCTAAGCATCCGCTGTGTTTCCTTACGCCTTGTGCTGGCAGCACAAAACCTTTTACATTTTCCGGCCCTTGCAACACGATCTCCTTAAACCTTTGGTATAAGTCAAGATTTGCCTGGAGCAGGAGTGCAATAGAAACCATTACATTAGTCATAGAAATGTCATAAGTTCACTGCATTTCAAATGCATTGCTCAGGTGGATTAACCTGGTGGCTAAGTCCTCCTTATGAGCCAGCAGGCTTCACCTGAGAGCTGTAAATCAGTAAGGCCTTCACAGGTGCTGGCCTTAGGCACGCTATGGTCAACAGTGAGAGTGGTAACGCATTGTGTAATGTAAAGTATGATACATTAAACGTAAAGATAATAGGAACAGAATACATTAACAAGAAGTTACATTTAGGCATAGTCAAATAGATTTTAATAAGGGAATTTAAGATGCTTTGACACAAACATTTTCTAATTGTAAGGCTTACAGCTAAACCAAATGGGATATCTACTTTGATTTAGAAATCATTGCCATTCAGCTCAGCCAAAATTGTAAAATGCTCAGACAAGCTTATTTACTCACACAATCAAAATCCCATACACTTGACCACTAAATTTGAGAGCATCAAAGAGCGAGAGGTTAGGTGCCAACTGTTAGAGGGAAGTAAGGCGACACTCTCTGTTAAGCTATTAAGACAATTAACAAAGTGGTCAGGAGGGGCTGAGCGGCAGAGGGGAACAGCCTGAAATGGGAGTGAGATGAGGGTGTGAAGTGACAGTCAGCACATCTGGTCTCATCAATAATGCAGCGGGCCTTTAAACGGCAGTTTGTCGCATATTGAGCGCTGCCGACTGAAATCAAGCCCGACACCGAAGATGCTGTCAGGGGAGAGTGAAAGGGTGACAGCGGGAGGAGGGGGAGAGTAGTAGGCTGGCAAGGATACCCGAGGAAAAATGGAGTAAAAACAACTTTTCGCCGAAGCTTTCTCTGATACATCTGATGTGGTGTGCAATAGATGAGATAAAAAAAAATATCTATATAACAATATTTAGGTTAGAAGAATGTAAACACTATAATACAATCTCCAAATATTCAGTAATAAAAAATGATGTATGAGATTAATAATAAAAATTAATTTACATAGCAACAGTTAATCAAACTAGCCTTAAATGTTTTCAAAGCAGGGATAAACTTGGAAGTTTAAAGCAAAGAAAGGACCTCCACAATGCTTGAATCTATTCATCACTTTTATTATTAAAATGAAAAATACAGAGGACTTCTGTTAACGCAAAACTCTCCAAAAAGTACAGACATCCTTTTGACACTATGTATGTTACCCAATAGTGACTGCAGTGATCCAACGACAAAACAGCAACAAAACAAAGAGGTGTAGATTAATGACAGTCCACCTTCAAATCATTCAACAAAAAGAAGAAGAAAAAAAAAAAAAGAGGATAAGAAAAGGGGCTCTCCAACCTATTCAGCTAGACGCCTATAAAGAGTTCATTTTCCTGTGATCAGGGGATTTCTCAGCACGATGATGACAGAGTCTCCCCTCAGAAACATTTTAGAAATGTAGCGATCCTTATTCACTGGCTTAGACTTCTTCTTTCCCTTCCCGCTCTTGGGAACTTCCGTCCACATCTCCTTCACATTCTCCAAGACCATGTTGCAGTGCCTAAAATGATAGCGAGGGAGTAAGACATTTAAACATAGTATCACTAAGGGGGGGAAAAAAACTCTGAAAAGACAATGGGCTCATCCAACAACAACAACAACAACAACAAACTTGTACAGTTTTGTTCTTAAGATAATGACGTGATTTAAGAGAATTTGGACTTTGAATTTTCTCTTAGGTATAAACAAAATTCAGACCTGTCGTACGAGCCATGTACAGATAATCTACCTTTCTCCACAGAGGAAAAATACTCGTTTAATTTAAGAATTATAATCCCTTAATCTAATATGAAACTGAAATAAAATATATAACTCAAACGTAATTCTAAATGAGTATTGTTGCTTACTATATTATCACCATCAAGGCATGACAATTTACCAAGAGTTTTTTTTTTTTTAGACAGTTGCCTACTGATTTCCGACAGCAGGACCTGAAACTTTGAAAGCTTTCTTTTTACTCTTTAGTAACATTTTTGTGAATGAAACTCATCCACACAGAGAGCGGAACATGTAGCCTCCTGTGGTCATTTTAGGGGGCATCGATAATGCGAATGAACAAATCTCGTGCACTACTCATAAACAAGTAGGATTCATTAGACTTAAGTTAGCAATGTATGACAAGTATGGCAGGTGAAAAGAGTTTGAATTGGATATGGTTTTCGAGATGACTGAAAGCATCCAATATCCCTGTTGAGGGAACCGTGTAAGTCTGCATCATACACAGAATTTTTTGAGGATGAAGTTGCTGTAGGAAGAAAATGCATCATACATGTTGAAACATGCTGTGCAAAAATTCATTTCACACTAATTTCAGACTATTTAAAATCTGATTTTGGCTCATACCATTTTGAATTACATGTAATAACAAAATTGTGGAATGTTACAAACCTATTTGATTTAATCAAGTATTATTCTCATATTATACTCTCAAACCTGTAAAGTAACAAGTCAGTGACCGGGCTCAGTACCTGTCAAAAGCCTTGACTCTTCCGAGCAGCTTCTTGTTGTTGCGACAGTTAATGAGAACCTGAGTGTTGTTCTTGACGGACTGTGTGAGCACCGACAGAGGGCCGGTGTTGAACTCCTCTTCCTCTCGTTTCTGGAGCTCTTCAGGGGTCATCTCTGACTTAGGCTTTGTTAAGAGACTCCTGAAAACGACACAACAATACCAATACAAAATGTTAATCATAAATAAATTTGATATAGATTTTTTTTTTTACTGTGCAATTTTCTTAAGATGCATTGCCTATCTTGGATGCCAGCTAACTCCACATTTATAGACTTGGACCATATACAGTAAGTTACCATACTGTATGACAAAAGTAAACACCTGTAATTACATCAGAGTTTTCAGCCTCCTGTCCGAAAACACAGACTGGAGGAAACCTGTCTACTAACACATGATACGGATATTGCTCTAGCATAAAAAAACTATACGATAAACGTCACATTTATGATATATTTTATTACAAACTGTAACAACGTAACGTAACGTATCGCATGCAAGACAACGCATGCTCAAACACTAACGTTAGTGCTTGGTATTACCATTTGGCTAACTAACGTTAGCATATATCAATGCTATTGTGTGACTCCGGACTCGCAACTTTTCCATTTGAACCACGTCAGTTAAAAAATAATCAGTTGGTCATTTTTTATTAGAATTGTAACAGTAACGTAGATGTAACATAGCTGGGCTTTCCAGCCCAGCTATGTTACATCTACGTTACTGTTACAATAATATATAGCAACGAAAAGACATACAAGGCGTAGCTATATCAACTGCAGCTAACCGGCCTCGGTTCCTATCGCTGACTACATAAGAAGCTAACCATGTTAGCATTGTAAATGTTAGCTTCTCGCTGCTGCGATTCAGAGTTCAGGCTCTGAGACCGAAAATAAATACTTTCCCAACGACTGACTGGCAATTAGAGATACTTACATGGTTGCTGATTTATGAAAACAGTCTCCTTAGATCGCGTGCCGCTCGTTTCACCGGGTGCCTTCGTATCCGCAACGATCTGCAATCAATTCTCGTGTGGATCGAGCTACTTCCGGGTCAACTAGTACGCGCTTCAAAATGTTGTAATAACTACCGGGTTAATACGGTCCCGTTCAAATGTACATCATTACTTTGTAACTGTCCAACGTTGAGTAACTTGTAATCTAGTATTTACACTTATTCTACGTTATACTTTTTCTCCACTACATTTCAAAGAGAAGTATTTCAGATATTTTCTCCACTAAATTATTTGACATTTGCGTTATAGGCCTCATAAAGCAAACATTTAGTGGGCTACAGTCAAAAAAATGTTTATAATTAGCTCCACCCTGACCGAGTACAACATTAAAATACTGATCTTAATTATATTATATATTATAATTAGTTATAATAACCCTATTAATAAGATAAGAAGATTTACTTCATTGATCCCCAGCGGGGGAATTTGGATTGTTGCAGCAGTACAACAGAAACACCATGCATAAATACAGCTAGTATTTACTTAAAAGAAAGTAACATAAATAAATAATAAGAGGTACATAAACCAAAATAGAATAGAAAAAAATTGAAACAAAGCATTTTGATACAAATGACATGATGGTGCTGATAGAGTGACCGAGGTGTGATTAATAGCCGCACAGCCTAATTAAATAGAATATACTGCAAGGATGCATCACATTAACATAGCATATGGTGCATGATGAAATATTGAGAAATATGAGACATAGTAAAAGGTGCAGTGTTGTAATAGCCTATATCATAACATAATAATATATAGTATAGTACAACAATATGGTAAAGTATATTGCAGCAATATAACATAGAATATTAATAATGTGATATATAATATAATATGGATATAATATGGAATAGTATAATAAATAGTAATAGTAATAAGAGCCTATATACTAATACTTTGTACAATAACACTGACTTCAGCATAATGTGACTTTAAGTATATTTCTCTGATAATACTTACTGTATGTTCTCAATTATGAATGCAATAATCTTAATTATGCAATGGAGTAGTTTTACAGAGTACAGTTAACAGGTAGAGCCTGCTGCTAGTTTTTTTCTGAATAACTATTTGGATTATTACAGGCTGGTGATAAGCATGTGGGGGGGCTGTTTTAGGGTACGGTATTTATGCATTAACCACAAAGGCCCTTTCTGTTAAAAAAAATTGTCACAGGAAAAGAAATGGCAGAGGGAACAGCCAAAGTGATACCACAGACCCAAACAGATAAGTCTTTGTTTTGCTCTTTAACACAACAAGAATGAGGGGAAAGTGTGTATGTGAGAGAGAGACTGGGATGTAGGCTACATTATCTACACAGCAGCAATGAGACATTGAGAGATTGGCTTTCTGGCAAGAGACAGACAGACGCCTGGGGGTGTACAACCCACCCACCTTATTTCAAAGGGTGGCAGCTCTACCTGTGGAAACCACTTGATGTGGATAAAGGCAGCCTGTGTGCTGTTGAGACAGGCAAGTGTGTGAGATTGATTTCCAGAGCTGTAGGGTACTATATCTATATGAACAACACCTAGCTCAGCCAAAAGACTTAAAACTGTGGAGAGTGGGCCTGTAAAATGAGCTCAGTGTGGCATTAGCCTACATGTGTTTGGACTGCAGTGATCTGAAAGCACTTTTGCAGTTGTCCAATTAAGAGAGCAGAGATTTACCTACAACTGAAACAACTGAATAATGTCTAATATATCTAATTTATATGCACTTTATTCATACGATTATGGCCAAATGCATTGCTTCTATAGGGTCTCCATATTCAGATTTACAAACGGACATTATAAATTACATTTACATTGTAATATAAATTACATATAAATCTGTGATTGTAAAAATAAAAAACTCTCCCATGCACTACAAAAAAATGTACACTATCCTTTTATATAAAAATAAAAAGTCCACCACTCTCCCCCTTTTGTGACTCCTCCTCCTTACCCTTTAATTTTTGTACAGTCCTTTAAATATTTCCCCCTTAATATTGATTCTGGTGGCAAAATATCACAAAGTGGGCTTAGTGAAAACAATCGTGAACAGAAAGCATGTCTGCAACTTTCAGCACATGATTAGCAACAGCAACAGATATCAACACCAACATGTTCCAATCCAACTGTCTGTGTTAGTGACATGTCCATTTATATGTAGCAGAGGGGATTTATAGATCTGTGGTTATTGTAGAGCTGTCAAAAAATGTGGTTATTTATTACACTAACAGCTAACAGTATCTTCTTACGCCTGCCCCCCAAACTCTACTTCGCACCACCTGTTGATTCACAGCTCTGTCCTCTGCTCTCTATGCTGCGACCACAATTACTCATGCAAGTAATAAAACATTATTATCTTCGCATTTATCTAGACTGTGAGTTTGCCAACAGTGAAGTTACCTGATCCAGCCCAGTCTGCTTTAACCACAGGCGACTGTGAATGTGGCTGGGCTTGGGAGGGTGATGGGCTGGGGTCTTTTGATATAAAGAGTCTTTTGTCCCACGGAGGCAGCCGTCCAGAAAGCTGCTCTAATCTGTAGCCGCATACATCTGTTTCCTTATGAATTTATATCTCTGGGAGAGGTGAGGGAAAGTTGAACAGGTAATGATGTCAGCGCCGGGTGAAACACAAGACAGATCAATAAGATCAGCGGGACTGGAATGTCTACCTGTTGAAGTTACAGTTACATCACACTGTGTCTGCGCACTGTTTCAACATGACGCCTCCTCAAGAAAGCTTCAGGTGCACATTTGAACTGTTGATCAACAAAGGCAGAGGATCACAGCATGTGAAGAGGCATCCTCTCCGCGATTTCACAAATTGTACTCAAAAAGAATCCGTCTATGTATCGTCCGTGTTGTGTGGGCTCAAATGTCCAGAGTGAAACATTCAATAACACAGCACAAATGAGACCAATCAACAACAGTGTAGCTCCTTAATGAGGTGAAAAGAAAACACACTTAAAATGGATTATTTATCGTTTAATTAGGCTACATGCAGGCTAATTCAAATAGTAATGCCATTTTTTTTAGTTGCAACATTAACAAATCGAAGACAATAAATGCAGCAAATTTAACGTATTTTTTTTTCATTCACAATATACTTATTTCATATTTTAAAACGATTCCCCCTCCTTGGACTACAATAATTGCATTACATTTTTTTTTAATTAAGTTAGCTGGAACTATACTCACCCATTCAGAACGTCCTCCGCATTTTAATAGCTTTTAAATGTCTCGGTCAACATGTTGGAAAATGAATAACTTCAGACAGAATGATAATTTCGTTAACATTTTATTTCATTTTTTAAATGACATTTTTCGGTATTTTGCAGACAATTTCAGATAATGGCATTAGGCCTCAAACAGTGACATGCATGCGCGCAAACCACTTCAATTTCTACTACTGGCAAGTGCATATGTATATGTGGAAAATAATTCATGAGAAAAGTTACTTAAGTAGAAAGCATTGTTTCTAAAACAAGAATATAGTTTCAGTTTACATTATATTCTTTTTAAATGACGATTTGACCCGGTTCCTGGTTACACTGATGTGTTAAAAAACAAAAACAAATACGCAATCAAGACTAGCCTATATATTTTTGCACATTTTCGAAATGGCGTGTGTCAGAATTAGCCCGGTTTAAATTTCAATGTACGTGAGACCCTGACTCATGTTGTTTATGTATCAGCTATTTTTTGTTAATCTGACTTAATCTTAATTTTACAACACGCGTTCTTATGAAACAATACAAGACCAGTGCAAAAAACATTTCCTATTTCAATGTCTTTCACTGCAACGCAAAGACATTATTGGGGAAATATTGCGGAATATTTTTCATTTACCAGACTTTTCATGAACTCAAAAAAATCCAGTCTGCAGGTACTCTTTAGGATGCTCTGGCCTTTTATTTACCAACTTTGTTCATCTAAATTCTACAGCAATGTTTTGAATCTTAGATAGTGGGTACAATGTCACTCTATTTTTCTATATTCCAAGACGAAGGGCTTGAACTGACTTGAGGGCAGTAATTTCGAAAGTCATTACAGAACCCCCCGAGGTCTGAGTGGCCGTTCTTGGATACAAATTGTCCCGGAGATGTCTTGGCGCACTCCTCTTGACACGGACTAAACGTTGCGGCACAAGGTATTTGGTGAGAGTAAAAGTAGCTGGCTTGTCCGGAGATCATGTTAAACGAGTACGGATCCGACAAGGGCAAGGGGCATGCAGGGATGGATGTGGAGAAAGCGGTGCAGGCGGTGCCAATCTGATGGCGTCGGGATTGCGCGCAACTGAGTCCAATGTAAGACATCTCCTGGTGCGTCTGCACGAACCGGTCGGCGTCCACAGCACTTGTTGCACTCAACCGGGACCGCTGTGAAACCATCGATGTGGCGTGGTTTGGGAAGCGGGGGTGAGCTCTCAGATAAGTCCCTGCGCCAAGGTGACTGCGCACTGGTGTTTGGAGAGGCAGAAACGACGGCACCGGCCAGTAAAATGAACCTGCTGCGGCCAAGGTCACGCTGGTTGCAGTGCTGGAAGACATCAGACGACCTCCTCCCCTTTTTAGTGCAAGCTTGGTCCTGGAGCCAGCTGCGGCCCTGCGCCGGAGTTTTCCTGATGTGCCACCTATGAAGACGTCCTCACTGCAGGGGTCCAGCATCCAGTAGTTGCCTTTACCCGGGTCATCATAGTGGCGTGGCACTTTAACGAAACACTTATTCAGACTTAAGTTGTGCCTGATTGAATTTTGCCATCCTTGTCTGTTCTGACGGTAGTATGGAAAATTGTCCATGATAAACTCATAGATACCATTGAGCGTGAGCCGTCGTTCCGGGCTCTGGCGGATAGCCATCATGATGAGCGCGTTATAACTGAAAGGAGGTTTCTCAGGCTTAACGCTTTCTTCTGCTCCAACGCCTTTCTTTGATTCTCCCTTATTTCCTTCTCGTTTTCCATTTGCACTCACCGGTTTAGTTTCCGCTTTAGTGCACAGTTTGGGGGTTTCGCAGTTCTTTTCACTGTCAAACTTTTCCTCTTGACTGGATTTCTCTGGTTGTGCGGAGCGTAGTTTCTGGGACTGAGAAGGATACTCCTGGTCACCCATCACGCCCTCTCGTCTCAACAACAGGCTGCTGATGCTGAAGGACTTGTGAAAAAATCGGTCCGAAGTTTTCAAGTCCTCCATCTTAAAGATTAGAGTCACAACTAAAATCCTCAGAGGCGTCCGGTGATCAGAGCAGAGCGCGTCACTGAACCCACAGAGCAAAGATGCGCTGCTTCAAAGAGGCGAAGAGCCAAAGACGCACCGGCCAGACAGCGTGACAACAAATGCGCATGATCACAGCAGCTCAGGACTCGTTACCATAAAAAGTAGTGCATTACTTTGTTACTGGATCTAAAAGTGAAACATTTGGGGCCATAATGTGCGCATGTGCCCTACTCTTAGATGACTGGTTCCTCATTTTAGAAAACAATGATAACTAATTTAACCCAATAAAGATGTGTGATCACGTTTCTCGATCAAATCAAAGAACATAATGTGACTCAATGTTATATTGGCATTGGCATTTCTAGGCCATTTAAAAAAAAAAAAAATCCAAGGTAAACTCAATAATAATTGAGCCCAAACCGTGCAAAGAGACGTTTGAACCCGGGATAAAATGCTGTCAATCTGTGTGACTGATCGGTGAACTCTCGGGTTTAATTATAATACTTCCGTGACTCATGAAATTTAACCCGCGCCTTGCCCTCTGGGCTGGCCTCATTGCTCTCTCTTTTTACTCGGTTTCTCTCTGCGCCCCTTTGTTGACACCACGATTTGGCAAAATGCCTATAAAAGGAAGAAGTAGATGTAGCCTGAATGATCTTGTCACTAATAGGCCTACATATACGACATTTTAGAAAACAGGGCAAGGTGTTTCCACTTCTTTCTAAACCTGTTATTGCAAGATTCAAAACAAGTCTCAATATCATGAGAAAAATGCACCTGTTAGCAGATTTTATTTTGAAATCACTTGATTAACTACTCCAAATGTTAATGCATTACTCACCAGGCAGATGACAGGTCTGGGCCCAACTTTCTCTGTAGGGAGCAAAACTGTATATTAAGCTCTGCAGGTTGTCTTATCCATGTTGATTTGTGGTAATCTGATCAAAATTGTATTTGTTTGGATGTATCATAATTTAAGCACAGATGCTGCTGACATGTTCACATTCTTAAAATGAAGAGAGAGAGGGAGAGAGAGAGAGAGAGAGAGCGAGCGAGAGAGGCAAGTTATTTTTCTCACCTATGAAGACAGTGATTCATTTCATCAAATATGAATGAGGCATGTTAAGACAGCAAAGCTAGATAATGTTTTGTCTACTGGAAGGTGCAGTAAATAAAAATGAAATGACTTTAACAGTTCTTGGTACACTTGATAACACAGTAAGGTACAAACTTTACACTCTATGGTGTTGCTGAGTGTCAAGTGTACAACACTCCTGCCTCATAAAGGATCCAGAAGAGAGTGAAACATGGCCTGGGGTGGATTTGAGTCAGGGTCTTTTGTTAATTTTCTGTGACAGCACTGGTTTAAAGGTCACTACACACACACACACACACTTATTTTGTATGTTATGTAGTATATTCTGATGTTCATGTAAGACCACTGTTCATGTAAGTCCACTGTGCCCCAGCCTATCACAGCTCTGTCACAGCTCTAAATTTGCTCCCTTATGATGCTGAAGCTAAATGTCTTTACTTCCGTCAACAGTGAGACAGTTGAGAACCGTAAAGAAACAACTTGGAAATCAAGTATTGCACTAGACTTAATAAATAGCTTATCAAACCATGTAAACCCTTTTGTGCATTTCTATTTAGAACTTTTCCAGGTATCCTGCTTCATAGATAGCACGTGGAGGCAGAGCGTAGTTCTATTCTTTCCAAACTCCAAAGACAAAAAGGAAAGTCAGTGCAGTGATATCAGTTTGACAAGAGAATTGTTCAAAACCGTCTTTTTTCATTAATTTGACTGAATAAATGATTGGCTATACCAATAAAGAATAGCACAGGCTCTGAAAAGAGGCAGAGCTTTCTGAATCATTCTGTAAATTAAAAAAGGCATAACATTAAAAAAAACAGGCCTCTTGATTAATATATTTTGAAAGGTTCCCTTTTTTGGGAAAAAATACAATATAGATTTATTGCGTTTCTGACCTCTCATAGAAGAAAGTTGTCCATTTAATCTAATATATAAAAGACAGGAAAAAAAATTTAATTAAAAATGCAATAAACCTTGACATTTAAAAAAAGTTTACCCCACTATCGCAACCTGACCACTATTTTTTGTTTGGTAATATTACAACAAATGATTGGCCCCTACAGCATAGTGACATGTGCCTACAGATTGACACATACCTCTACTACATTAAACGTGACGACCAGAACTACACATATAATCTGTTACCATTATACCTTCTCTTAGTCAATTTGATAGGGGCCTTCCTGCATAATCCTTGCGCTGCACAAGTGAGCACTTGTTGGGAATGTTTCAGGCACTGCAGAAAGCACACATTGTTGTCTCAACACTTGTAATCTCCTTGGTTCTTTTTCTCTGTTAAATATTTCATATTGTGTTGTTTACAGTGGCACCCTGAAGTCATTTGCATGAAAATACAGCCCTTCCAAAGAAAATTGGTAGGCCTATTATACAGTAGGCTATAGTATATTTTATCATTATTTGAATTAATTCTGTTTGGAGGATTCCCATGACTCCGATTGTGAAACGCAAGCAGCAAGCTCTACTCTGTTGCTAACCATGTCCTCTGTGGGAGAGGGCGAGCAAAAAATGAATCAAACAATCACAATATTGCTAATAACATGATATTTATTTCAAAAATACCTGTAGCTTAACATCAGAACAGGTTAAATTCATGTGAATGTTCATCTTAAACAACCGCATCTTAAGGCAAATGCCTTTTACTTGAATACTTTCATAAGTAAAAAGGCATTTGCCTCCATATTAATATTGTACTTAGGTAACTACTGTAAAAAGTAGCATAACGGATTGAAAGAATGTAATCAAACTAACAAGTAAGAGCTACCGTGACAATTTTTCTACATGTGAATTAAAGTGCATTGACTTTCAGGAATTCTGCACTCTAAAGCCTATTGGTCTCATCCCATTTGATGGCTCCCTCTGCTGTAAGAGAAAGTCACAGACCTTCCCTTAGTTCAGAGGACAGCCATGAATAAAAAGAATTTGATGAGAAATAATGAGTCAGTATTTATTCTAAATTCTTCTTCATCCTGTCACCCTGTTTATTCCACATCTGGTATTAACGAAGAGCTGGTGAAGGTTTGTTGATGATATGAAGCTAGGGATTTTTTTGCAATCAAAACAATCAGAATCTGGGCGGCCGGATAGCTCAGTTGGTAGAGCGGGTGCCCATATATAGAGGTTTACTCCGACCTGTGGCCCTTTGCTGCATGTCATTCCCCCCTCTCTCCCCTTTCATGTTTTCAGCTTTCCTATCAATAAAGGCCTAAAAATGCCCAAAACAATCAGAATCTGCAGTGAGCTTTATGTGGTACCCCTCAGTTGTGGTAGTGCAGCATACAGTTTTCCTCCTGGACATTCTGTGTCTCCCAGATCTCTGTGCCCAAACAGGGCAAACTTTGGGTTTAGAAAGCCCTGAGAAACTCCGGATTGCAGCAGCTTTTTGACTGACGACATTGCCTCTGTGCTTGGTGTGTCATCTGAAAGCAAAATAAGTAGCATTATCGTTATATCTGACTTCTTAACACCATCCTGAAAGTATATGGAAACTTCAGTTTTTCACCCCTCTTTTGTTACCCCTACCTAGACATGTGCTGTCCTTTAATCGCACAATGCACAAAGTTAATAGGTGGACTTACTTTTGAAATTTCCCATGAAGGCAATCCCCAGTGAGTCATGATTGTTGCCTTTGGCATGTGCCCCAACCACACCCCAGCCACGGCCCTCATACATGGCACCGTCTCCTCCGACAAGAAAACTGAAACACACAGAAAGTATGGTTGAGGATCCTATAGCATTAAAAACGAGCAGAAACTCATTAGAACAATTACATATATTAATTACATTGTAATTTCCCTTGCGGGATTAATAAAGTATAAATTATTATTATTATTAATTAAATGTCCTCCAAAATGTCCACATTGTATGTACAACACTATATAAACATCACTCATAAATGACATTCACCTAGACAGTTTGAGCAGTGAAGGCAACAGAGCTACTCACTTATATCCGATGTCATCGAAGCCTCTGTCTTTCATATGCCCTCTCTGAATGCTGACAAGGCAGTCCATACACTCTTTCTGACCTTTGCATCTTGGGAGGGCAGTGTGGTGTATGACAACTCTCTGGGCAGAGCCTTTCAGAGTCTCCCTTTTTTTAGGGGCAGCTGCTCCCCACTGCTGCCTTGAAACAATGGTCACTGAAAAGCGGTTTGAACGATCAAAAGCATATTCAAAACAAAGAAGTTGGCTTATGCCATATGTGAAAATGTAATTGGCAGTGGTAATTACAAAGATTTCCAAATGTAATATCTGTAGTGTAAAGCTGTTTGTTGCCATACCTTTTTGTGCCATACCTCCTTACACAGTTGCCTTCGACTGCAGCAGACATGCAGCTGCCTTATCAAGGAGCCAGTTTCTGGAGGTGTGGTCACGGGAAGTACACCTTCCTTGTTTCTATGTTGTTACACATGGATGCATATGTGCACACAAATTATATTCCAACTGGTTATGTTGGTTGAATAATAGTCAGTGTATCACTAGAAGATGAAGTCTACAGTTTCCCAACAGTTTTTTTGTTGGAATATACGCATTTGAAAAAGAAGGAAGTAGAATCGGCACGGTCAACATTCCAGACAGTAACAAAAAAACCTGTGGCAGTTTCTTTACCACACGTGGCGTGACAGCTTCAAAGTTATGTTTAGAGTCATGTGAGTTTTAAGAACAAAAATCAGCAGTATCTGTTTTGCAATATCATATAGGGCGTGTGCTTTTGCAGTGGGAGGAAACAAGAAGTGATATAACACTGATATAATTATGAAAACTGAAACAGAAGAGGCCTAATGATGCTAATGTAAACAATTATAATAATGACAAGTATTTGCTACAAGTTTTCATTAAATACTCTGAGACATTTGAAACAACGGATTCTTTTAATCTAACAAAACCCATTAAAAAATGTCAACTGCTATAAAAAAACAACCTATTAATACAATATATTCACAAGATGGTGTCTGACAAACTGCAAGTCATCAAACAAAGATAATTTCAGGGTCTACAAACATCAGCAGTGCTGCAGTTTGACAACAAACTGCCCAGTTAGCGTAAAAAACAACTATTTGAGCTGCGTCATTTTGTGAACAGCAATACTGTAGATGAACATGTTAGATCTCTTCATTATCACCAGCTTCACTCCGTCCATCTGTGTCCACAGTGAGGGGCTGTGCAGACGTAGTACAGTCTCATAGCATCCTGTCAGGAGAAACAGAACATCATCTCAAAATATTAGCTCTTCTATTCAATTCTTAAAATCCAACAAGGACAAGGCGTTTTTCTCACTGACCACAAAAAAACTAGTAAACATATTCCTGGACAAACATTAAGACATCAGGTCACGCATTATGTGTTTTATTAACAATGATCAATACCTCAGCCTTCATACTGTGAGACTGGAAGAACACTGCCTCCTTGTGACCGCATCTGGGAAGAGACATGGTCAGGCACAATGTTAGTCGCTCAGTGTTACATCTCATTTCACAATCAAAGTCCAAAAGGATGGTAGTGTGCCTCAAGGACACATATGCTGGTGCACTTGCAGGAAAACAAAAACTTTGCAAATCTCACAATGTTCCAGCCCGCCTTGCCCATATAAATCTTTGGACAGCCAGAAACTAGTTGTCTACTACCTTCCCAGTTCAAGATGGAAAAGTGGTGAAGTAAATGTGTAGCTGGTGAAGAGAGTCAATCATCCAGCAAGGTAAAGATACAGTATTATTCTCAGAAAAAGGCAGGTCAAAAAGGGCTAAATTCCCAGTAGCTATTTGGCCTAAATTTGTCAGGTGGTGAGAATGAGGACTTCAATGAGACACCAAGTTCGCTCTGTTTCTGATATGAGGGTAACTCGATTATTTGTCAGTACATCAGACATAAAGAATGATAGAAAAGCTTGTTGCAGTGAATTAGGTATCAATTTAAAGTCACTCAATGCAGATTGTAAGTCTGCCAAAGCTGTTTTTCTATGCTGAAATTCAACTATTCTGAATGTTGCACCAAACTAACAACGCAATAATTACCCTTAAAAACACAGATGAACAATTAGGAAACTCCAGAGAGAACAAGTGAGGTTGACTTATTATGGTAAAACTTACTTGGGACAGGGGTGGTCCTCTGTCCTCGGGAGTGTTGGATCCTGAGATACATCAGCGATGATTTGTGTCAACTCACTGGAAACAACAACAAAACAGAAGCAAGTTAGTAGATGACTTTCCAACAATTAGCCCTCAGTGACTGACATTACACAGTGCAATGTAATGTTGTGTATTGTGGGCATTACAGAGGTGCCCTGTTACAAATGTTTAGCTTTATGTGTAGTCACTCAATATGTATTTACACCATTGCAAACAAAATAAGTTATTTCTGCAGTCTGAATGTGCACAATTAAAATCAATGTGATTCTCTTTTACTGACTTTCATATTATCCCATTAAATGCTGTACCTGAAAGTGTCTGGATAATGCATTTAACTTGATTTGTCAGTGACCAGAAAACAACGAGAATGAAAAGTGTTTAGCCTGTTTCTGAAAGACAAACAGGGCCCTGACTCCTGTGTACACTTAACACTACAGCTGGAGGTCAGCAACAACAATATTTTCAGGGGGTGTCAAGTCTTTAAAGCAGGGATGAAACTGTATTGAGAACAGCAGTGTGACGTATTGGTCAATTTCAAGCAAATCAAGAAGTTGGTACTTTATGTGGCCTAAGTGCTAAAGTTGTCCAGGGGAGAATTCCAGGGGGGTTAGCCACGATGTGGAAATTTTTTTTACCAGTTGGTTAATGTTAGAAGATTGGGAGTTGACTGGGCTATTGGGCTTGAGCTGTGTTGTAATGATAAGAAGGTAATAATTTTGAATGTCTATACGCCATATGAGTGCATACAAAATGAGGATGAGTACCTCAGTAGATTGGCATTTATCATGTCTTTTATTCAGGACAATTCTTCTACCTGCATCTACATCGTTGGTGACATGAATGCTGATGTAACTGATGCCAACTTTTTATTTGGTAATCATTTATTGCAGTTTTGTTCAGACAGTGGATTGATTTTATCTAGTAAGGTACTATTGCCAAATGATAGTTATACTTATATCAGCGAGGCCTGGCACTTCCTGGCTAGACCACTGCCTTTATACAGTGGATGCCCATGACTCCATCAATATGATGAAGATTGATTATGATCTGGCTACTACGGACCATATACCCTTTCTCATGGTGTTGAACACATGCAATTTACCGGTGTTGTTGCCTGTGAATAATGGCATTGATGTAGGGAAAATAAATTGGTCAAAATTGTCTAAGAAAGATCTTAATAAATATGTCAATCATTCTGGTGCTTTGCTGGGTAATATTAAAGTGATGGTTCAGAGTAATTTCACCCTAGGCTGCTTTGCACCTTGACCTCGAGCCAAATAACCCCCCATAAGCTTTTTTCCCTTGTTGTAATGTTGGTCGAGTTAGCGTTATCAGCTGGTTAGCTTAGTGCAGGCGCTAATGGATCCACGTTTGTATCTCGTAAATTACCCCACTAATAATGCCCGGAATGATACCAAACTTTTACAGTAGTACAAATAGTTTCTGTACTTATAAAACAAGGCATTAGAAAGTTTGTAACTACACCAGAAGTATATTTAAATAACACTTACCTGATGGAAACTCCTCTCGGCTGCTATCGCGCGAGATCACGCACAGAGCACAACATCTATTGCTTTTAAACCGCAGCCGGGATATATACAACTGTGTGGCATCTTGCCCTATCACCTCACGCTGCAGTAGCTGCTTCTGCTGTTCACTCGCTTCTTGATTCTTCTTTACCAGTAGTCTCTTCCGGCAATAGATGTTGTGCTCTGTGCGTGATCTCGCGCGGTAGCAAGAAATGCTTTTAAAAAATGGGCTGAGTCAGGCAAAAGCAGGCATGGCCCCTTGTTTGAAAATAAGAAATGCACTAATGCTAGATTTAAATATGCACTCCGCTATATTAAAAGAAATGAAAACACTATGAGGTCAGATTCACTGGCATGGAAGCTGCAAAAAATGATGTTAATGACTTCTGGAAAAAAAATAAAAACTATTAATAATTGCAAAACATCTCTTCCATCTAATATAGGTGGTGTGAGTGGTCCTGATGACATTTCACAGTTATGGCGGAAACAATATTATAAACAACAGTTAAAGTTAAACTGTGAAAAAAGTAATCTGTTTGTAGTGGATAATGTAGAGTTTAATGATGATGTTGTTGTTGTCACCTCTGCTGAAGTCCATGAAGCAATATTGAAGTTAAGAGATAATAAGGCCTCTGGATAATATTACAGCTGAACATATTCAACTTACCAGTAAGAAACTGTGCCCTCTGGTGGCTATGTGCTACACAGGTTTTTTTTGTTCATGGAGAGTTACCTGATTCTATGCTCTCTGTTGTGCTAGTACCAGTTATTAAAGATAAAGTGGGGAAGCTGAACAGCTCAGATAATTACAGGCCAATAGCTACTACTACTACTGATAACCAATTTGGTTTTAAACGAAAGCATGGCACTGATTTATGTATTTTTACACTAAAGGAAATTTTAGATAAATATAATAGGCAAAATTCCACAATGTTCTTGTGCTTCATTGATGCTTCTAAAGCATTCAATCGTGTTAATCATGAGAAATTATTTTTAAAATTGTCTACAAGTGGGGTCCCTGGTTTTTTAATTAGAATCTTTTCGTTTATTGGTACTCGCATCAAACAATGAGAGTGAGATGGGGGAATCTATTCCCTTCCAAGTGACCAATGGTGTTCGCCAGGGCGGAATTCTGTCTGCTTTGTTTTTAATATGTATATGAATGATTTGTCTTTGATTTTAAATGCATGTGATACAGGTTGTAGGGTTGGTGACTCACTAATTAATCACCTTATGTACGCAGATGATTTGGTCGTTTTTAGCCCATATAGTGCTGGTCTTCAACAGCTTCTGAGAATATGCACACAGTATGGTGCTGATTTTGATATGAAATACCATGCTAAAAAGAGTAAGATCATGATTATCAGAAGTAGAGAAGACAGACAGTCAACCTTTCCTGACTTCTATCTGTCTGGCACCGCACTTAGGGTGTGCAGTAAGATTACATATTTGGTCCATATTATTGCAAATGACCTGTCTGATGACAAGGATATCTATAGGCAGCGTCGGAAGCTGTAGCTCAAGCGAACATGCTGTGTCGTAAGTTTAGCATGTGCTCTGTACCTGTGAAGATCTCACTCTTTAGAGCGTATTGTACAAATGTACACCTTTGTATACTGCCTACCTATGGTGTCGTTATAAGCAAGGCAGCATTAGAAAATTCATAGTGGCTTATAATGACAGCATGAGGCTGCTGCTGAGAGCTCCAAGAAGCTCCAGTGCAAGCCATATGTTTGTCAGTGTCGGGGTACCTACCTGCTCTGCTGTTTTACATATAGATTTATGTGTAGGGTATCTGAGTCAGAAAATGACTTAATCGCTGTTTTGGCTAACTCTGTACGCAGTTCTGTCAGATTTTCTTCCGGACTGTGGAACCATTGGCGAATATGTCTGTATGTTAGACACTGAACTAGGGCTGGGCGATATGGAGAAAATCAAATATCACAATATTTTTGACCAAATACCTGGATATCGATACCGCAGCGATATTGTAGTGTTGACTATTGATGCTTTCACAAAATATTTACACAATGAGATTTTTGATAAATAATCATCAGTAATGTGGCTATAATGACTAAGTGGGGAAAAGGCAAATAATAGAACAGTTACAACAGTCTGGTAAGTTCAGAAAATGACATCACTTTACTGTAATGCAGCCTTTAAAACCAGGAAAAGACAACACTTATGCCATATCACGATATTACGATATCCAAAATCTAAGACGATATCTAGTCTCATATCACGATATCGATATAATATCGATATATTGCCGAGCCCTACACTGAACATTGTGGAAGGCTTTGTATTTTTTTTTCTTCTTTTTTTTTCTTCTTCTATTTATGTTTTACTCTGTGTGTTTTTTATTGTGATATGGATCCCCTGGGTCTGAAATAAAGAATTATTATTTTACTTACTCAACCTCGTGGGTGATCTTGTTGACATATATGCAGCTGTTGTCTGCCTCTTGTTGGTAGTCACAATTCCTGCACTGTGGGTTGAGTTCAATAAAAGGTCATTCAGCAACTTATTACAGGCACACAACGGACATTTAAGGTCACTGTTTTACTATATTACAACAAGCCATCTTCTAAACTGTTAATGTTTAGCTCTGTAAGAGTTAATACCAACAACAACCTATCACTGGACAGGACTATGTTATGTCAATATAACCATCAGCATGTTTGGAGTGATCCCTGTTTTCATCACTAATGCACTGCACTCCACAGACACACTACATTTGACTGACTCAAATTGGTGCATGAGCCAACTTCGATTGCTAGGAAAACTCAATTAAAAGTTACTGATTGGGGCTTTTCTACAGGACCAGATAACGTTAACATTACTTACCGCATAAAGCAGGATACGGTTCTCCTTATCTTCTTTGGGGTATAACATGTTGTTACTGAAAAACAAGGTCAGCTTTTATAGTGGGATCCCGATATTTTCAATTCGTTTTGAAAATAAGACGTTACGTATTGATTAAGACAGCGTTAGGTTAACATGCGTTTAGCTTTAACACGTAACGTTAGCTAACGTTAGATAGCTAGCTAACGTTAGCGTAGATTAACCTCTATTCGGCCACAAACTCACCATTCTTGACAAAACCGTATCCCAACAAATCCTGGTTCGTACGTTCCAGTTTCTAAATCCATTAGAAGAACTATATGTTAAAGCAAACCTGATAAATAATAAGTGCGATTCACTTCTTCTACCGCTTCTATGGCTTCCTTACGCTCGTTTGAAAACAGACCGTCTTCTTCTTCTTCTGGCTTTCCGGTCGACTAGAAGCCTTGCGGCAAATTGCTGCCTCTCACAGGACAGTTTAAGTAACATTCGAAAGTATTGTCAAATTCAGTGGAGTAGTCCTGTTGAGGCTTCCACTATCTCAAATTGATATTCAGGGGGATTTAGTAGGTGTCATGTTCTGAATTCCCATGTGACAGCGCAGTGAACAACTGTTCTCTTTCATTTTTGTCCAAAAGTACATGTTGAACAGTTTGTTTCTGTTTGCAGGGTCCACAAAGTCCATCCTCATGCTTTTTATTTATTTATTTATTTATTTATTAGGGACCATGTACCAATGTACAATTGTAAACATAAATGTTACCATTTGATGCATTGTACCAGAGTTAGCCACAGGCTAATTTACATCTGCAGTCCCCTGGCAGGACACAATAAAACACACACACACACACACACACACACACACACACACACACACACACACACACACACAAATATACATACAAATATGCTTGCCCGTCTTTGCTAGAAGCAAGTCCACAATGCCCTTACTGATGATGAGTCTCAGCCATGTCATTATTACGGAGTGTCTTCTTTCTTTGCCCAAATAGCACTGCTCTGCCTGTACCCTATTTTGAATTGAAAAATAATGACGACCCCTCTTTTCCTTTGCCACACTGCTGTAACATTTTTCTTAATGACAGACCGGCATTCAGATATCCCAACCTATAACCTTACCCCTTAAATCAATGTCTCTTTTCAGTGCCATTTTAGCTGCCTTATCTGCTATCTCATTCCCATCTACCCCAACATGGGCAGGCACCCACAGAAATCCCACCAATCTTCCAGCCTTCTCGATCTTATACAACAGAGCCATCACTTCCATAACAAGGTCTGGCCTGGCTCCCCAATTGCTTCCTATCAGAGTTTTTAATACTGAGGCCGAATCTGAACATATGACCGCTCTCCTTGGCAGCACTTCCTCCACCCACTGTAGTGCCCAAATTATAGCTATTAGCTCTGTTGTATAAACCGATACCCCCTCAGACAGTCGTTTAAGCTGTACAATTTCAAGTTGAGGAATAAAAAAAGCAAAGCCAGACTTCCCAGTTTGTGGATCTTGAGATCCATCTGTGTAAATCTGAAGATATGTCTCCCAATGCTTACCCAGCCTTCCTTTAACCAACCCCAGATATAAGCTACTTTCAAGATGTTTTTTTTCCAATATACTGAAGTCTATTTCTGGGGTGGGCAGCATCCATGGAGGTATAACTGTCCAGTAATCTTGCGGGGCCACACCTGCCTCTCCTAGTCCCAGTTTCTCCACCTTTTTGCTGATGTTAAACAAAAAACATGGAGCTAGGAAGAGATCCCTCTTGCCATATGTAATTTATCAAAGACAGAATTTCCTCCAACATCAGATCACTCAAATTATGAACAAACTCATAACTAATACCATCCTTTCCTGGAGCTGTTGGTCTCCCTTTTGTTATTGCTCTGTGCAATTCTTCTAGTGAGACAAATACATTACAAATATCATAATTATCTTCATTTACCTCCAGTTTAAATCTGTTCAGCTCTAATGTCTCATTTCTTTTCCTTATACCTTCCTCACCAATGTTAGCTCCACTGCGAACAGCTTTAAATGTATTTTCACACAGTTTAACTTTATCCAAATCACTTGTAGCAAACACACCCTCCTCCTCTAACATTGGCATTTTCTTTTTCCTAATAATTCCTGACATATGATGCACTGCCCACCATATTTCCATTACTGACGTCTCTACCCTACGGAGCCCACAGTATTTCCTCCAGCACTCTTTTTTTGCAATCTTGATCACTCTTCTTGCCTTAGCCCTGAACCTTTTGTATTCTATTGCATTATTCTCTGTTGGGCACCTTCTTATTCTCTGTAAGCACAGTTCTTATCCTTCACTATCACATGCCCTATTCCACCATGGGACACTCACTTTCGCTTTATGGTTTTTCTTTAAAGGGATGCATTCATATGCTCTACTTAATATCATTGAACATAAACTGTTGTTCCACTCATCTATTGGTCCCTCCCCATTTACACTATCAAGGCCACTATCACATCTGCTAGAGAATTTCCCCCAGTCTGCCTTGTTATAATTAAAATATTCTGATATTAATATCCTACTGTTGTAAATGAAAAATCATTCTACTGTTCTAACTGAGTTTATCTGGCCTATTGGTGTGATATAGCAAGACTACTTTCTTTCCATTCTTGAATATAGCGCACTGTCCGGATCCATATACTGTGATGTGCACCATAGAGTGCTAGAGGCCATCCAGGGGCAGGTGAAGACGTCTGTGTCAGGACTGTAGCCTCCTCCCTCGTTGACCAGGACAGTTGCAAACTTCCGGACTCCAGGTTGTTTTGGGTAGCTGTCATTGGCATTCAGCTTGGCTGTGAAGGCTACAGGTCTATCTAACGTGGACAAAGACATACGTTAGGTTCAGAAATTAAACAGTATGAATTGTTTTTATTATGACTTTCATTTCAAGACAGCAACTCAAACTCTCTTGTATTCCCTTTCTAAATATTTGCAAAATAAGGTATTGTCTGACACCCTTGAGATTGCACATGCAACAAAGCAAAATGTGTATATATTTTTTTTAAAGATTATTTTTTTCTTTTATTTAAATCTTTTCCCTTTATTTGTAAGTGGATAGACATGAAAGGGGGAGAGAGATGGGGGATGACACGCAGCAAAGGGCAGCAGGTCGGACTCGAACCCCACGCCGCTGCAGGACTCAGCCAACATGGGGCGAACGCTCCCACTGGGTGACCTAGAGGCACTCCACAAAACGTATGTATTGATGCAGACATGTTTCACATTGTACATATGTATGTATGTATGTATGTATGTATGTATGTATGTATGTATGTAGTCATTTTATAAGTATTTACCGTGTGAAGAAGAGTTCTCATACACCATGACTGAAGACTGAGGATGTCATGTTAAAAATAATCAAATGGCAACAAATGTAGATATAAAAATATCTAAATATACTTTCAGTTATGTAAGTTGATCAAACATATCCTTGCAGTACCACAAGTCATAGTCTAAAACATATTTCCAGAGCTTTTTCACAAGATTTGATTGCAAATTCTGATGCAAATATAACACATTTTTACATACAACAAAGAGACCCTTGTCTGTTGCTGCTTAGCAGAAGAGTGTTTTCAGCTGAGTACCAGGTAGACACAAGTAAGGTGGTTTTGCAGTGTTACCTGCGGATGCAAAAAGGTTATGCAAAGATTCAGATTCCTTAAATAAGCTGTGATAATAAAACATTTTTAGAGCCTGACAAACATTTGTCATAGTGTTTTCCTGGCAGTTTAATGCATTCATAAAGTAACAGTTAACAACACAATATTTATGTGGTTGGTATATTGAGGAAGGAAGTGACACTGGTAGAACAGACATGTTACAACAACATCAGAATCGCACATGCAGTTCAAAGTCTGTGCAGCAGAAATGACAACAGAAGATACATATAAATACTGTCCAGTGATGAAGGTTTTCGTACAGCATTGAGTAACTGGTTAATAGTGAAGAAGACACTTTGCACTGACAGATAGGTTATCAAGCTTCTTTATCTGTCAAATTCTTTCAATTATTGTTAATTAAGTAATAACAAGAGTTGCTTGTCTGCACTAATTATATACTTCCTGTTTGCAAAGGTGTTTAGTGATGGTATTCAGAATATTACATTTCAAATAGCTGGATTTTGTATGTGAGCAAATTCATAGTATTGACCATGATTTATGTTAAATATTTAAACTGGATTTTAAAATTTCTTTAAATTGATTTGAATCTTCAATCTACACTGCTAAAACAAATGGCAGGATAGAATTAGTAGTTAGCAGAGATAATTAGTGAGTAAACCGAAGCCAGAGGGGAGATTAAGAGCAGCATTGAGAAACAAACTGATAATCAGTTGTAGTGCCTCTGCCTCTCTACATGTTGTCCCAGCTCCATATTAAAAACAAATGTTTCAAAATGTTCTTGTCAAGTAAGCTGGTGTTCAAAAACAGGTATTGTTGGTTTTCAGTCATAACAAGCATAAAGTTGTGAGATCACTGATTTGCAAATTTGCATTCTGCAGTATTGTGGTGGAGGATACGTGTACAAATAACACTTAAAACAACTCTTGGGAGTTATAATCTACTGAAATCAGAGCTCAAACTTGGTGGAAAATACGATGAGTGGTGTTTGACAGATTACATATTGTGCATATATTGTATTGTATACATGATAAGAAAAAAATGGTCTTACCTTTGGTCTGTGCATGCCTGAGGCAAAGGCGGCTCCCATAAATAATATAATAATATATACTGTTTTTTTTAAACTGTTTTAACATTGAAATTAACAAATAATGATTATATATTGTGCATATATTGTATACATAAGAAAAAAATACAACACTCTCCAAAACTTTGAATGTTGTGCATTGTTCTGGATTTTTGTCTATAATAAGTTATTGATAATGTGATTCTTAATGAAAGCTGCATTTGACTAAATTGATGTATTTTTTTTTAAATTTTGCACACTTAAATATGTGGGCATTTCATGCAGATTCAAACTCATGTGCAAAAATATATGATTTTCTGCCCTTTTGAATAGTTAATTGTGCGATGGACTTTTAAAATAACAGAATTTATATACACATGAATATTATTTGGAAGATGCTTTCAGAATTTTCTTCACTTCTGTAGGAGCAGGACGCCCTTCATGTTGTTCCTTGTCCCTTATATCGTATCCTTATATAGCCTACTGACTTAGCCTACAGAGGGGATTACACACTGCTGCTAGCAATGCTCTGTCTGTTTAGCAACAGTTGGAGCCTGTATATATATATATCCCCTCCCCACCCCCGAGCCCTTGATCCCTGGGCTAATTCCATGAATCGCCCAAATCTAAATCCACTGATGGAGCAACGGCACACAAAGTTGGAAACACACACAGAGAGAGAGAGAGAGAGAGAGAGAGAGAGAGAGAGAGAGAGAGAGAGAGAGAGAGAGAGAGAGAGGCATGGTGGACAAACAGACAGGATGGGGAAGATAGACCGGAGCTCATATCAAAACGTGCAAAACTTCTCCTTGTCCATTTTAGGAGCAGTTATGCTCCTCCTCAGTCAATTTATCTTCCATCAATAGTGGGGCCATGTGCCATCTGTGTGCCTTTTATGTTTCTTTACAGATGCACTAGCGACCCAGTGTGCCAACTCATCAGAGGGGACTGTCAAGCTTGGCTGACGTCACCCATCCCGCCTCTGTAATCGAAAGAGACGTTAATCCTGTTCTTCTCCAAAGCCTGCAGCCTGGCAGTGGGGTGGGACAGGGAGGGATATTGAGAGAGACATGAGGAAGGAAGTTGTATACGGGGGACAAGGGAACGCATGTAGGCTTTGGGCTAACAGACTCAGCACAGACCTGGACAAGTGAGACAGGTTCTGTCCTAACTGACAAAGGAATCCAGGCACACATCCACCTCCTGATCCTCTGCTTAACACCTGGGACACCTAAAAGTTTGGGAACCCCCCCATCCAGGCTTCGCCCTGGAGGCCAAAAGCCTCGCTGAGGGCTCTGCGGAGGGGGAATGCTGTGAGAGCTGCTCACCTCCTCCTGCACCCCTTCTTGTGTCCCCTGTGCTCATTGTGGAGGAGCCGGGCTTCACCACTGTGAGGCTGTGCCAAGATGGAGAAGACATCTGTCTGACAGCAAGTGAGGGGTAAGAGGCTGCTAAAGTTTATGTGTGTGTGTATTTAATGCACAAATATAATTTACACTAGCAAGAACTATAGGTGTTTCCCAGGCTGAATTCCCCTTCATGTACTCAACATGCCCCTAAACTAAAGACACTGAACTGGTATGAATCTTCTCTGGTGTGTGGAACTCAGTAGATTCAAGATAAGATCAGGCAAAGTCAAACAGAAAGTTGGGATGAGTTTCAATCAGCCAATGTATGAGACTCCCCATCAAAGTTCTGGAGCTTTCACATGTTTGAATTGTAGACGTTCACTTTAGCAACTCTCACTTAATAGTCGATTTAGAAGCTGTTCTTGAGCTTTCAAGCCTAATAAATGGTGCAACAAGAGTGTTCTTTAATCCTGGGCATATGTTTAAATGATGTAACAGTTCAGGCTCTGGTGATGCTCGAGATGTTTAAAATAGTTGTGATAAAACAGGAAACCCTCATGGACCAATGTACTGGGACCTCAGAATTTCTTCAGCTTATCTCATTCATTGCATAAGAACACCATTTTGCAAGATCCCTTTAAAGGAATGCCAGTTTGTGGTCCATTTATCTCACCATTTCACTCATCTGTATGAATGGACGAGAAAGTGAAGATAGAAATACAAAAAGTCCAGTAGTTTATATAATACTAAAGTAAGAAAGTGATAAGCAAATTGTATTTGTGATGGAAATAGAAAAAGAAATCCTTACAACTTCGTTCGCTAGTTTGTTAGCACATTTTTCAGTTCTGCCACAGTTTCCTTTTTCTGGTCACACTAATCTTAGTGTAAACTTGGTTTGGCACTTAGAAGCATCTAAATTTAGATAGGTATTTCACTGATCATCTGGTTTGTGGTCATTACAACACAAACAGCTTAGCCTGACACAGTTGTCAGCAACTTAATATCAGAAATTGAATTGTAGGGCTACGCACATTGACAAGTGGGTCAAAAATGATAGCATCCTCCAAAAGCTGATCCTATTTAGGTAAGAACAGGGTGTCCTCGTTTTGACAGTTGTGCAAACTGGCTTAGTGTTTCTTCATTTGTCATATTATGAGAGAGAGAGAGAGAGAGAGAGAGAGAGAGAGAGAGAGAGAGAGAGAGAGAGAGAAACTTGAAATTCTCAATTGTTGAAAGTACTTACTGTATAACTTGACCTAAAGCTTATTGTATGCTGCTCAAACTGGCTATCTCAGAGAAGACATTTACATCGGCTTGTAGATGGCCTCTGTTATGGCAGACAAAAGTGTGTACCTGCATGTATCCAAAATAAAGAATGAACTATAAATAGGTAGTGTACTGAATATCTGGAGTCTGCAGCCAATCTAGTAGCTTTGTGAGGCTGCATGGAAGTGCTTTGAGGTAAATGCTAAGGTCAGCATGATAACATGCTCATGATGATAATACTAAACATGCGGATGTTTATCAGATGTAAAGTTCACCATGTTCACCATCTGAGTTTAGTGTGTTAGCATGCCAATATTCGCTTATTAGCATTCATTTAATGTTGTGATATCATAGACTTTTCCAACCCCACGTATGTTATACATTTTGCATAATTCTCTGAAGAGCAAAATAATCTCTTTATAATATTGAGCAGCTGTGAGAATTAAAAGCAAAAACAAACTACTACTACTATACTAGGCCGTATACATACTTGCATGTAAGGAATCAGCTGTATATCTAGGCCCTTTTCTGTGTGACATCCTGCTGTTCTCCACCAAAATATCTCAGTACATTTCCAGCACTTTCAAAATACTTTGATTACCTCCTTAGTATGATGTAAAATGTGACTCATGCTGCTCTTAGCAAATACCGAAAAGTACCCGACACAGGGTCTAAAAACAGAAAGACTAGAGATTACATCTGTCTTTCAACTGAAATTTCATTAAAGAGTAAGCTTAAACAGATTTAACAGATTTTGTCATTACACCAGGCCTCCGAAAGACAACAAACCATGATTGGTACTTATGGAGAGAGGACAGACACTGAGACGCAGTGAGAACAGGAGAGAGGGATAAAAAGAGTATTCGGACAGATCCTCAGTCCCTCTTAATCCGCCGTCAGCTTTTCTGGAGACCATAAACAGATTGACGTTGGATGTAGACACAGGCTCGTGCATGTAACTGAGGTCACAGGATCAGGGCTTGGCTAAAAGAAAACACAGGTGACTTTGGTGTTTTTCATACCAAATGGTGTGAATAGTGGCTGAGAGATGACATAGAGGACTTCAAAAGCTTTGGCTTCTAGGGTTCACTGCCCTTTGTCAGAGCTGACAGAGCCAAAACTGCGCATTTGGCATGTCAGGAAATTAAAATATCAGTGCCAGAGGACATAATCCATTTTGATATCAAACCCTATTTGCACTAATCTGAAGTATGTTTTATGTGTCGGGAGACTCACACACATAATTTATATAGTCAGACCAGCTTTGGCCAATGACATGTAGGACAGAAAATCTCTGACCAATCAAAATCCTGGGACCCTGGATACTGTGATACTAGTGTAATTCAGCTATGACACTGTGACACCATGTTATTTCAAAGAAAACCGGATGGAGTGATTTCATCCAGCGCCACTGACAGTCTAACTGTGGACCTCTGCTGTGCTGTGGGAGGCTTATAGACAAGTCGGATAGACACGTTAGAGTGAGAGTAATGAGGCCATGTAAGCAGTCAGTAGGCTGAATTTCCTTTGGTAGTTTTCCATCTAGTTAGCTTTTCTGGTGTTTGTTGTATTGTTCTCTACGTGGCAAACATCATTCATCGGACATACAAAGATATATGTAGAAGATGTTAGTGGTTTTGTTGGAAAGGTAAGTTTCAGACAAGATCGATTAGACAGGCATATGATCCGATAGTGATAGAATCAATGGAATATCCAAATCTATGGGGGAACTATGTTTCTAAAAAAACAAAATACTTACCAAAGCAGGCTTCAGATTTAAAAAAAGAAGAGAATGCTGAAAATGGCACTTGTTCCTTTACAGTGTGTGTTTGTTTCTAGTCTCCGTTCTAGTCTCATTATAGCTTTGTTTCCTCTGCAGATACATGGAGGAGATGAGTGGAGATCCAAACTGTGAAGACATGCAAAGGAAGGACCAACGATTGCCATTCCAGGTATGGTCCATCATCATACTGTGAACAGACTTGTTTAAATAAGTATTGCAACACAATAAATCAGATCAAGATTAACCTTAACCAAGATCAATTTCATGTTACCTTACGTTTTTTATGTTATGTTTATTATATTAAAAGAGGTTTGTCAAAAAATGTTAGACAGTGGTGACACAAATGCTGATAAAAACATGGATTAAAAAACATGAGACACACAAAATCAACGGTCCAGACTTGCGTAGGTGTGGGTGTGTGTGTGTATGTGTGAGAGAGAGCGAGAGAGAGAGAGAGAGAGAAAGCGAAAGAGAGAAATCTGTAGGATTAGTCAACGTGAGAGCAGTAAAATCTGAACAATATACCTGATTTCAAAACTATTAAAACAATTGCAGATTTCTAGATTATATAGAACACTGATGTTTTTTGCTGTAAATTATACAACTTACTTTCAGTATGACATTTCTGCCCCATTTTCCTCCAGATCTTTCCTGATCCTGTTGAGGTTGTCCTGGGCCCAGAGACCACTTTGAACTGCCTGGACCATGACCATGCGAAGGAGCGTCTACCCTCCATCGTTGTGGAACCCACAGAGGTGAGTGAGGTGGAGAGTGGAGAGCTGCGCTGGCCTCCGGAGAACATGGACATGGAGGAAGACGAGGAGGACCTGTTCCTGGAGCAGTGCATCCCCCCAGCCAATATCGCAGACTGGGGAGAAGAGGAGGAAGAAGAGGAGGAGACATCAGTTATACTGAACCAGCAGCAAGGCTTGACACTCATTGGTGAGTTGGACATGTTATCAAACTCTTTGCTTTACATTCCCTCTTATGACTAAAAAATATGGCTTTAGTTTGGTAGAACATTTTCAAAGGCACATGCCTTTAGAAGAAATCATGAATATAGAAAACTTCACATGTAACCAGCCCCACTTAAAAATACATTTTCAATAGAAAAACCGAAGTGCACAGTGGATTATCACAGAGTCAGCACTTGTATGTCACTACGCTTCTCTAATTTTGGTGACAAATGTGTGTGTGTGTGTGTGTGTGTGTGTGTGTGTGTGTGTGTGTGTGTGTGTGTGTGTGTGTGTGTGCGTGCGTGCATGTGCGTGTGTGTGTGTGTGTGTGTGTGTGTGTGTGTGTGTGTGTGTGTGTGTGTGTGTGTGCGTGCGTGCATGTGCGTGTGTGTGTGTGTGTGTGTGTGTGTGTGTGTGTGTGTGTGTGTGTGTGGGAGTGAACTACTACCCAGACCAGATGCAGCTGACAAACCCATATTGCATGGCCACCACAAACCAAATAACTACTGTAGCACTGTATTACAGTATCATCACACAGAGTCAGTATTTCCAGAATGCCTTGTTTCTCTTTAATTTTGGATGGAAAAGTGTGTGTGTCATACTACATTATATTATTATATTAATGTATATCCACTGGGAAACACCCAAGCAACACCCTAACAACAAACCAAAACACCTTAATAGCCTAATCACTTAGCCTTAGTCTTACTAGAGTCTTTTAGTAACCACATACGTACTCCAGCTACCACTTCCTAAATATAAGCAACAGCCTAGAAAATTGTTATCAATAATGTTAGTAATGTTGCATAGCATTGGTGATTTTAGACCCTTTTTAGGGAGGCTCAAGCCCCCCTAAATTTCATCTCAGCCCCCCTAAAAATGATAATACTATAATACTTTTTTAATCAATTGTTGTGCTTCAAGTTAGAGTTTGCGAACTTGTCTGTTAGTGACAGAGGACAAACAATTACAGGTTCAAAGGGCTTGAAACAGGTTTAATATCCTGTGTCGCTGTAGCCAATGCTATGCACCTGTAACCCAGTCAAGGAAAAGGTCAACAGAAACGTAGTGTTGGCCAATCGGAGGTGGTTGTGCCAGACTCCCGCCTTTGGCTGAATCTCTATGTAATCTGTCAGACGGAGTAAAAGTTTATTGTTGGTAGTCCCTAGAGAAGAAGTTGGTAATTTCATGGCGAAGATTAGAACCCAAATTGAAATTTAAGCAACTAAAATTGCTGAATGTTAGAACATTGTGTCCAATTGTTTGTTATTACTGTGGCTTATAAAGTTACAGGTTTAGTTCCATCATAGTGTTAATAGTGTCAAAAAACGTTAGCTGACGTTGTTGTTCAGTAGCTAGCTCAGAGATTATCGGCTAATGAAATTACTGATTTAGCAGGGAGTGTCACATTCTCATTAAGGGCTGAGCCCCCCCTAAAGGTCTGATCCTAGAATAGCCCCTGTTGCATAGCCAACAAGCACATATAGATTTAAAGGAAAAAGTCACTATTTTGATGTATTAAATACTTGGGTTGCTTAGGAAAGAAAACCACATTCAAAGGAAGAAATTCAAAATCTTAAATTCTCTAAGACTCTACGAGCTATTCTTTGTTGCCTTTATTTTGAAAAATACACTTATATTACATCTACAATAAAAGAGAAAAAACAACATGCTGACTTTTCGTTCCAGTTTACA
Organism: Sander lucioperca; assembly: GCF_008315115.2. Lineage (NCBI taxonomy): Eukaryota > Metazoa > Chordata > Actinopteri > Perciformes > Percidae > Sander > Sander lucioperca. The sequence goes on from NC_050180.1 coordinate 28,958,832, forward strand.
TGTTTCAGGAATACATTTGGGAATTGGGGTGACTGTGGATCTGCATGGGAGTTATTGTTAAGAATGCTAATTGTACACTATATTGTGCAATGTATATTAAATGCCAAAGGTTTGATGCTTTCATTTTTCCTACAGACCTTCAGTCAGATGCATTTAGAGATGACACCCCAACCCTTCCACCGAGCAGCGCTCCAGCCCTCAACTGACTTAACCTCAGAGAACTCTGCACCTCTGATGACCTAGTGAGGAAGCATCCTGATATTAAGTATGTCGAAGTATAGAAACCGGGGAGTTTGTGACAGATGATGCAAACAGTGAACTGAAAGCCAATGTTGATGAAGAGGAAAACAAAAGTTTAAAAAAAATGTTTTAGAAGTCAAACACTGATAAAAGCTCTACATGCCAACTGTGACATTTATATTCACATTTAGATCAATGTGTACAAGAAGAGCCATATACAGACATGCATGTATGCATACGGAACAGAGACACAAATACACACATTCTCAGACGCACAAAAAAAAAAAAGTCAGCTTGCTGATGTTGGTGACAGAGATTTGAGCAACATGGTGTCTTTACTGTATTTTTTAACATTTAGGGAAACTTTTGCTGACATCGTGACTTTGTGTTTCATTTCCCTTGTTTCCCTCATTGATGTCATACGGCCAAAAGCGAACATCCTGCTATGGCAACACATTTTCTTTTCTTTGTGCTTTGTTCATTTTCTATACTTAATCTCTGTCTCTGGTACAGATAACAGCCTGTATCTTATTAAACATCTTTCTCATAGATCATCATTTTGACCCCACAGGTGGCTTTTGAGGACATTTAGCTGGTTTTAGCTTCAGTATGAACAGTATTTATTAAAGCGCTGTAAAATATGTTGGCTCTTCTCTGAAGCCACTTGCTGTTTATCTCTGTCATGAATCTATGGAGCATTGTAAGGTGTGATAAAACAACAGATTTTATTGAAAACATCCAATGGTTATATTATTTATTTCCTAATAAAGCAGCAATACTGTATCTCAAATTGGATGTCTCATCATGGGATGTTGTGATCTTAAAATCAGCATTTTCCACAGGGTTATACAAATCACTGGTCAGAGGCTTTTTCTCACAGGATTTGTTGTCAGGCATGTAGAAACAAAAAAAGGAAGGCAGCTCAATATAGTTGATTTTTTTTTTTTTATAGTTGATTACAATAGTTTAGACACCATTGAGTTGTAATTGTAACTGTCTAATAAAAGTCTCATTTGTGTGTAGGCTGATCTATGAATTACTTGTATATATGGATAACACAATAAGTTGTTGTGTTAAAATGATTATTATGAATTTGACAATAAAGTATTTTGTCCCACTAATGCAGGGGATTGTTTTTGGCTGCTGAGGGTTTATATCAGGTGTTTAACATTTGCTACAAATGCTACCTAATAAATCCACTGTTCTGGAATCTAAATTACAAAATTATATTATGCAAAATGTGCAAGTTATACTGAAAACCATCTACAAGCTCTGACAGATTGAATAACGTTTGCTTTTGTTTCATGCAAATGTTTTACTAGATTTGTTCTTTCTTCTAAATCGTCTAAAGTCTCTTTGGAGTGTTCACATACAGTATGTGCAAAAAATACTGACAAATAGGTCTGAGTTCTTTTAGAGGGCTGAAATAGACCAAGTGTGAAAATGCTCTTTGTCTTACTTCATATCTTTAGTCGATAGGGATATTGTGCAAGTGTGTGTGTGTGTGTGTGGTTGTGTGTGTGTGTAAGGTGAGAGAAGTATACAGTAGAGGGTATTTAAACACACTTAAAAGCAGAACAGCTCCATAACTTCTAGCGAGCAGTGTGGGAGCAACAGTCCTTTGAAACCGTAAGTTGCAAAATCTAATTTTAAGTTTTAAATGTTAGTTTTTGGAAACTAAGATATTTTACATAGGCTATTTATAAGACAGCTCTGCTATATTCAGGTCATTCTTTTCATCTGTTATTGACAGTGTTGGCTAATTTATGGACTTAGCCTAACTATAGTTTCACACATAATTAGTATTACAGTAATTGTTGTTTAACATTAAACATTTGTTTTACATCAAATTAATCTATAATCCATCTATTTATAATGTTAATTTCAGCATGATAAATCAAGTTATAATGTTGTAATATTTAACAACTTTTCCATTTACAGCTTTAACCAGCCATGGGTGACTATGGGGACTATGAATTCAATTTGAATACAATCAATTCAACTGACTACGATAATTACACACTGCCTGTGCTTCCTGATATTTTGGCCCCTACAATTCAACCGATCCAGATCGCGGCTCTGGTCTTCTACGGTCTTGTGGTCCTGTTGGGTGTCCCCGGAAATGCTCTGGTGGTGTGGGTAACAGGGTTCTGCATGCCGCGCTCTGCCACCTCCCTCTGGTTCCTGAACCTCGCGCTGGCTGATCTTCTGTGCTGCCTCTCCCTGCCTCTGCTCATGGTCCCTATAGCCCATGATGACCACTGGCACTTTGGCTCGCTGGCCTGCACATTAGTCAAAGGCCTGTTTTACCTGGTGATGTACTGCAGTGTCCTGCAACTGGTTTTGATCAGTGTGGATCGCTGGATGCTGGTCAGCAGACCCGTCTGGTGTCAGAACAACAGGCGGCCTAAGCGGGCTGTATGCGTGTGTGTTGCTGTCTGGTGCCTGGCCCTGATAGGCAGCATTCCCCAGTTTGTTTACACCAAGGAGATCAAAGCAGGTGAAGACAAGCGAGAGTGCCTGACAGTACACACTCCACTCAGTGCCTGGCTCGTCACAACCTATCGCTTCCTGCTGGGATTCTTCCTCCCTTTCCTGGTGATTGTAGTGTGTCACCTGATGGTGTACAGGAGAACACAGAGCGGACTGACACGAGCTCGGACCCGCTCCAAGCGCACACTGAGGGTCATCCTTGCTGTGGTGCTGAGCTTCTTCCTCTGCTGGCTCCCACTACACATTGTGGACTTTCTCTCATTGACGGTCCCTCGGAAATCCACTCACAGTCCCAAAGTTTACCTGGCACAGGTTTTAGCACTCTGTTTGGCATATTTCAACAGTTGCCTGAACCCGCTGCTCTATGTGTGCCTGGGCCGGGGCTTCAAAGAGAGCATGAACCGCTCACTGCGCAGCATGCTCCAGTTCATCAGCGAGGATCCTATGACCAGGATGAGCATCACTAATAACGACACAAAGAGTTCGAGCAACGTGAATGAGACAACTAACAATGTGATGTTGTAGCTATTGAGTTTGATACAAAGTGTGTAGTAGGCCTACGTTTGTAGTAGTTTGGTGTCTACTGTGTATGCTATTCTTTTAAAAGTGTTGCATCTCCATAGGTAGGATATAGTTTAACAAGGGTCACCCCTTCTCTACTCACTGCACTGAATCTGGGAATCCTGACCATTGGGTTTCACCATAAGATTTTTTTTTTTGACACACTGGTCAAATAAACTGAAGAAGAACAAACTTCAACATGTGTGAACAGCAACCTCTGCTGTTTTTATATGATTTTATATTCTATTTTGAGAAGGATTTTTGCTAATGCAGCTGAAAAGCATATGCAAAGATGTTATCCTGACTGCCTCAGGAATGAAAATCAGGAACTGTTTTTTTTCTAAATGATTTGCCAATCTGCAATATTTCCTGTGAACATTCGTGTCTAATGCTGTTGCAACTTTTCCCACTTCTGTTTTTTGCTCCTACACAAGGATGATCATCTTAGACTGTTTATAGGCATATTGTCATTAGTAGGAATGTAGAAATGGCCTGAGTCTGTATAACTTTTAGTTGTAATTCAAGTTTGTTGTCAGAAATATAATTTTATATTAATAAATAAGAATTTCTTTTTATACCTGTAAGACACAGCCACGTCCTCTTGTGTAACAGTACTATGCATAGACCACAGGAGGGAGCTACACTCTAAATCGCTGATGTTCAGTGGCCAAGGTGCAGATGCATGTAGCTTCTGGGCTGAGACCCATTGTTTTAGTGTGTCAGACCCTAAAGACAAAAGAGACAATTTAGGGATGTTTGTAAGTTGGTCAAATACATTCAGTTCAAACAAATGCCCCTTTTCGCATGTCTACAGAAGTCTATGAAATGTAAATTCATTAGCATTTTTTACTACTTGCCTAATTTATGATTTATGATGCTTCAGATGGATCTTGTTGTACCAGAGCAATTTAAGATTAAATAAAACAATAACAATGTACCAAAATTAGGAGCAAAATCGCTTTTATTTACAAACTACATTCATTCCAAACAAGGCCACATTATGGTATATACAAAAGCATACATATTTACAAGAGTGTCCAAGTCTGAGTCCCTATGTTTCAGTGAATCTGTGCACTTATACATACTGTATGTGCATGCATGTATACTGGTACCTCACTATGGCCTCTACTAAACCCATTCCTGACTCACAGACCTGTTGATGCTCATTGGTCCCTACAGTTTACAAAGAGGCAGCGCTGAGTATAATAAATGATACAGATAAAGGGATATTCCCTGCTCAGAGATTTACAATTAGCTCATGAATCTTTAGACTGTACTAAGAAAACCAAATGTAAACATAGGTCTGTACTAGAGGCTTTTTTTATAGGATGATGGCTAACTGCAGAAATAATCCTCGCTCTTAAGCGTCAAGTCTTACCACACACTAAAGTAATGCTTTAGTAATGCTTTATTTTATTGGCCTGTAATTTTAAAAATAATATCCTAATAATTTCAAAAATAATTTTCAAGAAGTTTCGTGGAAAGAACTGTGTAAGTTGGTACTGAGTGGTGGGAAAATAGAGACAGTGTTCAAATGGTACACTCCAGTTAATTCCAATTAACTTGTAGCGTAACCAAGCAAGGCTTTTATTAAGTGCAGAGCAGGTCAGCTAACCATGCAAAATGTGAAATTTTGAGCATACAATTTCAAATAATAAATACAATGTCTATGAATATTGAATTGGGTTTAAATTGAGCTGTTCTCTCTGATTAGTAGCAAATTACACAGTTCTCTCCAGGACACTTTCTAGGAAATTAGTGGAAAATTTTGGACCCGTCAAATTTCCTAGAAAAGTCAGTGCCACAAAACACTTTCTAGATTTTTGGTGTTTAGCAAGACTTGAAGCTTTTGACTATGTACGTATTAGTCATGCAGAATTGAATTTGGCCCACTCTACACTGTAGGAATTAATTAACCAGAAAGCTGTGATAATGTATGATAACTATATGGCCAACAGACATCAAGAAGACAGCATATTCAGTCTTGTCCATATCCATGTCAACACAGTGTAACTTACATTAATAGGGATGATTAAAAATCTGCTAGAGATCATCTGGTTGAATTATCTTGTAGCTGACAACCCTCAGACACTAGACTAATGGGCATTATCCTGCTCTAATTGATTATAATTGGTGTGATGCAAAAAGTCTCTCACTAAAGAACATACTGTACTGTAATTAGAGGTAGGTAGAGTATAAAGACTGGATTGGTTAGACAACATTTGATAGGTGACCAAAAGTAGCAGCCACAGTGTTGCTCTGACAATTGCTGTGCAATACAGTATTAGGTTATGGGATTAAAACAGGTATGAGCATTTCTTCAAACAGTAGTCATGACTTTAAGGGACCCTGAGCGGAATCTGAGAATCTTCTTTTTGAGAGCATGGGAGGCTTTGATCTTGACAAACGCTTTTGGTTGAGAGGGGGCATTGGCAGTGGCCTGTGGTGAAGGTGAGGATGAGGAGGAGGTAGAAGCAAGACGTGGGGGCAGCTGCTGGGGCCACACAAGCCCCCCACTCTCATCTGAGTCACTGGACAGTGAGCTGGAGGCCGGGGAATACACCTCGCTCATGCTGGACTCGGACTCTGCGGGGGCGGCGCCAGCATAGCCCTCTTCTCCCTGACAGAGAGGTGCTCTCTCCTGGAAGTCTGGGTGCCAACGCGGGGTGTGCTGCTGCTGCTGCTGCTGGTGGTAGTTCTGGGGTTGGGAATGGGAACAAAAAGGACCATGGCGAGCTTTTCGAGGGCGTCTATGTGACTGCCCTGCTATGGTCTCCCCTTCGTCCTGGCTGAGCTCTAGGTTGGAGCACCAACGTCGTCTCTCTTTGTGGCTGTTGTGGCCAATCTGCGGTTCATTGACTTGGCTTTGGTTCTGAGCAAGATCCCCTCTGCCTTGGTGCCTCTCGGTAGTGCTGTACCTGCGCTCAGGCAGCACTCGCTGGCCCAGGAGGCTGTTTTCAGACTGGGATCGACTGGTTTTACTGCTTGATTTCTTGGTTCTCTGCCGCTCATTGTGGCTCTTCTTAGAAGTTCTGGACTTGGAGTTCTGGTGGTCAGGAGAGGTGACAGCTCGGGTTGGTTTAGGCTGCTCTGAGTTGTAGTGTCTGGGGGAACGCACAGGGGCATGGAAGGCCTGTCCAGGAATATACTGAGCACTTACTAAATTGTTTTTGTGATGAAGAGCGAGATTTGGATGTAAGTAATGCTGGGGGGATGGGGGCTCACAACAAAGGTCAAGAGCCCCAACACCACAGTTGGGGTCGAGGGAGGACAGAGGTGATGGTAGTCTGTCTGCCAAGGAGTGCGGCCTGGACTGGGGGTAGGGCAGGGCAAGATAACAGTCCTCCTCCAAAGATGGGGCCTCTCTTCCACAGGCCTCCCCCTCTAAGAGGTCACAACCCCAGCCCTGGCTATTAGGGTTTGCTGAAAGGTCAACATGGGGCTGGAGGTGGGGGTCCGTAAAGCGTTGCTCTGTGGTAAGAGACTGGGTTCTCCTGTGGAGGGAGCTGTGTCCAGAGGCACTGCAGTATGGGGGGTCGGGGCTCAGTGTGGTGCGAGGCTGACAGGGCCGTGGTGCTAGGGTATGACGCTGGATGAGATTTAGGATGTAACCCTCTACTCTCAAGGCCTGCTGGTAGTCCTCCTCTGTGACCTGATACTCTGCAGGTTGCTGCTGCCAGGGTTGGTTGGCTCCGCTGGGGTCCCACTGCCAGGAGTCCACTGCTGCACCCTCTTCAGCAATGCCCTCCAGAGGTGGGTAAGGGGCAGAGAAAGAACGGGGTAAGGTGGTGCGTGGGACTGGTGCATCCAGTTCTCCATTCAGCATGAGGGGGTCTCCTAATAACAGAAAACAATACTGTTGTAGGCCAAGTGTTTTACATTTTAGAAAAAGGTAAAGGAGAAGTGCATCCATGCTCTGATTCGAACAGTTTATAATGCCAAAATGATATGCTATAATTTGCGTTGCTTCACTTACACATAGAACAATAATGTATGTGTGTGTACCTCAGTCTTTCCAGATCTGCTACTTTTTCTTACCCACAGACTTTGGCCTGTTGTTGGTGTAAGCCCAGGAGGAGACCGTCTCTGTGGGCTCAGTGGAACAAGATCTTCCTTTATGCGATTGACCCTCACTTGAATCATAGAAACCTAGGAAATACAATTAGAGAACGAGAGAGGACATGCCTATCTTATTTTTATTTTTTTTATTATTTATTAGTTCACTGTTCATTCCAGTTCTCTAAAAATATGCTGCTCGATGCAGGCAGTGTCTCACTGCATTTCACAAATAGGCCACAAAACAAGATTACAAGCAACTGGAACAATAAGAGCAGAAATAACATTACAAACTCATTCCAAGCATATTTCAAAATGCAAAGAGAAAACACGAGTTTCGTTGTATAGAGCATATATTTAATGCAAAAGAATCCCCTCAGTGGCTTTATTGAAATTACAAAGTGCACATTTAGAAACATACATGTCACAACTGTGATCACAGAAAAGGTTTAAATCTATGGAAGTACCAGAGCTCAGCCGACTGTCGCCTGTGTATCCTTGAGCTCCATCATAGCAGCCATCGTCAGTGTCGATCTTCAGGTCTCCCACCTGCTGTTCCAGCGCCTGCATCAGGCCCCATGGGGAACTCTGAAGAGCACTCTGAAAATAAATACACACACATTCAGGCGGATTTATTTTTGTCTGTATTTGATTGCGCTGTTGAAAAGTAATTTTTAAATAGATGGTAAGAGGAAACAATCAGTGATTTCAAAAACAAAGCAAACAGTCCTCGCAATCAAATTACTGGTTTGCAGAAATGCTAATGACAGAAGCACAGCTGTAAATCCTTCACTGCTTGTTTCTCCAGCTGCTTTCCAGTGCTCATATGATACTGAATACTATGAACTCTGTTTTTTTTTTTTATATTATATTATAAGTAGAAGGGGTGTATTTAAATTAGGTTTATCATTATTAAATAGAAAAGAATCCAGTTAGTATAAGTTGGATTATGTTATCGACTACTGACCTAATTATAACCATGTATACAAGACAGTCACTTCATTTTCAAAGATCGATATTTTAATCTGATGAAGGAAAGATTTTCATTGTTATTGTGGTGTATGTACAATAAAAATAACCCAAATGAGTAAAAACACAAAATGTCAAACCGATAAAGCCATAACTCAGATGTAAATTATGCTTTACTAGTTATTAAAATACAAACGCGGCCATCACAAGTCACCACTGTGCATCACTGAAGACCATCCGTGTACTGCGTCACTGGGCTCTCTAACGTACGCAAGATTACGGGAGAAGCAATGAGTCAGAACATTAATAATTCAAGGATCTGTAAAGGCTAGGGGGATGTTCTTTCACGTGGGTGGGACACACGCACACACGATCACGGACACACACACACACACACACACACACACACACACACACACACACACACCATGGCCCCAGTTCCACTGCTTGACTATTGAGGCATTTCATTTTGTTGGAGGTGATACTGTTGACACTCAAGGCTCATTTAGAGACTTCATTACCAGAAGAATGAGCGTGTCCTCGTAACAAGGTGACACTTTATACATTACAAACCTGCTATGATGGAGCACCTGTCAGACAACTGCTACAGTCATCTGCACTTCCTGAGCACTGATTTTGTACATTTGTATGTCTGTGTTTGTTAAAACATTCTCTTTAGAAATGTAGACAGGTCATATGGTGTGCAAAGTTGGGCATTTTAACATGGGGGTCTATGGGGATTGACTTGCTTTTGGAGCCAGCCTCAAGTAGAGGAATTTCCACGTTGGCTTTATTTTTCAGCCCCGTAGGTTGTGGGGTGTGCCTAAGTGCATCCTCAGAGCTGCTAGCATGAAGACTCTTTTTGGTGATTAAAAGGTCACATTTAAGGTTAACATTTGCATAACTCTTCCTTCAAAGCTGAAGCTTAAAAACCTAGCATGTGTTTGTGTCTCAGTGCATGTTTAATCTCCTAAAACTATAATGTGTCAAGAGAAAAATTCCAAAAATGGTAGTCCAGAAAACGTCTGGACTACCATTTAGAGTGGTAATCTTTTGGTCAGTTGGCCAATCAGTGCTTAAGCTCTGACTCCTTTGTCCTGCAGACTTAATGCGGTCATAATGCGAATGCTGTTGAGGCGCAATTGACCCAAGCTAAGCTATGCTTCCCACACAACCTCTTCACCCCAAACACTCATTTATTTTGTCTCGAACAAGGGCGCTTATTGTCTTACTATAAACAAAGCATTAGCATCACTACATCAATATGGTTTTGTGTGGCACAAACGAAGAGTGGGGAGCATTGTTTTAACTACTGGTGTGGGATAGAGAAATAGATGGGAGGAGGGGAGACTATTGGAAATCAATTAATCAATGATGCAGATTCACACAATTGATTGCCTACCTCTTTGTGGCCATGCCCACAAATGCACACACACACTGTGCATGGAGCTGGCTATTAAATTATAATGCTGCAGAAAACAAACAAACCTTTGTGGATGAACCGACCATCCAAACACAATACAACATTTAGTAGTGTGGTTTTGGAGCAGGTTCATACTGTAGTAGGGACCATTTTGCAAGCTGGGCATTTGATTGTACTCCATTATTAATGGTCTCACACTGGTTCCTTGACACTGTATCATTACTGTTTTATAGCATCCCCTGCTCCAGGCTGGTGGGGGGATGGGGGAGACAGAGGAGGTGCAGTCAGCCTCACCTAGCCCTTAAGATGTTACGCACTGGGTGTACAACACATCAGGACCACCTGCTCTTTCCATAAAAAGAGACTGACCAGCAGGTGAATCCAGACAACACTATGTCTGATTATTTCACATGCTACATCTTCTTCTGACCTGGCCTTTAAGAAGCTGCTGAAAACCGGAGTCAAATTCCCTGAATGCAAATGCACACTTGGACATTAAAACTGATTCTGATTGAGCTACTGGGGAGTGTAGATGAAAAATGAGAGACAGTTTGCCACAAGAATTCCAAGCCAAGAAAGAAATAAGCTTTTGATCGTGTGAGAGAGGGGCGCTACAGAGACATTGCAATTCTGCCATCCGAGCTTGGCTGTTAAAAAGAGGATTTTCAACTGTAGATTACACCTCTAACCACTCACTGGTTGAAGGGGTTTGAAACGATAACGCCGGGATGTAAAAATCTATGGAACAGGACACATGAGGCATGCAGCAGCACTGCTGGACCCTCTATAATTAAAGCAATGTTCTGACTGGTTCCACACAGAGAGGGCTGTGGGAGGCCGGGCACACACACACACACACACACACACACACTACGGCACCAGTTCCACTGCTTCACTAAAACACTGATCTCTTTTTTTTTCAAATATATACACATTTAAATGCTTTATTTTCATAAGGTAAATGAAATATTTACGATAAATACGAACTTAACAGAAGTTGACACAGAGGTGCACACAGTGTTTACATAACCGTAGTGAATGGCATTCATTAGTGTGTTCTGACTCCATCGTACATGCACGGAGGCTTGTAGGCAGAGTAGCAGAGTGGCTTGGCTGTGAATGGAGTCTCTTAAGAGAGACATGCACCAGGCTGTGCTCATGTGTGGGACCAGCTCATAGTCCTTCATGGTATGTCTGTGGACATAATGCACATATAGGTATTTTCAGAAGCTCATTTGCCTGATTGCTTGTATGTACAAATAAGCCAAATAACACAGATGTTTGGATTCCTTTATTTTTTTTTTTATCTTTGTGTGGCAACACACAGCGGAGGAAATTACCCAATAATCCACACGACTACACAAGACTAACGGTGCCTAACGGTGCTATAGTTTCACTAATGATGTGCTGCTGTCTTTACATAAGGACACACACAATCTGATCAATGACAAGCCACAAAACTAAAGCAAAAACATACTGCAGACACATGTATACAATCCTGCAGGTGGAAGGTTTGCACGCTTTCATGCAGACCTTTTCCTAAAAACACATATGCACAGATGATAATTAAACACTTGATTTGAGGAGGAGATAACTTCGGATCACTCAAGGTTTCTAAAAATCAAACGCTGCTCCATACAAATGGATGTAGGCCTATGTATGTCACACACTCATACACAATTTATACATCTTCCACTCTTCAAACACACACACAGTAGGTAGCTGAGAGAGAGGTCTGAGCTCCGTGCTTTCCCAGCTGCTGTCTGCCGTCCCACAGCTGTCAACACCTTCAACACCACACATAACTGTATCCGGGAGAAAAGGCCTCAGCCTTTACGGGGGCACGTTCAAGGCAGCTACACGCACGCGCACACACTGGCAGTCACACCGGTGTGTTGTTTCTGTGTCACACCAGAAAACTGTGCGTTTTGGAGACTTTAACCTACATGGAAAATGAGATTAGGGATTTGGCTTGGACGCAGATGGTGACCTGCGAAGACTCAATCTGAGACTTCAATTAGATTCCAGACAAAAAGTATTCTCCGAGGAATGTCTCGTGTAATTACTCACACGCTTGGATAAGCATAACAGTTAATAAACATCGATCCACAGATGCGTTGCTCAGAAAATGAAAACGGGAAAATATGCAGCCCTGCGGGGAAACGCGTGTCACTCCTTCACTGGCTTTGAAAATGGCTGTTTTCTGTCAATGTGTGGATGAGAAAACAGGCTGAAATGCGCTGACAGCCCCCCGAGCACCAGGGGATATGAATTTACTAAACTGGTGCGTGTGCACACTGGAAACCCTTGACCCTCGTGCACTCCGGCTATTATACATCTTTCAAATTGGTTTTATAATTAGCTTAATCTTTGTTTTCTATCAGAATTATAAAACCAGTCCACAAGCTCAGATGTCAACTAATTTAGGCCAAAATAAATCACAGTGCCCATATCATGCCATACCCAACTGACAACAGTGTGTGCAAGGCCACCTATGCGCCTTCTCTATCCTCTCACAGGGGCCTCGCTCGGAATCATTAGTATTCTGCTCCATATGCGCCTATTGTTAGGCCCCCGGCGGAGAAGAAGGAGGGAGGGAGAGAGGAGAGAAGGAGGTGTGAAGAGGAGGCGGCTGATTTAATTTCTGTTTCACCCTCTTTAATAATGGCTTCCTATTGTACCAATGTTGAGGCAGCTTGCTGGCTGCGCGAGAGCAGCGGCCAAACAGAAACAAAACTCCCAGACTCAAAAATTAAACTCAAGCAGCATAACGAGAAAAAAAGAAAACATAAAATAGGCTGCAGTCCATAAAAAACATAATTTACAGTGTCGGGCTCAGTGGTGCGTTAAACTTTCTGTGGGAGACGCTGTTGTAGTATTGCTGTCACTGAAAGTTGTATTTTGTATTTTTCTTGTTCTTTTTTTGTTTTTTTTGTTGTTTTTTTTTTTTTTTGGGGGGGGGGGGTAACCCAGTTTTGTATTCTCATGTTAATTCTGGAAACATATTTGTCGCAACTTCGCTTGATTTCGACATAGGAAAATCCATCTCATAAATTATATGGAAGATAGTTACGGCATAAAATTGTTTTCTGCAACAGCAACATACAAGCTAAAAGAATAATGCATTTATTTATGATCTACAGAGAGCACAAATACGAGCTTGTTAAGTAGTAAAACCTACAAAAGTCCACGATGAGGGAACAATGGGCCATTAAATAGTCGGTCTGCTACAAACGGCGAGTGCTCCACCCCCTGATTTCGTTACCCACAGGCATAAATCTCAGGCCAAAGCACAGCAACGCATTACATCCTTTAAACAGAGACCCTATTAATCAACTTGAGTAACTTTTTTTGCAGATAGAGGTCACCTCTACACAAAAGGCGCTGCCCAAACCAAGAGTCCATGCAACGGTCAAGCGGATTACAATGAGGATACGATGTAAAGGCTAGTATTCAAAACTATGTAGGAATGGTAGATGGTGTAAAGTGGGGTTTCAACACACGGTGGGGGTAATATGGTGTGAGTCTGCTGGAATCCAAACATGCAGTAAAATACACTCAAACTTCTTACCAGCTGACGCCTCAGTGTCAAGTTTTCCTGCCCCCAGCTGCTGAAACACGCCAGCTCTCCTCTGGAGCAGTCTTGGAGCAGAGGGTCTCCGAGAGCCAGCGCCCCCAGCACCAGGCACTCCTGCCTCTGCTTGCGGAGCTCCAGCTCACACAGCCCGGTCAAACACGCCTCCAGGCGCTCCTTGGTCCGACTGCGCTCCACAGTCACCGGGAACGAGAACGCACGATGCATGGCCCCAAAAACCCTAGATTTACATGCACTATAAAAGCAAATTCCCTAATTTGGTGTTCTCCAATTGGCCCAGATTTACGAGGGCATCCGCAGGCTATAAAGAGCCATGCTGCATCCCATTCCCTGTGATAGTATGGTTGCCTTGGAGCAGCATGGTTTCCCAGACCATCTATGCGCTATACATTTTCTATTTCGCAGCTGTCAAACGCAGGCACGGAGCCCCGCCCTCTGCGACCAGCCACGGAGAGAAAAGTGGGAGTCATCCTCCCTCTTTGCAAATCCAATCTCAGCCTTCATTGGACGTGAGAGGCTGGTGGGGTGCTGAGCGTAACGTTGTCCCATCCCCCTTGATTCATTACAGTGACGCGTCGACCTCACCCATCTTCCCAGCTTGGCTTGGAACTAAATGGACTCCTTCAGGGGACGGTTATTTCTGGGAGAGTAGTAAAATAGCGGTATTGTATTATCCTTAAACGACTGAAAGCCACTATGTAACAATAAAGCAAAGAGTACAACAATAACAAGACTGATATAGCCTACTGGTGAAAGAAGCTGTAACAAATGGATAGCAAGTAGACAGGTAACAATAACCTAATATCATGATATCAGGCCAGGCTGCATAGTGTAAAAATAAAGATGCTGCAAATGTAAGACATTATGAAACATAGCGAATAGTTTAATGGTATTGTGACACTGGTACATCACTGAGTTAATAGGATAATATACTGAAAAACAGGGAAAATAGTTATATTTTGTCTTAAAATGTAAAAGTAATGGTGCATTCAGCTGGTATACATATTTTTAGAAATTACAGTATTGTTACCTCATTATCCAATCAGGAATCAAGTTTTTTTTATCCTTCTCCACCTCGCTGCTTGCTGCCCCTGTGCTGCATGCCTTCATGATGCTGAGGAATGTTAAACACATTCATGTTTGGAAAAATCTGAAACTGAAAAACATCTTTGATTCAGTGACATATTTCAGATGTTACTGTGCCGTTTTTAAAGCATTGGCTATTTTTCCCTTTATTATAGTGACAGTGGATAGACACGAAAGGGGAGAGAGATGGGGGACACGCAGCAAAGGGCTGCAGGGCTCAGCCAACATGGGGCGAACGCGCTTACTGGGTGAGCTAGAATTAGTAATTTTAATTAAGTTACTCCATATTTTGCCCATTCACATCCCAGTTATTTCAGTCTCATTCTCTTTAGCCTCAGTGACCTGGACTGGCATCCTTAACCTGCATTCACTCTCATAGTTTATACAACATAGAGACAGTGGTAATTAAGAGGTAATTTATGCAACAGTAATTAAAATGAGACAAGAGGGGGCCATAGGAATCCTGTGGGCAGACTGCTCTGAGCATACCGTAGGTAATAAGAAATGTGTGCTGTATGTGCAGCTCCCAAAATAATGCTTTCAATAGCTTACATCAATATTTTAAAGTATTTTGCTGCTTTTTTTAAAGTGCAGTAACAGATGAATATTTCATCATGGCATCTCATAAAATCTTCCTCTGTAGTACTCCACTGTAAAGACTCCTGAGGTCAAACTCTTTATGAAATGAGTGTGATTTGTTTAAAAAATAAAGTATAACGGTAAATCAAGTCTCCAAATATAGCAACACTATTTGTATATTATATATATTTTTTATTCATACTTCCATCTCTACTTCACATGAACCAGAAAGCCACTTTTATCTTCAGTCTCTATGAGGCAAAGTCTTCAGCTAGTCAAAACCTACGCGCAGCGCAGGTTGGATTCTTTTGTCAGTGTGTGTGTGTGTGTGTGCACACACACTGCAGATATACACAACATACTTACAGTATATTTATCTCATGTAGAAAGTTAACTAAAAGTCTCTCTAGAAATCAAAACATTTTCTAAAAAAAGAAAAGAAAAATACAGTAGAATTCTTTTTGAACAGAACTACACCAGTACATATTTTATCAAGACACACTCAAAGAAGATTGAGAAGAATTTGCTGTGAGTTTGATCAGTGGTCATTTTCAGCAGGTTGTGTGTAATTCCTATCATACGTTAACCAAGGCTGTTAGCTAGTACCGTGTTGTATGGGCGGCACCAAGGTCTTGCTGGCTCTGTGACAAGCAAGGCAAATGCCAATTAATACAGTCAATGAAGCCGACAATTCATTAGTTGTCAGTTACATAACGGTGGCATCCAGAACTCTCAGGTCACCTTGGTTCCACAGCTGTGCAGCGATAGCAATCATACAATCGTTCGTGTAACGCAGATAAACTGTGAAGAAGAAAGATTGAAAACAAAAAGAGCAAAACATTTGTTACCTGTGTGAGGGCTCGTAGCTTAGATTAGTTTAAGTCAAATTTGTTGGATCCAATAAGAAACATCAAGTTTTGAAGGGAATGATGGTGAAAAAATATTTAATTTGCATAATTGTGGAGATTGATGAAATGAAATTCAGTTCCGCTGTGACAGTTCCTTGGAGGGTCGAGTGAATATCTAATTTGGACTGAAGAGAATGTGCGTTTCACAGCAGTTCAATATTAAAATGTGTCTTCTCTATAAACGACTTCACTCAGCCTTGACAGTGAAATAAAAGCGTCCCAAGATTAAAATCAGGTCAATAAAACCAACGTTGGGGAGTACAACCAACTTAATCAAGCATTTACCATGTTTCGTTCAAAACAGTATGAGAATGTTGTCATTTTTAAAACAAAAAATGAAATACAAGCTTCTGAAAAAAAAAAACCCATTTCATCTTTCACTTTGAAAAACATACACTTTAAATCATTTCAATCAGACTTTCATATATATATATATATATATATATATATATATGACATTATATGACATTTCTGTACCATCATATCCATGAAGTGTAACTTCACTATAATCTTTCAGTGTCATCAGGATTGTGAAAGTGATTTCTATAAAACAGAAAACATTTCCAACCACTAACATTCAGGTCTTAAGGTTCCCATGTGTTATCATAACTCAGTGCCTTCTTAAAATGTAATACTCACACACACGCAGCAGGGGTCCAATCCTGAAGCTTTTCTGCTGTTCTCAATAAGTCAGTCAGTAACACGCCATGCAGGCGCACAGTAAAGATACAATTCCCTCATACAAATCACTCATTCTTGCCTTGCCCTGAAGTAGACAAGTGTTTCAGTCTTAGATTGGGCTTTGGGATGTGACATTGAAAGAAATTCACATGCTGAATAGAATAATGCACAAATATTCCATTCCAGCAGAAGTAATTTGTTGCACAACAATCCAGCAGGATTAAAATCCAGCTATTTCTAATGAGTTTGGAAGTTGTAAATCACCAGTGTGATTGTCAAATGAACTAAAACACCACAAAAACAATTTCCCCAGCCCTGCAATCACCTTCAAACTAAATTGCTGCCATTTCTTTCTTTCATGCTTTATCTGAAAAGGCCTTAAAGGGCTCTTTTTTAACACAAGTAAGTTCTTTATTTTTAGAAGTGCTTTCATCACTAAAGTCTGTCAGCTGTCAGGGATCTCTGTTGACAAAAAGAGATGCTCTTTACCGCACCTAACAAAGTATATATATAATACATGACATACATGATAAATACTTCATTTAAAACAACATGATAATTTGTGAAGGTACATTTTGACTTTTCTTTTGGTTCACTTTAGTTACGTAAAGTTAATTTTCATGCTTTCATTGCATCCAAGACAGACACTTGAAATCGGGGAGAGTATAATATGGGTTGAAGTAGGTGTTTTTAAAGGAATAGTTTGACAATTTGGGAAATATGCTCATTTGCTTTTTGCTAAGAGTTATATAAGAAGATTGATACCACTCACATATATGCATGCTAAATAAGAAGCTAGAGTCAGGAGATGGTTACTCTAGCATTAAGACTGGAAAAAAAGGGGAAACAGCTTGCCTGGCTAGCCTGTATGCTAGCCAGACAAGCGGTTTCCCCTGTTAGCTAAGCTAGCTGGCGGTTAGCCAGTAGAGCCCAGGCAGCAACCTCCGGGCCTGAAAAGTGAAGCCAAAGCTGAAGTGCCTTAAACCTGCATTCTTTCTAATGGCCAGCATGGGGCGACTCCATTGGTTGCAAGAAGAAGTTGGCTTTTATAGAACTCTATGAGAAAATGACCCTACTTTACAGCTTTACTTACAGCGTTTGGTTGTACTATAAGACAATAAGAAGTTGACTGTTCATTTTCCCGGTAAGTACATTTAGTTTTAACACTGTTCTTTGCTAGCCAAAATAAGCATTTCAGATGCACCTTGCTCACCAAGCTAGCTACCTAGCACTAGCTAGTAATTTAGCATATCATTTAGCACTCCTCCCCAGCACTACCCTCTCATCTAAATATGATGACTTCTGGCTCCAAAAAAAAAGCCAAACTCGAGGCTTCAAAACGGTAATCCACAAACCAATGGGTGACGTCACGGTGGCTATGTCCACTTCTTGAATACACCCTATGGTAAGGCCAGGAGTTGGGTTAGCATAAAGACTGGAAACAGGAGGAAACTGCTCGCTTGCTGGCTGTAGCTTCATATTTAACATACAGACATGAGAGCGGTATCAATCTTCACCTAACTTTCGGCAAGAAAGTGAGTAAGTGAATTTTAAAACTATTCCTTTTAGAGAAGTCAAGCCACTAATGTGGTGACATGGACAAAGAGTTGCTCATAGAGGGCAAATGAAGGGTTCATCTCCAAAATGTTTTATATCCATTTATCAGAGAAAAATAATCAAGTTCATCTTCAAATTTAGATGATCAATTCTGTCTTCTTCCTTTTGTCAACCATGGATTTTAGCTACATAGTATGTGTCAAACGCTGACATGAATTGATATTTTAAGCAATCAATCATTTTGTGAAAGTAGGTGTAACTTTGTTTTCAAATGTTGGATATGTCATTTTGGAACAAAACTCTTCGATTGTAAACTGTACCCTGGTGGGGCAAATGCAAGGCGGCATCCAAATGCATTAGCATTAAAAAGGCAGTCTGGCCGCTGAAGCCAGAAAAGAAAATTAAGAAACATACAAGTGTGGAATGGTAAAAATGTCACACTTTACAGCACACACTTGTGCGCACACGCACGCATGCACGCACTCACACACACACATGCGCGAATATAATCGCGCAAATGCAGAATCATACTTGCACACTGGACATGTCACAGACATATCTGGCATGCATTTTTAGAAGAAAACACTTTTCATTAGAAATTCTTTAACTGGTCTAGAGCTCTGATAATTTCTTTATGTACATTAATTAACAATAAATATAGGTAATGTTTATATATTTTGAAATATATATATTAAATAATGAAATATTCTTATATATTTCAAATATATTCATAGAATTCTTTCTAATTTGAAACATTTTTAAAGAGATATAGTCACAGTTTAGTAATAAAACATGTAAGAACACAGGTCTCCCTATTAGTCTGGCTGCAGCACCCCTTTTTCAAAAATGAATAGGCTAAGTTCTGGCCTTTTTGTCCAAGCTAATACATTCTACTTCATTAGAAGGATGAGGAATAATGCAACGTAAGGTATCTAACACTGTGGCAGGGACGACTGATTATGTAAATTGTGTATGAGGTTAAAAGTACTGGCTTAGGTCGCATCAGTCTTTAGATTCTACTTATAAATATTTCAACACAACAGTCTGACAGGGAACCAGCCCTGACAAAGACAACACAGGCCAGTTTCAAACAAGGCAATAGGGACTGACTGGTGAAGCTGAGCTCCAAGCTACAACACTCCTTTTTGGTTGTAGAACGAAACTGTACTCTGATCACATGTAGGTTACTAAAAGGACGCTGCAGCCAGGACCTCTCGGAGGACGATAGGTTTGGAACAGTCTAGAGAGTGTAGACAGCCATTAAGACTCAAAGGGACCCCCCTTTCTTCGACTCCATCTCTCCTCGTCTTCTGTTCTTCTTTTTTTTGACACACATAGACTGGAACTGGACCACATTAACACTGACTGAGGGGAGCTAGGTTATCTAAATGCATGCAGTAGTTTTCCTTCTTTCTCTTTGCGACTCTCTGGTCGAAATGGCTTACAGTAGGATGCACTTGGAAATAAGAGAGTAGAAGGAAACGGTTCATCCCACAGGTGGAGAGAAGGAGCACCTTCCCACAATGGTTCAGTGATGTTGGGGACACCTCAGTTCCTGTGTGTGATAGGGGAACTTTCTGTCCGTCAATTTCCTCCTCCTGGGGGTTCTAAGCTCTGTGCACTGTAGACGACTGTTCCACTCTTTGTGTCTATTGGACCAGCTCACTGTTGGTCCCGCCTCCCCCTCTGTCCTCTCTCTTTGTCTTGCTGCTGCCTGCATACTGGTTCACAAACAAAACAGGTCCTACAGTATATTGCACAGCATGCCCTCATGGCCTTGTTGGTGATGTGTCAGTGATAGCGACTTCTCTTCTCCTCAGCCTCGGAGCTGTAATCACTTAAACCAATGCCTCGCTGGAGGTTCAATAAGGAGTCTTTCATCTAAAGAAGAGAAACAAGAGTTAGCTTGTTTATTAAAAAAAGTGAAATTACACTGGCCTACATTAATGCATGGAACAAATAGGAATTCCCTCACTTCCTTTAGGATAAGAAAATTCATGACCGTAGCTAGCTATGAGGTCAGTAATTATTTTCTAAAAAACCCACTCTGCATCCGAGAGATGTTAATCCGTTTTGAAACATACAGCTATCAAAGACAGCTATCTGAGCGGGAAAGACAGACCACACCGTCTGCCTGATCAGTGCGTGTGCGTCGCGGAACCTCTTGCTTTTCATTTCGGCACCCATGTTAACAGGTTAGAGCAGCCACACAGCCCATGTAAGCAGTGCGGCTCAGGCGCGGTGCACAAACATTACGGGTGGTACGGTTCACAAAACCCACGGTTCAGTTCGTATCACGGTTTTAGGGTCATGGTTTTCGGTTCTGTACGATTCTTGTTGTTAAATTTGCTTTTAATCTTTAACACTCCAGAAATATACTTCAGCATATGATATATAAAAATGTTCCCACACACCAGACTTATGTGACGCTGGCGCATCCTCCAACTCCGGGCAGCCTTCCTTATCTCTCCCACTTGCCATTTCTACACGTGACGTGACCTGTAGCACTCCACACTCCACCGCTCTCTTAATACATCCATGCACTCCACTTGAGGAGCGGTTGGCTCGGCGCCTCTCAAAATCTGACGAAAATTTTTTAAACTGACCTTTGTCAATCAAAAAAACAGACCTATTCAGCAACTGCATGGCCTATTTCTTGCTTAAAATGTTTTCAGAAACACGTTTCGGTGAACTATTTTCGTAAAATACGAGATTGTATCCTGAACGAGCCGCCATTAGAGTCTGTTTTGAAAGTGTTGAAAGTGGGCACTACGGCATTAAGTGGTTAGTGCACATTAACAGTGTACTGACGAACCATGCCACGCACACACGCTCCGAACCGAGACTAGCAAACCGAACCGTTCGGATGTTTTTTCATGAACCGTACCACACCTAACAAACATTAAACACACACAGAAGAAGAGTGAGAGTAAATTATGACCAGTTATGGAAGAAGTACTCTGTTCCTTAGCCTACTTAAGTAAAAGTAGCCTAGTAATACATTAATGTAAAAACGCCATCACAAGAAAAAGTCCTGAATTGAAAATGTTACTGAAGTAAAAGTACAGAAGTAGGCTATTGTCAACAAAATGTACCGACATAACAGGCAAAAATATTGTTTTTTCAATACACTGGTCAAACTTTAGGTGTTGGGCTTTTCTGCTTCCATAACATGTCTTCATGGAGCTGAGCAACAGACACAAAAATTCTCAAACTCTCATTTATGGCGCTGTTGTTTTGTTTGGCATGAATGGTTTATGATTCTTGAGGATAACGGGACAAATGTAGACGATGTTTCATCATAGTGAGATATTTCAATGGACTTAGATGGTAGAAAACAAAATTCAGCAATCTTAAACATGAACAGTAAATGTCTGTTTTTGCTGTCTCAGAATCAAAAGGCATTAGCTTCTTTCTAGAGTCACTCTTTTGCATAGTAAATGCAAAATATTATGAGAAAGTCACTGTGCAACATGCAAATATACCATGTTTTTCCACTGACTGTAGTGGCAATTATCTAATAGGTTAATATAACCACAACACACTGCACTTAGCAGAAGAAGTGTGATTATCTTTTCAACCTCTGCTGTTACTATGTGCAACACAATTTGTATGTTGTGTGATTCCACTTGCCATATGCATGCATCCAGTAGTTCAGGGTTAGTGGCTCACAGGCGCCCTCTCTCAGTAGTGGATGCAATGCCTTTTGCAGTGCTCAATTGGTCATATATCATGAAATAGTTCACTTGGCAAAAAGGTGCTAAAATAACCTGTTGAACTTTTATATAGTGTGCTGCGTCTGAGCTGACTGTGGCGAGCCAATTCTATGACTGACCAGTACATACAGTATGTTCTGTTCCTAGTTACATATGCAGTGTCTACCCATAACGTAATACAAAAGCAAGCACATTCCCAGGGATTTGTTAACATTTTCACATCACATTATAGTTCTGACGTGATTTTGAAAATGTCTCTTTGCGTCCGAGTACCTGGTCTAGCAGCACTACTGACGACTTGATAATCTCCCTCCACTTCTGCAGCTCGACGTCATGGTAACGCTGCTGCGCCTCCAGGAGCTGGGCCCACTCCATCTGTGTCTGAGGCAGTTTACTGGCAAACACACATACACACACATTAGCCAACATCAGGGTGCAGCCCCTAAATCATGACTTCCATTTTGAGGGACTGCCAACAAACAGTTTGGTAAATTGTTTCAGTAAGCCCAGAGCTATTTAGGGGTAATTTTAGAAGCTTTATAAGTTTTCCTGTCACACACGTCAATGGCCATATGGATATAGTTTGGTGTGTATGTTTTACACTGTGTGTGTGTGTGTGTGTGTGTGTGTGTGTTTAGGTCTGTAACGGTATGTGTATATTTGTGTGTGACCACATTTTGAGCCAAATAGAACTTTGTATTCTAAAATGCCCAAAATGTCAATTAAGCAAATAAAATAAGTTCTGTATAAATAATGGATGCTAATACTGTAGGTGTGTGTGCACTTGTTTGTGTGCGAGTGTACCTTTCATGAAGCCGCAGACCTTGCCAGGTTGTTAAAGACTGTGCAGAGTACTCCAGCATCCACAGCTTGTAGAAGAGCATCATGTTGAGGAACACCAGCAGGACCAGGCTGAAGGAGGGCAAGAAGGAAAGAAGGAGATTCAACAAATGAGTCCTCCCCTTTGCATTGTTATTCATTCATGAGGCCCTTAAAGGGACAGTTCACCCCAAAATCAAAAATACATATTTTTCCTCTTACCTATAGTGCTATTCATCAGTCTAGATCGTTTTGGTGTGAGTTGCACAGTGTTGGAGAGATGTCTGCCTGATTTTCAAATGGAACTAGATGGCACTCTGCTTGTAATGCTCAAAACTGCCAAAAAAAACATTTTTCATGACTATCACCCGGTTGCTCAAGATAATCTACAGATCTGGTTGTGAGCAGTTTCATGTAGGAACTATTATCTTTCTACTGAACTACACCTGCCAACCGTATCACCAGTAGAAGAAAGCGTACTCATGGACGAGAGACTAGTGCTCGTAACAGGGCGAGATGTAAACATGAATTGCCTTCTCCACAGCTGAGCTGTAGCGAATCTAGTCCAGGTGAGCTAGCAGTATCGGTTAGCAATAAACTCATTTCCACAAACTAGCAATTAAGCTCACAACCAGGTTTGTGGATTATCTTGAGTAACCGGGTCATGATTTCTGGAAAGAGACATTGGTGTGATTTGAGCACCCCAATATAATGGTTCCATTATATTCGAGAGAAGGCAGACATCTCTACGGTCGATATCGCCAACACTGGGCAAATCGCACCAAAACACCAGACTGATAGATAGCACTACAGATCAGAGGAACAATATGCATTTTTGATTTTGGGGGTGAACTGTCACTTTAAGTAGCTAATGTGTACATGGCAATGACAAACTATGCTGGGAATACTTTTTTTTTTAACAAATTCCTCAGGCTTTGCTGGCTAACAAAATGTTGTACCTTAGACAGATCCTATGGATGGCAATGAGAGGAGAGGAGAGATAGGTTACACTCAAGACACCAACAATGAGATATTTATAAGAAAATTAAATTTGACAAAAACTCCACAGAGCCTACTGGAACAAAAAAGATGAAGTAACGAAACAAGTGACTTTCTGTTTTAATACATGAGATGAGCATGTGTCAAATGTACATGCATCCTCATGTCTAGATACACAAGCATCCCTATGTGAGTGATTGTGTGTGTGTGTGTGTGTGTCTTGTGATGAGTTGCGTACACAAAGCTGATGATGAGCAGCAGTTTGGAGACGCTGTACAGAGCGAGGCCTGCGGGCAGGTGATGGTGCTCTGGACTCTGGTGTCTGGTTTGTGTGGAGCCTGCCACTTGTTTGATCCTCTGAATCACTTCCTCATCCGTCGGCGTGGTAACGGGGCTGAGCGCCTCGTCCATATGCTGGCTGCGCATGTGGGGGAGTGGCCTCTTCTTCCGCCTCACCGTGGAGTTTTTTATCACCTTCGGAGAGAGCTGGTGGGACTCCAGTATCTCCTCCAGCTTGGCCAGCTCCAACTCTGAGAGGGAAGAAGACAACTGTTACACATTCATAGACTCACTTAAAGAGTGCTAGATATGTTGGAAAGAAACATTTGCATACTACAGTTTGTGGAGTATCTGTTTAATTGTTTTCATTCCCATCTCCTCTTTCTTTAAAAGCAGCCAAAATACCATAATTCTGTGATTCAAATTTCTACAAAACATATCACAACATATTTTAACTGTCAAAACAGACAAACAAACAACACTCAAGTTTACCTAGATGGCGGAAGTTCTCTGCTAGCCCGCTCCAGAAGTTTTTCTCTATGAAGCCTTTCACCAGCCCCCACGGCTGTTTCCTGTAGCGCAGCTCTGTCGATACCCTGAGAGGCAGACATAAATGCATTTATACTTATGGATAGACTCTTACAATAAGATGTAAAACTGGAAATATAAATAGGTAAAATACTAAATTGAGAGCAAACTGAAAAGTTGCTGAAAACAAAAACAAAAGATTAACATAGATTAACCTTAACATGTATCAATGTCTCATTTGGCAGGTGAGAGCTGTTGGTGTCTGACCACGTCTTACTCACCGTAACCGACACTTGTTCTTGGCGACCCTGGTGAGCATGTAGCGGTTGAGAGTGTAGAAGTAATCGTGGTAGGGAACATCATGTGTAATGACCTCAGCATCGATGATGTAACACTCACTCTCCTGGCTGGCTTTGTACAGAGTCTGATTAAAGAAGGGAAATGTGGTGACTATTACTTTGAAAGCCATCTCAAACTCAGAAGGTATAAATAATAAGAAATGTTTATGAGAGTTGACTGTACCTGTGTCTCAGTGACTGTGGCTGTTTTGGGGGCCAGGGGGTTGGACAGCGAGATGGTGTACAAGATCTCTCTTGTCTGGTTCCCAGCCTCCTCTGTCTTCCATGGGTGGTACACCACCTCTAAACAGCAACACGGTGAGAGAGAGAATTAATGACGCGTGCAGGGGAACACATTTTTGGTCTGCCTTCACTCCAGAGAGGTCAGAGGTCAGATGTAGAAGCAACAGAATTACTGACCTGAGAATCGTCTCTGCTCCATGAAGTCACTCATGAACTGCGACTCTGTGAAGAGGATGGCGTAGAGCTTGTCCACACTTAACTTGTAGATCTCATTGATGTACTGCCTGCCATTCAGATCCTCATGAAAGGCCTGTACTTCACCTACGTGTCCAAGACAAGATGACAAATAAATTTAAGAGGTGTCTTCACAAGTTAGTTTTGAAATCTGGTTACTAGCATCATCTACTGTACATCATCCTGTTATGAGTGGTGTAGTCTCGCATTGCTAGACCTTCCTCCACAGCGCTGCGGAGGAGGGTCTGGCTAGTCCACACAGCATTCCGGAATGGGAGAAAAACTTGCTCTGGTTTATTGGCATTTCTTTAAACCAATCACAATCATCTCCTCACGGAGCAACGGCGCCTCTGCAAAATAGCCTCGGGAAGGAACTTGTTTTGGTGGAACGTGTACGTTCAAAGGTAGTTTTAGTCGTGCAACAGAAAACTCAGATTGGACAGATAGTCTAGCTAGCTGTCTGGATTTACCCTGCAGAGATCTGAGGAGCAGTTAACCATAGTCGTCATATATCGACCAGAGTTTAAAATGGTAAGTAACGGACATCCGGCCGAAATGAAAGACATCCGGCGGAATTTCCGGCGGCACCTGAACAATCCCGGAAGTGGAACGTCGTGGATATGAGTGGTGAAATCAATAAAAGAGTTTGTTACCCTCGTCGTGTGTTTCGGAGGAGTCGCTGAGTTCAGTGGGGATGTCTTCGTTGTCGTTGAAGTCCAGAGAGGGTGAGGGGACAAGACCACCAGGCCCGCTGGTATCATTGTTCTCTTCCAGCAAAAGGGGCAGAGCAAGCAGCTCACCATCTGGTAGGCAGTCTGCATACTCTTCTGCTGGGAGGTCAAACTGGGGATAAGAAGAACATGAGCAGCAATCCTATCAACACCGTTGTCAAGGAAATGTATTAGTTTTTCTGACCCATAGAGGTGTTGCACTTGATTCGACTCGTATAAATGTGTGTATGTATGCTTCTAACTTACTGTGATGGGTGTGTCATGGTTGCCTGGACTAGGGATGGTGATGTTTGGGACGACCTTCTTATGTAGCGAAGGAGGGCTCCCCTCAGGCTTGGCCTCAGCGCTGCTCTTAGACAAGTTGTCATTGTTGATCTCGTTCTCTTCATTGGGAATCTCTTCACTGAACCTGAAGGCACCAGAGAACAGCGACAACAACTTCAGTTCTGCTCATCTCACATCGTGAATGAGGTTCTTGTAAAACCTGTGTCAAGCAATGTTTGCAGACTTTTTTCTTTAAGATTATTATTATTATTTTGTTTGGCCTTTGTTTGATAGAATAGCTGGAGAGGAAAGGGGGGGCATGGTCCAAAGGGCCATGGATCGGACTCAAACCCGGTCACTGCGGTAAGGACTGAGCCTTAGTATATGGGGCGCACACTCAACCAGGTGAGCTACCAGGGTGCCCTGTTTGCAGAAATTGAAGGTGTGATTTGGATTACTTAGGTGGCTAGATAGGCAGCATTTGACATGTCTGATATCACAATTGATATCAGAATGTTTGGACAATCACAGGAGTTTTTGATGTCATTAACTTTTTTGAAACAAGTCTATATGTGTGGGAAACAAGTGAAAATGATCTCCACTTGACTAATAGGCATGTAGACTATTATCTCTCATTAACAAAGTCACAATCACTTCAGGCCCATCTGATTTGACCTCAGTTCAGCCTTTGGAATAAATCCTTTCTCTCACATTGCCAGTTTGTGTTCACTTAGAGAAGTGTACAGACAGCTGGATAGAGGTAAAAGAGTTTCAGTGTTTCCTCAAAGTCGAGTTGAAAACTTCAGACATTGTGATTGCACTGTAGACCAAACAGATTCAAACCATGGCTCTGTATTGATTTCACCTAGTGAATCCACTTCAGACATGAAGGGAAAATATAAATAAAGGAAGAGACAGAGCAGAGAAGGGTGTTTTAAGCCTTGTTGTGTTGCATCTTTACAGCTTAAAGTTGAAAACAAATACTATACATTGCAGTGTATATGATGAGAAGAGAAGCAGAGAAGGATATTAATTGTGTAAAAGGATTAGTTGAAAGAGCTGGAGAAGAGTGTGAAGCTTGTATGTGACTGGGACATGTGAGTGTTGCTTGTTGCAGCTCACACTGGGCTCTCTAATTATTTTGCAATTTGGGCAATTAGGTAATCGACTGAAAGATGTTTAAAGTGGTAACCATAGTAACTGATGATGCAGCATAAAGAGACTCACCCCATGGTGTTGAAGTCATCATCAGGTGGAACATAGTCCTCATCGTCACTAGTTAGGCCTAGCTCGTTGCCATAGCACTGATGAACAAAGTGCCACAGTTCTTTGGGGCACAGGGGCTGCAGTCAACCAATCACAGTAAGACATGAGAGCACTCAAAAATACTGCAGAGTAAAATTATGAACATTACCTCTGAGACAAATATTAGCAGAATCACAAACTAGCAGATCAGATTTGCTTACCTTGTCCAGCAGCGCGTTTTGCCACAGTCTGAACATCATCATGTAAGTCCTATCCCTGGCTCCAAATGAGGTGAAAAAGTGCTGTGAAAAATAAATGGTAATTATGTATGCGTCTGGTGAGCACTGGAATGAAATAACACTAACTGTGGAAATTAAAGGGCCAATTTTGTGGAGCAAGGTTTAAAGTCTAGTCTAGGATTACTTTAAGTAACTCAAGTCTTCCCTAACGTCTCTTTAGATGAAAATTATTAGATTTGAAACATATTCACTGTTCAGTCTCACATTACTTTTTAATATAAATGCCTATATTTAGTGTTGCATTCTGTATCATTTACCTTCTCAGTGTCAGTGCAGACCTGGATGGCATTGGGAATGAGGCGGGCAGTCTTTTCTTTTGTCATTGAGCAGATGTCCTTTAGCCGCACTGTCAGCTACACACACACACACACACACACACACACACACACACACACACACACACACACAAATGTAAACAATTATACACACACATTATAGTTCCAAGTATGACCCAATACTGCCGATATAACTAGAATTATCGCATTGGTTGCCTCCACCAAACCAGTCAAGTTACAGTTTACATTCATGTCTGTCTAGACTCATAATATATGTAGTGAAGACTTTGAAGCATTGAAACATGAATGCTTCACACATCTTCAACCCGGCAGCACAGAAGATCTATACAATCACCACAGTTTCAAGGTGGGCACCTAAGATTAGTGTCACCAATTCAGTATCCGAGCAAATGTGAAATATGGTCACAATCTCCCCCTTCTGTTCCTGAGTTATGGCGTTGACCAGAAAAGTGTTTCTGCAGAACATTATGATGTCACAGAAGTTGACCTTTGGGATATAAAATGTCACTTTCTTGTTTTAACCAATTAGACATTTGTGTGAAATGTTCTCAAAATTAGCATATCAATTATTGAGTTATGGCAAAAAATGTGTTTTGTGAGGTTACAATTACAGTACCTTTACCTTTGACCACGAAAATCTAACCAGTTTAGAAATTCCCTCCAGGGGGTCCTGAGATATCGTGTTCACAAGAATGGGATGGACGGACAACCCGAAAACATAAGCATTAACAATCTTGGGAATGCACAGAGATCCTGGGGATTAAAAAGCATACCAGTGTTTCCCAGCGGAAGATGTTGCTATAGAAACAGATCCAGTTCTCAGAGAGGTAGAGTCGTCCCTGCAGGAGGATGTCGCGTTGAAGAGCACAAGAGTAGTCTGGAGAATAAAGACATTACATTGTTAGATAAAAATACCACCACACATGTTAAGTATGATGCAAAATTACAAATTACATCACAGAGTAACAACAACACTAAGACAGAAAAGTGTTAAATAATTCAGACGGTCATCGAAAAATGTCCATCAAGAGATCAGACATAAGAACATGCTGATATCTAATCACATTCATTTAAATTAACAGTTAATTTGATAGAGCTCACTTCACTGTTACAAAGAAACCTCACTGTAGTGCATTTCAGTACTCCCATTGTGTGTATATCTTGTTTATTAGCTGGGGACTCGTCATTACCAAACCATAAACTCATAAACCATGAGGTCAGTTTTAACCTAGAGTTTTATTTTTTAATTATGGGTTCATGGCATAGTGCAGTATGTAGCTTAGACTGCTGGAAAAATTCATTACCAGGTTAGAATTGCTCTAAAATTAGTAGAGGATTGTATTATTTTTACATGGTCAGTGATCTAGACATATTTAAATCAGGCCATGATGTTCAACACCTGGCATGTCCAATATTTGTTTGTGTCTCCTCTCTGTTCTGACAAAATTAATAATTTTCTAATGAATAATAACTTAGCTGCACCCTGCCGGTGTGCCCTGTGTGTCTGCGGCTTCCACTCACCCACAATGAGTCTCTCTGTGTCAGGGAGCTGCTTGAAGAGTTTCCTAAAGTCCTCATTGCGCTGCTTGTATGTCGGACTCAGCACCTGCAGTGACAAGCAGAGTCAGAAACACCAACACACACGCTTCCAACATGCACGCACGCACGCACACACACACACACACACACACACACACACACACTTCCAAAATCAAAATTTAAACATGCTCTCTGACTCACTCACTCACAAGTGCCGTCTCTGTCACGCAGACGCAGACCCGAGTTATTTGTTTCCCGGAGCATGTGAAATACCCTTGTTAAAACTACCCACAGGTTTGATCGGGATTCTGGTGTACTCTAACCATACCATGGAATTCACTCTGTGGGTGGTTTTGACAGGCACTACAAATGGATGTATAGTGAATTGCAAGCATAGGTATGTGGCCTGAATTATCTTTAAGGCTGCATCAGTAATGATACTCAATAACAAAGTGCATTTTCGAAACATCACCCTGCTGCAGATCATTCAACAACACATGCTGCCATGACTATGAGCATTTACAAGATGAGTCACATTCTCATATTTGCAATACAGAGCAACCATGTGTCTGACAATGATGCTTTTGTCTAGTGACAAGGGGAAGGACAACTGATGAAACCTCAAACAAAACTGTGCACAGTGGTTTTGATTAACCTGGTCAAACAAATGCTTTTCAGCACAGGGAAGGATATGCTATTCAACGTAATTATATAATATAATACTTTTCTTTGCTGGGCTTCAGCGGACTTAATTATTTACAGGAGAGTGATGTTTTAAATATCTCCAAATGTGTGCCAAACTGACGGTCCTCACTATCGGTGCCAGATGCTTCCCTTCAACAGGAAAGCTTCAGGAAACAATAGCTGCCAACACGATAAAAAGATATATGCCGAGACAAAAGAAAAATATATCCCTTTGGATCAGCACGGGTGGGAAAAGAACATCTTGTTCATATTAAAAGTGACTAAATGTGCTTCCCTTCTTAAACAAAGCAGTTGAAATACTGAAATACTGTTTGGGAGTGTTTGTTTATGCTTCTACTTGCCTTTGAGAAAAATGTGGTGATGATAAACACTTCCCTGAGTGACATCTCTGAAAGCCCCAACTAATTGCCTGGAATTGAAATTTGACTGCCTTAACTACACACATCATCATGTTGCTTCTTTTTTTACAATCTTCAACTGTGAACAAAAATAACCGAAACACACCTACACACTTTTCATACATCAAGTTACTTGCACAGTAACCCGATGAACACTCCAAATAACAGGCCTCTATGAACTCTGGAAGAATTCAAATAGCTATGACTCACACCCAAACTAGTTGTTTTCTTTAGAAGTGGGGAATTACCATAGA
Source organism: Sander lucioperca (assembly GCF_008315115.2). Lineage (NCBI taxonomy): Eukaryota > Metazoa > Chordata > Actinopteri > Perciformes > Percidae > Sander > Sander lucioperca. The sequence continues at coordinate 28,989,867 of NC_050180.1, forward strand.
ATGCTTACAGCAACATATAATAAAAAGTGATACAAAGCCTTTTCTCTGACCCCTCTCTTGTGACTTTACTTTGCCTAAAAAGAGCTCAATAAATCTGTCTAAACCCCAAAAGTTTTGAACTTCTCCACATCACTTTCTTAACTCATCTCCATGTGGTTTTCAGCTTCAACAAGTGGAGATCAACTTACAGCAGGGATCTCCTCAGTGTCCCACACAGGATCCTGAAGGTCCGAGGCAGCCCAGCCACACTCCCAACCCCACTCCCCTCTAGCTGGACCCTGCAGGAGCCACCCTGCCAACGCCTCATCCAGCTCCAGCACGGCCTCCCAGTCCGAAATCGTACAGTCCTCATCCAATTCCATATTCACCACACCAGATCCTTTTTGGCGCCTGTATGGCAGCTAATTTTCCAAAACGGGGGCCCAGCGGGCTTTTCTGACGTTGGAGGACTTGTCAGTTACAGGAGGTTTGGAAAATAAGAGTAGACAGAGCTTGTGAGTCCTTTGGTTTGGAAGCTTAAGTATCCGCCCTGTTTAGGGTGCTGCTCCCTTTCAGCGTTGAGCGGTGGTCACGGCACACTCCAGCCACATGATCCTTGTGTTGTGCTCTGGCTCTCTCTCTTCCTTTCACACACACAGGGAGAGGAGTTATGGCTGTTGCCCTCTAGTAACCCCGGCCAACAAGTCCTTTATTATCATGCCGGGAGCTTTTTCCTTTTTTCCTGCTTTCTCCTCCTGGTAAGTATATGAGCTGAGTGTGTGTAAGTGGGGTGCTGTCCAGGTTTGACTGCCTTGTAATTACCCAGCTTATGACCAGAAAAGAATGAAGCGAGTTTACTTTATGGAGACTGGAGAGGAGAGCTTATACAAACAAACTGGATGGGAAGAAAGAGGCTAAGAGGAAAGAAAACAGGACTGAATAAAAAAGAGGAATCAATGTTTTCAGCCCACTGAAGTATGTGTTGAGACTGTCTTGCTGTCTGTCCAAGTGAGTGAGTTACAGAGAACAGATGTGAGCATAACCTCCAGTTACCTCCGCCTGCAAAACAACACCATCAATCTTGACAGGCTCTGCACTGGTTTGCAGTCCAGAGCTTTGGTCGCAGGGTGAAGTTGCCAGATAAACATACAGTCAATATTTCTGTTTGTTGGTTTCCTTTGACCAATCATTTTATGTATGAAAAGCTGCTGGAATCCAAACTAAAAGGTACTAAAAGTACACATTTGAAAGTTATTTAAGTATATGTAGCACCCCCTCCTTTCTCCATGCCTTGGTATTGGGGTCATCCATGTACTCATGATACTTGATCACCCTCTGTTACTCTAAGCAGGCAAGAAAAATGCAGAGCTTGCAGCTCCTATTTTAGCAGCGCTTAAAAAAACAATTGGTATTCTTAACTAAAAATATTTCAAGAGTCAAGAAGGTGGGCATAGTGATGGAAGTCCCAGCAGCAATGAAAAAAAGATGTTACTACAACTTGCATTTCATTGACTCCTGCTGGCTGAAGCAAATTTGTAGCCCACATTATCTGCACTGGAATTCAGCCATGACTTCCACCTTTCCTCTGCAGGTAATTCCCAATCCTCACTTCAACAGGCCATTGAGGAGATGCAGGAAAAACAGACATGAAAACAATCTTCAGCAGCAGGCCTTTTGAAAAACAGGGCTGATTATTGATGCACAGCTCTAAAAAGGCCTTTATCCTGTTGGAAATGGCTTTACATCATGTTAATGAAATTTACGCGGAATGAGGGTTAGTCTTCTTAAAAATTGACGGCAGAACAAATCATTCCTCGAAATTACTTGTGGCGTCCGTGCAGAGATTGGTCCTTTACTTCCTGCTCATTCAATTCATTTCCTCCAATGAATCAAGCAAAGAAAGAGGGCATTGTGACTGATGCAGCGACCAGCGTTCAGGTGACAGTGTCATACTTGGGATGAGGTGGGACTGTGGATACAGTGTTTAGGGATTTGGTTAACTATTAACGCTGGACAAACAGTAGGGGATGGAAGAGACTGGTACTGTAAACCAGGGTGGGGTTTTAGTGTTTTAAGGGGGGTGAGGGCTCGAGGTGTGCGAGTCCATGCTGTTAACAACAATACCATCCTTTTACTGTGTTGTTAGTCATTTGAAAGGCAAAGTATGATGGCGCATATCGATCTGAGTGAAGCAATGTGAAAGGCCTGACGTACACTCTCTGCTGCATCGATCTATGTAGATCTAAACAAATTGTATTAATTCGCTGTCTAAAGTTTGTCCGTGTTTTCCCTCTTGTTGCTAACTTCCTGTAGCCTGTGGGTATGGCGGCAATGGAAACATTGCAACAAACTTGTGTAGATGCAAGCGAATAAACAGGCGCTATCAGAGGGCTGTGGACTGTGCGTATCTCTAACAGGCTCAGAACTCACATTGGGACGGATGGGTTTTTAATCACTGTAGTTTCAGTGCCATGGGAAGTCATCATTGCCATGTAGAGGTGCGCACATGCACACGCTGTCCTACTGTACATGCAGGTGCATCATGGGTTACGACACCCACAGATCCAGTCACAGCCGACTGAGGTAAAAGTACATGGACACAGAAACAGGAGTTGGGCTGGAGGGAAACATGCCACGACCTAAAGCGCCATGCTCCATTCCCCTGTTGTTCAAAGGCATTCAAGGCTCGTCCAGAGGGCCTTGTGATGGTTTGCTGATTTGTTTAGTACAGTGAGAAAGCCAGTGGGCTTGTTACCACCTGTTGCATACCAGAATTAGAAGTTTGAGTGGTGACAGGACTTTGATCACCATCTGGGACTGGTGACACAAACATCCAGAACACTCTACTATTAACATAAATTTGAATTAATTAAATAAGACCACAAGCAAAGAATAATTCTGTAAATGAAACTATAGAACTTTAGTTTGACAAATGTCTATTTAAACACGTCAAAATCACTTCCTCCAAAGTGTGGCTTTGCTATTAGGTGGTAACAACATTGATTGAAATCAATGGGATGAGAAACAGGCAGAAGGGGTGTTATCATTCCACCGGTCTGACAACCAGGATACAGAGCGTGAGAGACAGAAAGTTATCCAGGGTTGCACAAGAATACAAGTCATGCTTACTCTCAGGATGTGTTGTCTTTCATGCTGGGGAGAGAGGGGAAGAGTGTACACACAGAAAATAAAAAAAAGAAATAAAACAACATAAAATGGGAAAAAGTCCAATAAACACACTTCTGGAAACGTAGAGTTTGACACTGAGTGGTGTCCAAGTCCCACACTATCATTCATCACATCCATGACATCATATCATTCTTGCTCACTCTGTGGGCTTAACTATCACAACAGGCAGCTTTTCAGTGTAAAAGTTGGTTGTAAATAATTATTGAGGAGTTGTTCTGCAGCTCAACACATGGAAAAGAATTATGCTGGGGTCAGAAATAGAGTAGGCTCGCCATCTTGTGGTGCAATATAGAACTGCAACACCCTGGCTTTGTTGTCTATACTGTGTGTACCATGAAGAAGAAACTATAATTATTATACTGTAGTCTTCCCATTCCCTTGATTCCCTGCATCAGAAAGGGCCACCTGTTGCTCTTTTAAGCCCATGCTGATAATCCCAGCCTGGAAGACCAGTAACCCACACTAGTGATCTGGTGCTCCAGTAAACAGGGTCAAGGACAACATCCTTTCATCTCGTAAGCAGAACACGCCACTAAAAACAACTCAGAGACTTCCAGGAGTCACCCACATGACGTGAAATCACACCAGCACACATACACACCCATATAAGACTTCACATATGTTGATAATGTAAATAAAAACAAGGTGTGACTTACGTTGTACCAGCTTTGGCTCTTCTGTGGAGAGAGAGAGAGAGAGAGAGAGAGAGAGAGAGAGGATGTATTTAACTCTGTGAAACCTGTACATGCTGAAGCAGGCTTGTGAGTTCATACAGACATACAGAGGGTGTGAAACATGATCGACCCGATCGTACCAAGTTACAGCAGGCCATGAAGGTCACACTGTACCTCATAATCGTTCCTGCCAGGAATTACAGGAACACTATTTAGAAGCCAGAGACCGATGTTCGTTTCAACTATGCTTAATTTTGAACCTCAAAGTGCTGAGGTAAACACAGTGTGAACTTTTCCTTCAGTTCACTCACCTCATCACTCAAATAACACTAATATTTACAGAATGACACAAAGTTCTTTGAATAAAACATTCATTGATCAATCAATCAATCAATCAATCAATCAATCAAATATAGGAATCTGAGAACCTGAAAGTAATTCCACTCCAAACCTGCCATATATTGCAATAGTACATTAGATATACAGTTAAAAGTTTTTTGCACTACAATATGTCCATCTCTGTCTTAAAAAAAACATTCAGTCACCAATAATCTATCTGAAGGTTGTTCCATCACACATTGAAATGATTTTAATCTTGTTTTCAATAATGTTCAACATTTTACAACCATCAGATTTAATTCTTCATAAACAACCAATTGATTCTGTTGCAAGTTTTATGACAGCAGAGGGCAGCAGAGATGTATCTTAATCACTATGACATTACAATATTTTTCCAGCCACATAAACACACTTTCTGCTCTAACAGTCTAATAGCAAAGGTCTGAGAGGGGAAACATGCAGGTGATCATTCAGAGGGTGAAACAAGGAAGAGGGTATTCAGGGGGAGAACAGGGAGAATAGAGGGGTAAAAAGTGATATCCAGTGTCTAATTCCAGTAGTACAATAAATAAAAGCACCACATTTTCAGTTAAAGCAAAAAAGAATAACTCAAACAATTTCAAAATCAAACAAAATCTTATTTTTCCTATGTTAGAGAGCTTTTCATGAGTTATAGTTGGACCTTTCCTAGCAAGACAACACTGTTGAATATTACTGAATTTTTGCAAACTTGATTACAGTGAGAATAATATCACTGTAGATTGAGTGAGAATGTGTTTTTTTCTTCTTATTTTGACCTAGTGGATAGTCTTACAAATGGCCACAATAATTTGCCTCACAATCTAAATGTAGCACAGTTCATTGCACATTCGATTTGTCTTTTGTGCCAAGGGTTGACGGCGTCTGCATTTTCTCTGTGTCTGATAGGGTTTGGTGGTTATATGCTGTGTGTGGAGTTAGCGGGCTGTGAGCTGCAGTAGCAGGCCTGAGGCCTGGCTGTGACGATAGCTGGGCTAATGTGGGCTAATCTGATTTGAAGGTGACAGAGACACGAGAGAGGAATTACTTTGAGGCCATTGTCTGGATAAGTTTTGTGTCCCATTGTGTTTGACTTTGTGTGACTGCACACTTGTGGGTTTGTGAGATTTATGACAGCATTATTTAGACAGAGAGGGATTATTTATTGTGACTGTATACGTGTGGAGAGAGAGAGAGAGAGAGAGAGAGAGAGAGAGAGAGAGAGAGAAAGAGAGAGAAAGAGAGAGACTATCCAACAGTTGAATAGAGTTTTGCCTGGGACTCCTCTGTGATTTACAGTGGTTTGGGTCTGTTTGTATAACTCTGAACTATATCATTTGGTTTAAATGTCACTACATCTGGGGCTGTGGATTACAAAACTGGAAGCTTTCTTTTTGCTGGATACACAGCTTCAAGAGAATTAGGACCAAATTTCAAGTTTGTTTTGGACATTTGTCACAAAATGAAATTTTTTAGCAGATAAATCAGCCCAGATTTAGAAACATCAAAAATGTCTCTACCACGATGGCAAGCACACCCTTAAAATTGTGCAATTGATGGGTTCAAACACCAGCAACCTGCCCTGTCACTGGAAACGAATACCAGGGTGGCATCAGTTTTTACATGAAGGGCCCCAATGTAGCACTTTATATTTCACAATAATTGTTTTCCGTTGGAACTTTTATAGATCTCGACATTTCTGACTGCACTTGAAGGCAGTTTCATTTCACGGAGAAAGAGAGAAGTCTGATCACCGGTTACGTGATTGGCCACCGCAGGTTGAAGTCGGGTTGCGTTTCTCCAAAAGTTGAATCTGTCTCGACAACCGCCGCAGCCTAAACACACTACCCCCATTTAAAATGATTGGGAAAACTCCGTTTTTCGCAGGACCGTCTGACAGCTGATACAGTCAGTCAGTCAGTCAGTCATTAAATAATGCATAATCTGCACTATAAATACATTTTAGAATAAACTGTTTTACACAGTTCACAAATCACTGTCCTTTTACATTAATTCAGGAGATGGAAAGCACGGGAAAGGACACGAGGGGCTGAAAAAGGGGATCCTACAGTCGCACAGCTACAGAGGAAGTAGAGAGCTGGGGGATTTAATGGGGGCCAGCGGGGATTGTCAATGGGTCAAATGAAAACAAGAAGAAATGCTTACTTTAATCAGGTTTAGTCTGTCATACTGAAAGAAAATTAAAGAGAAAACAAAATGTTAACCAAAGCAGTGAACAACATGAGCACAGAAATAAATAGGAAATGAGAGAGGAGAAGCTGAGGTCCAATGTGTTGTGGCTCATAAAACAACTCTGAAGTACATAACTGCCATTACAATACGATAGTTTCAGAGGTCTGACTTTGCAGCTACTAAATTTGACTCTCCATCTAGCTTGCATGTTACATGAGAAGCCTGATTGATTATTGTTGTGTCATCATCACTATTATCGTCATATGGCATTTGCTGCAGAGAGGCCCTTTCGCTGAATGCACTCTTTTATTTGGATTGCATTAGGGCTAGGGTGATCAAGCTCACATTGCTGGGATGACCTCACGCCATGTCTGGGGTCATGTGACCGCTGCTGACCACAGAGGCTCACATTGGGGGTGGGAGTGGTGGTGGTGGAGGGGGGGGGGGGGGGTTGCAATAGGGTTGGGGTGGGGGGGTTGGACTGTGGCACAGAAATGAAAAGTAATGTAATCAATTGGGATGTATGTGTGTGCAAAAAGAGCATCATGAGGCATTTATTGTCTCCCTGTGTCTCTAAAATGTTGACACAAATGAGACCCCTACTCTGCGATACATTTAATGAGTGATAAAAAAGAAAGTGGTGATGAAGCCTGATAAGTAGCAAATTGAATGGATGAAGCGACAATATAGGCAATGCACTAAAAAAATGACACTAGTCTGTGGTCCATGTAGAGGAAGGAGAGGGGGATTTTGGGGTTTGTGGTGCGAGAAAAAAGCAGGACGGATCCTCTCATGTGGCAACAGAGCTGGGCAGCTCAAATAATGATGTAGTTCTGGAGCTCTGGACTGGGATGCTGGCAGAATTTTTAAGAGTTTATCCCTCTGCAGTCGGGTCGTTACACAGCAAGACAGATATAAAGCTCTCATTACCAAAATGTACCAAAACGGAATAAGTGTGTTAAGAGAGGGAGAGGGCCAACACAAGAAAAAGGGACAGGAATAGAGAGAAGAATTTATACGTGGTATTGGGCGCCAAAAGTATTCATTTTCATTCTTGGAATCTGACAAGATCTTAAAAATAAGGCTGAAAAGAGCATATTCTGATCCTGACTATATTTACAGTATATACAGTATGTACACCAAGATTAACACAAATACTTGAAAATTAGGAATTTGCTACATTGCATATCACCATAAAGGAAAATACATGACAGGAGTGGAGAGGGAGTAAGGTTGAGTGGGGTTTGTCTGTTTCAAAGAAATGTCCATCTGCTATGATTGTGGGTGCAGATGGGGCTTGTAACGGTTGCAGTGTGCACAGGAACAAGCTGGGTTCAGGGTGAAGCATTGCAAACAGTGTTCGGACATTTCCACAGAGCAGCTCACAAGACAAGAGGTGGGGCAGAGGGAGGGTGGGCACAGAGATATTTGAAGAACAGAAAAAAGAGTAATGCTTACTTTGGAAAGTCGCTTGTGAGACTAGCATGCAATCAGGAGAAGAACAAAGAAAAATCAGATAGAAAATTGAAAATAAAAAGAAATCAACTGCAAGAAGAAACAGCTGAAAGTACCAACAGAAGAGCTGAACAGTCATTATCAGATGACAAACAGTATCATATGGCATGTGGCAGCAGCAGATAGAGAGAGAGAGAGAGAGAGAGAGAGAGAGAGAGAGAGAGAGAGAGAGAGAGAGAGAGAGAGAAGGCGTGCACACTGTGTTGTGGAGACAAAAATGATTAAAGAAAAAGAGACAAAAACGACAAGTGATTTAAAACAGCAGAGACAGATGAGGACCGAATGAGAAGGTAAATGAAGACGGGAGTGGCATGGCTTATTTCTAACATTTTGAAAGCTCAAACGAGTGCTGAGCATACAAAACATTAGAGCCACGTGCTCCTGTGAAACAACCTGAAAGACTTAATCTGTCACCGAGTTCAGATGTGAAGGGGAGATGCAGGTGAGGAGGAGGACAGCAAATACAACACCTGAACTCTTCTGTTTTGCACCTTTTTCTATCAATGTGAATTGTTTCTTCAATAAGAGCTTAGGATGTCAAACAGATGCAATCACTCTATTTCTGTTTTTGACTTATCTATTAAGAGTTGCAGCAACCACTGTTTAGACAAAGAGCTTAAACAGACATGACAAGCAACAATCAGTAATCAGTAATCTATTCAGTAACCTGGAAACACTTTGTCAACGACAATAAGCTGTCCAACCTGCTGTTAAAAGGATAGGTCCCCCCTTTTTTATTTTTTTAAGACAATAGTTACATGTTATTTACATTTGTACATTGAAAGTTTTTTTTTTTTTTAAATCATTCCTCCTGTTCATTCTGGCCATCAAGAGATCCCTTCTTAATAGACTTTTAATGTAATTAAGATCAAAAAATCCACCTTAATGGACTGTTCATTTTGTCCTCCATCACTTAAATTGGAATCCCATCAAAAAAAGAATCTCTTGATGTCCAGTATTAGCAGTAGGAAATGTAAGGAAGTTTCAATTTTCATACGGGTACCTAACTATTGTTTTAAGAGAGACTTAAGAAACATGTCTTCTTTAAACCCAAACATAGCATATTTCTCAACTGCATTTTAGGCTTAGGTGTTATTTCTTGAATGTCCAATCACAATCTTAGAATCAGGACAAAGAAATGCTCCTGTATTATCATGACCTGTCAATGCATACGGTAGTGTGTTGTGGAAAGCTGTTTACAATCTGTAGTATGTGTCCATCTAACAACCTAAAAGGATCCACAACAAAACTATCTTGACTAAAGGCAACAAATACACAACTAGTTTAGGAAGGATATGATGTGGAGCACACATGTTTTTTTTGGTAAGTAGGTTAGTAGGTTTTTAATAAGGTGCAGAAACCAACCTTTCAACAACTAGCACGTCTTCATCCAGTAATTTTAATATTACAGTACTTTGATGAAGACATGCTGTTTGTTAGTTGCTGCACCTTATTTAAAGCTGTGCACCATACCACATCCCCGCACACCCTGAATCCTTGTCCTGTCTGTAAAACACTGATTTGAGCTCAGAGATGACTGATGCACAAGCTTTCTTTGACCTCTAATTCAAACGTCCCCTTTTGATGAGCATAGAAAATACCAAAAGTGAGTAAAATAAGCCAAGATCAACTAACAACTAAACACAACACGCTTAATCACAGTGTGTCATAGTTTTAGGAAAGGAAAGAGAGAGTACAAAACTAGAGAGTATAATGGGATGTCAAAATGAACGGCTGGAATGGAGAGGAGGGTGCAATCTCTCCTGAGGGAGGAGAGTGATAGTTGCAGCTCACTAGTTACATATCAGTATGTACAAGTCAATAATCAATCATAGAGGGTGCGTCACTACACTGGGAAAAAGGAATACAGCTGGGGCGACTCTGACGCGCTTTTGCAGTCAGTTTATGAATGAATGCACATGTGACAGTAAGAGTTGCCACGTCATCTCGACTGCAGTATCATAAAGTCACTATAATCCCTATAAGCACTCAGGTTCTAACCTCATTTTAATGTATTTCTGATGTGTGTCACAAGAAAAAGATAACATGTCATATTCTTACTTTAAGTAAACATGAAAGTTGTAGAACTGTTTCACAAGCACTCATACACATGGTTTCTTTTTGCAATAAAGTGATTATAACATATTCTTTATGAGTTTGTGAGTCAAGTGTTAGCATGATGTTGAAGTGTACTGCACAATTACACTGGTCAGAGTAAGTGGTAAAAAGCGTGCTGTGTTTTTATAAATCAAATATGTCCACCTAGCCATCACATACAACAAGTATAATGAGTCATAATGTGTGCTGTTTATGCTTTTGGTTTAGCTTATTCACAGTAACCCCCAGAGTTAGACAAGTCGATACATACCCTTCTCATCTCCGTGCGTGTTGTAACTCTGTCTGACACCCCCACCGCTAGCCTGTTTAGTACAGATCCTGGAGGTAAACGGTTCCAACTAGCCTACTGCTCTGAATAAGTGACAAAATAACGCCAACATGTTCCTATTTACATGTTGTGAATTGTATAGTCACAGCGTGTACAAATAACAAGGTCATATGAGACACAGACATCTTCTAACCGTATACAAACTGGGAACTATATTCTCAGAAAGGCGAAGCACTGCTACTTCTGCTACTTGGGCGGAGTGATTTGCTAGTGGTGAGGAGCAGAGAGTTTGCCTGGAGTTCACTCAGAGTTGGAGTAATAGAGTCAACAATTACTAGATAGTAAAAGCATAGTGACCTTGTTATTTGTACACCCTGTGACTATACAAATCACAACATGTAAACAGGAACATGTTGGCGTTATTTTGTCACTTATTCGGAGCAGTAGGCTAGTTGGAACCGGTTACCTCCAGGATCTGTGCTAGGCTAAGCTAGCGCTGGGGGCGTCAGACAGAGTTACAACACGCTCGGAGATGAGAAGGGTATGTATCGACTTGTCTAACTCTGGGGGTTACGGTGAATAAGCTGAAGTCCCAATAAGTCGGCGTGTTCCTTTAAGCCTTATCCTGACCGGTCTAACCTTAATCCATCTGTGTGTGAAATTGGCACCTTGTGTCCCACAGTGAAGCCTTTCACAACAGCTGTTCTGTGAAAACATTAAGAGCGACTTTGTAATTCACAAAGTGCTGTATGTTTGTTCTCTTCCTGAATCCCTCTTCACAACACTGACTCTTTTTAGAGGAACGGACACACTGTGAGCATTCTTGAAAGGACTGAGAACTTTGTGTGGTTTTACTTTTTTGTGCTGAGAGCTGGATACTAAATATGTTTTAAACTCTGGTAAAAGTGTACCACAGTTCAAACTGTGAGGCTACCCTTTATTTATATCAAACAGGTACCAAGGAAATGTGTCAAACAGGTTAAAAAAAAGGAGCCTCCCTGGTCGCTCACCTTTGAGTTCTTTCCGCCGCTTCTTGCTGACTGCAGGGAGTATGTTCTCTGGACGACCTGCTCGGGCGTGGAGGGGGATTTGTCAGAAGAGTGGTCAGAACCCTTCTCCACCATGTTCTCACCCTCCTGGCTCTGTGGTGTGGGAGAGCGCGAGCGTTTACGCAGGACTGGTGAGCAGGCGGGGGTGCTCTTGTTTGAGTTACTGGCAGTGCTAAAAGACAAGAGAAAGAGAGAAAGAGGGATGAGAAAATCATATTCTTACAAAAAATATTTGAACAGTCTTCCAAATTACACTTTAAGTGCATCACATGAATCATAATAATACTGTATCAATGTAAACACCATTCAAGGTAGTGTCATTAGTTTATAGATCAGTGTGTGACAGCAGCACGGCACAGAACCTGTTTCCCCATGCTTACATCATTTGAGGCTTAACAGTCTTGCTAACCTGGCTAACGACAGCTAAGCTAATACAGGAAACCAACAACAACAACAACAACAACAACAGCAGCAGCAGCGACGGAAACAAAACACCGTCACGCATGACCGGAGGATTTTCGCACTATTGCACACTTCAAAAGAAATAAAGAAATATATGTTTGTTTTTGAGCCCATCTGCAATTTGATTAAGATATCGGATCTTTTCCCCTGAAACACAAGAATGGTTTCCATGGCTGTAGAAAAGCCACTCTATAAGACATCACAAGGATTAAATGATCAGAGATACAATGGCAGGTGGAGGTCATCATTCTGGTTCTTAAAGTGGGCCTATAACACATGATTACAGTATATTCTGGGGAAGGACTATTGACTTGAGACAAGTAGTCCCTTTCCTTCTTTCCATCGTACGTTGCTATCAGGTAGCCTCTGTGATCCAGCACTAGACACTGAAAAAACACACACACACACACACACACACACACACACACGGCTCAGCTAGAAGCCTTCTCCTCACAATGACAGAAGCAGACAAAAGGCCCTGTAAGTGATCTGCGTGGCAGTGCGCCTACCAGGCACAGTTACTTGACATGGCGTTATGCAAGCCATTACGTCACTGCCGGCCAATGGCTGCTGTTAGTGGCCATGAATTACTGATCTACTGTTACATTCAGGACTTCAGTGCAGCTTAGAGCCCTACATCATACAGGGCAGCGTTGACAGCGTCCGTCACTGTCAGAGTCTGCTGTACCAGTAGCTGGTTAATTTACAAAGGCAAGGTCAACAATGAGCCTTCTCATCTGTTTAATGCATGGGGATAGATAATCCATTCCTGTATTATGGTATATCTGACATCAATTTATGTGATTACCAAATGGTCTGCTGTTTAGTGGATGATCGTGACTGTACTGTACATTTGTGTACTCTGCACTGACTCCTGATTAGTCCCTACTGACATGATTAGGAGTACATTTGCATTTGTGTCTTTGAAAGACATTAACTGTTCGACATTTATAATTTGAAGTAAACTTCTATTGCTGCCACAGCTCAGTGGCAGGTGAATGCCAGATGACTCCTTAGTGCAGGGATGCAGTTTTAAATTGTTAACCTCCGGGGTGGTATTTCAGAAAGCAGGTTTAGTGAAAACTCTGAGTTTGTTAACCCTGAGATGAGGGAAACTCTGGGTTTTCTGTTTCAGAAAGAGAGGTAACTTAACCTCAGAGTCAGTTACTATGGTAACTGAGCCTGTGAACCTAACCTGGTCGGGAGCAGGTTTTCTTCAATAAACCTTAAGTTTCTCTCAGTCTCCTCCCTCTGACACAGCGCTCTTTCATTTCCTCATTCATTCATTCAGTCTGTATCAGGCGCATTTTAGCGCAGTTTGTTATCGGCATGAATTAAAAAAAATTATGTTGGTTTTTTAACCATGTTAGGCAGACTATAAAATGTTTTATTTCTCAAAACATGGCATTTCCTTTTGTCGACGATCCCGTTGATGAAGAAGATGCTTTACTTCGCAGGGTGTTATATGTCGGGAGATGATATTGAAACCCCGACATTTTAATTTTTAGATAACTTCCTATTTGAGCGGTATCGTTTTTCTTCCCGGTCGATCAGTTATGTAGCCTAGGCTACATAACCTTATCCGTTCTCATATAACTAACGTCGCCCATCTATGCTCTTACATACCTGCAGACTATTTGTGTCGCATTACGTTTTTTTGCAAACGGAATTTGTCTTTATAACATTGGTGATGCTGAGCATATTAGTAAAGCCACTGTAGCAAAGGGCCGTCAGAAGAGTGTGACCTGCTCTGAAACGTGTTTTAAACGTTTTTAAAAGGAGTTCCACAGGATTGCAGGTGAATGATGTAAACCCTTTGAAATAAAAGATTATGAATTATAATGCTGTTAATGATGGCGCTGCAGCCTCAGAATGGGATTAGTAGGTGTAGTACTTTTTCGTCCGCAGAAATGAAATAGATTATAGGTTCAATACCATTTCACCAGTAATATTAGGCTATACTTACGATTAAATATGATATACACTATATTGGAATATACGCATTTACTCTAGCAGCAATTTTCTCCCACGTAAATTCTCTCTCTCTTGCAGCAGCCACCGTTTTTTTTTTTTTTTAACTCGCTGTACGTGCGCATGAGTATTTCCGCCGACCCGTTTGTTTGTGGTTGTTGCCATGGTGGATCGTAGTATCATGGCTCCATTCATGCAGCCTTTTTATTGTGGTGGTGATTGAACCAACTCATATCAGCTGTTCTGAAACCGAAAACTCAGAGTTTCCCATCTCAGGGTAAATCAACTCAGACATCAGGGTTAGACTCAGAGTTTGTTAAACCTTCTACCTGAAATACCACCCAGGTTCCTATTATTATTGTTTTTATCAAATCTCTGGTTTAGTAGGTGGTGTATGTCATCCATCAGGGTATAACGTTGGAGTACAAATGCTCACTATGATGGGAGAAAGCAGAGTACACTGATATTCAGCATGCATGATAATCTCTGTGTGAGCCAGGAGACTGGGTTACACACACAAGCAGAACACATGCAAGTTGGAGTAGATGGTGTATGTAAAAATATCAATATCCCTCTCAACACATTTAATGTGCTTGATTTGAGGCAGACAAATTAGTCAGGGAAGGTCTTCCCCATCAAATTGTTTAGCAAAGGTGATAAGCCACTCAGATTCTGTCGCCTCTCGTTTTAAGATAAATTAATCAATAGACCTAGTTCACGGCAGACACTTTTCATATACCCCGTTTACACGTACATGGTTATTTTGAAAAACAGAGACATTTCCCTTCGTTTGTGCCCTTAGTTTACATGCAAACAGAGAATTCAAAATGATTCTTTCTAAAAACTCCGACCAGAGTGGAGATTTTGGAAAACTTTGTTTGCACGTTTACATGTAAACTGAGACAAACGGAGGTTTAGGCAGCCGAGGAAGTGAGGAAGAGAAGAGAGAGGAAGTGATTTGTTGCTGTTGTTGCTATTTTCGGGATTCTGATTGACTAACGTGGGCTTGAGCGTCTCGTTACACTGCCACCTACAGGTTTAGCATGCTCTTGACGGCATTGAGGGCATATATACATGGGTACGTGTAAACAAACACTTTTCTGAAAACTGACAGCTGTGCACAATGTTATTTTTGAAAACGGAGATGTTGAAATGTCCGTTTATGAAAATAGCCGGCCACATGTAAACATAGCAATAGAAGGAAAAACACAGGTGAAACTAATTTCATTAACGACGGTTCAGTTCCTTTAATTGTCACAGTAAGCCATGACAGTGAGCCAGCATGCACAATACCAGCACCCTGAAACTAGCTTTCCTAATTTGGAATTTGACCATACTGATATGTGACAAAAAGGTGTTGTCTGTTTCAGCGGCTTTCACAGTAAATATACACCCAGTATGTGAATAAATTCAGTAGTGGTCGGAATGTAGCACGATGTAAGAGAGGGGAATTGTGGCCACATCCTCTACATGTCAGGTACTGGCAGGTGGAAGCCCTGTGGTTCTGTTTTTTTAATATCACTGAACCATTTCTTACACTTGGTCACAGTTCTCCTCGGTCAGAGCAACACGTTAACAGAATGTGTTATTTCCTCCCAGGATAATTTCATCATCGTATGCTGTGGGCGTCTTATTAACATGCTGCATATTTGCTTGTGGCCGTTCTGAATGTCTTGTTCAAGGTTCTTAGTTTACTCTTGGGAGCAGTTTTTTTCGGCTGTTCTCGCCCATCTCAAATGATTGAAGTACTATGAGGTACACACTTGGGGGACATTTTGTGTACTGTACTTAAAAGTAAATGTTTCACATATGTAACTGGCTCACAATGGGTCATTATGAGAGACGATACGTGTCTTTTAATCCAGCATAGAGATTCAAAGAAGTTTCTTAATATCCATTAAAGGTACAATTAATTCAGACAGTTGTAGTAGCATGTAGTGTTTAAAACAACACTTTGTCACCACTGCAGAGACCCAGGGTTCATGTGGGTTTGCCTACTACTGGCCATTATCCCTGGTGAGAACAAGTGAGGGACTGTGACTTTGTCCCAGCTTTAGGAACTTCTATTGGTTGATAGAGGGAGTCAGCTATCGATAGGGACTGCAGTGGGAATTACAAGAAAAAAGGAAAAAAAAAAGGCAATACTAAAGCTAATACCACTTCCAGCTACATTTTGGTCACTTAGGGTACATCATAGTAGTACAAATTTTGACTTCCAAGAAAGAGTATCATAATATTCTTTTAGGGTACCGATCCAGCTACAGGTAACGTAAGGAAGTGATTTTGTTGGTCATGAGTAAAACCAGGTACATCACCTCCAAGTCGGGTCAAAAATCTATTTAAAATTAGCTGCTTCTGCCTGTGTACCTGCACCATGTGCAACTTGATTTGGAGAGGTGAAAACACACAATGTGGTAATTAGGCTCAAATCTGATAATCAGTAACTTTCCGCATGTTGTTGACAATTATACCATGGTCTGGGTGAATACTCGATTCTGATTGGCTGCAGGGTGTCCATAAAAAAGTGATGTAGGACACCTACTAAAGGAGTTTCGGTGAAACTGACTGTTTACTGTTCTAAATGAATGCCCTACATTAAAACAAAAAGGAAATGTGGATCTGTTATTTCCAACTCATCCTCTGAACACCACAGGATGGCTCTAACACACAAAAAGTCGTTATATTGTTTTGGGGACAATAACATGGCTGGATAGCTAGCTTGTCTTGTTGTTCAACATACTGTCAAATTATTTTTACTGATTGCCAACTGTACACAATGTTATTGACTTTGGATCTTGCTAGCATAGCGTTAGCTTTCTGGCTTGTAGCTGAGCGGACTATAAATATCTCCCGTTGCTAAGGAAGGCAAGTCATTTCTAAGGTCCTTCCTATTTCCTGGAGGAGTGAACAACATTTGCATTGCATAAGAACCTTATAGGATTGGAATGATTGTTCCAGGTATTAGTCAAACGTCAGGCGTAACCAGGGAAACAGAATTATTGTTTGTAAAAACTTTAGATTTCGATTGTAAAACTAATTAAAATATAAACTGTTTTAAAAATATGTTATTTGGCAAGTGACTATGGTATAAGCGGGTTAATGCCTTTCGAGGTGTCCATTGTCAGGTATTAATGGACTTGGCTGCGCGTCGGACGGTTCACGCCTCACCGTCGTCCATTAATACCTGACAATGGACACCTCGTTGGGCATTAACTCTTACTTGGAATCTACCAGTCTACCAAGAAAGGTACAACCTTTCAGAAGGATCAACATTTCTTAGTAGCAGATTATAGTGTGTCTCAAATCATGCTAGGTGTGCAAATTCAACGGATGGAAGTATCAATACTGTATCTCTTAAAACTATTATGGATACCAGCTTTAAAAAATGAGCAGCAAAGGATCTATTTAGAAAATAGCAACAGTTCCTACTGCATTTGCATTTGAACTTGACTGCTGGAGCTCAACCATCCATCTATTTTAAGAGCATTTGAACAGGCCACCCAACAATGACCCAGCAATAATGCCATCATAGATAGAACCATTTGGCAGCTGACACAGACATACTGCACACACACTGTTCCCAACTCTCAAGTAACTGCATCCACCACCACCACATATTCTCCTGCAAACAATGTACAAGCCCCAGACAAACATATTACTCAGTTTCAAATAGGCAAGGGTAGCATCTTCATACAGTGTGCCAGTGGTGCTCTTTTTAATGTCATATCCTGGCTTGGGTAATAATGTCTCAGTCAGCACACATACATTCACACTCCCTCGCACACTGTAGGTCAGGGTGGATAGGTGCAAGACCGGGTGAGGGTTGAGGTTTAGTGTGAGGATCCAAGCCCTATTAGGTCATTAATTACAGTTACAACTAAAAAGATGAGAACCATTATGTCTCCATGTAGGTTTAACCAGTAGTTTGGCCTCTTAGGCAAAAGAGATTGGAAATAAACAAAAATATTAAATACGTAAAAAATAATGGCTATACTGAGGTAAGCAAAGTTCTTTTAAAGTTGCCTGAGTAGCAAATATCTTTTATAATGAAGAGCTGTGTTTGGGTAACAAAGCCAATAAAAAAACAAACAGAGGATTGTCTCTCAATACTTTCCCTCCACGCAGAAAGACAGGATTTCCCCGGTACAGGAACTCCCACTTGTTGTTTTTAGCAGATGAGGAATTTACGGATCACCACGCATTTCAAGATACACGGCAGTAAACAATGGGAGCACAGATCCATCATCAGCGTATGAATGACTAAGCCCGATATCAGTCGTCCACGCAACAGTTTGCTCTTTGAACCAGCATGGTGGTGTGGATAGAGTGAACATGCAGCTGACGGTAGCGTGCAGAGGAGCAGACAAAAGCATCTATCACAGATGCTTTGTTAGTAACGGCTTCATGAAACAGAACACAGAGTTTGACATAAAGCAAGAGTACCTGCCGGCGCATTATCTCTGGACTGTGATGCTGCATAATTAGAAGCTGTAGGATAATAGACACAGTTGTTCACAGCTCTATTACTTCAAACATATGACATTTTTGATGCCACAACCGAAAACCTGCCTTGGGGTGGAACGATAAAAAGCAACAACAGAATATTCTCTTCAATCTAAAAGGCTTATTGGAATCAAAATATAGCGATGAAACAAAGCTTTAGCTTCACTTATGAAAACCACTGTCTTCAGCACCACTCGCATCAGCTATTAAGTTGCATTGATGAAGTGATCCAAACACACTACATTTACCTTTAATGATTCACTGTAGAGAGAGAGAGCTGACAAACAATTTAACAATTAAAAAGACATATCTCTTAGAGCACCGCCCACAGAAAGCTCAAACGAAGCTCGGCTTAGAATGAATATTGCTATAGCAACAGTGAACGGAGAGAGTGGTTTAAATATTGAGTGTGTGACTAAATATACTTCCCCAGTTCTGCTGTTAGAAATGCTGTCTGAGCGGGAAATACAGCAGGGAGGCCAAGTGACAGACGAGGCATCACGGCCCATCAGGACGTTTTTTGCACATTTAATGGTTGATTTATGAACTTCTTGAAACTGTAGTAACTTAACATATTGCGGATAAAATTGTTCTTAAAAGTTGTAATATTGTTTTGGGGACAATAACATGGCTGGATAGCTAGCTTGTCTTGTTGTTCAACATACTGTCAAATTATTTTTACTGATTGCCAACTGTACACAATGTTATTGACTTTGGATCTTGCTAGCATAGCGTTAGCTTTCTGGCTCGTAACTGAGCGGACTATGAATATCTCCCGTCCCGTTGCTAAGGGAGGCAAGTCGTACCTAAGGTCCTTCCTATTTCCTGGAGGAGTGAACAATGTTTGCATTGCATAAGAACCTTATAGGATGGGAATGACTGTTCCAGGTATTAGTCAAACCGTCATGCGTAACCAGGGAAACAGAGTTATTGTTTGTAAAAACTTTAGATTTCGATTGTAAAACTAATTAAAATATAAACTAATGATTTAAAAATATGTTATTTGGCAAGTGACCATGGTATAAGCGGGTTAATGCCCTTCGAGGTGTCCATTGTCAGGTATTAATGGACTTCAGCGGAGGCAACCGTCCTCCGTGCACGCCTCACCGTCGTCCATTAATACCTGACAATGGACACCTCGTCGGGCATTAACCCTTACATAATACCTTTCTTCAGTTGTCTGCAATATTTCAATATTTTGTCACCTAGTGTTGGGTTTTAGTAAAATGAAAAACATTATGGTTCACAATGAGGTTACAGACAGTAAATCACAGCATATTCTGATCTAAACGTACTGCATCCAACATAGTTAACATCTTACTAGATTATTGAAAGATGAAAATCTAACACGTTCTACAGCCCAGCATGTTCATTTGCATACCGTGCGGGAGGGATTGGTCCCAGAGGCTCAAGCACAGAACTCATCTGCATTACAGAGCTCGGCACAGACAGACGACTGACTTCAAGGTGTGGATCAGACAGGACTCCTAGCAGTCACCCCAAATAGGTCATGTTCTTACATATAGAGTGAAACAAAAAATAACAGAGAAACAAGCATGCTGCTTGCACTACTTTGTTACAGTCTTTTCTTTAAATAAGCTCTAAAGCTCTAAATCCAACCGGCTCAAGCTGTCCGATCGTTCAGCTTCACAATGGAACAGAGTTCCGGGCCCTGCTTGTTTTCACAGTTTTGCTGACCCTGGAAAATACCCATCTGGCAGTGGCCCTTCAGCTCTGCTTGGTTTGAAAAGGCCATGAGGAACACCATGCTCAGCAGCCACTGCACATGCACACGCTAAAATGCACATACAGTACACAGAAGCATGTGTGTGGAGTATGGACGCCCACATACTGCAGAAATACAGACATCACCACAGCAACATCACACACCTAATCTACAAAATACTACAAACTCAATCACCTCCACATTTAAACACACCCAAGAACTATATTATACAATCAAACCCATCCAACCCCACCCATCCACTCTCTCTGGCACTAACACACACACACACACACACACACACACAAACACACACCCTCGTACATGCTTCACAGAGCCCGCCATACCCATGCTGAAACACAGAGTCCCTTAACACCTCGCCGTAGCAGCCCTCAAGGCACTGGCAGCCCTCGTTGGCTACCGTTACACACTCAAACACCACCATGTCCTCTTGGGCAGCCCCCAGTAATGAGCTGTTCATCCAGCGGATCATCCCGAGGACAGTGCACTGCACTTTCCTTTCTCTCTCAGTGGTAAAGACGAAAGGTAGCTGAACAGATAAAGAGAGAGAGAAAAGATGGAAGAGGCAGGCAGGGAGATTTTCTTTAGCAGGCTTAGGGCCACTAATCTTCCCCGGCCAGCTCTGATCTCCTAATAACCAGCTTACATCGCCCTTAACACCACCTGCCAAAGAAGAGGCATTGGTGGTCTGAGGTGCAGCTAACCCCCCCTTGGACTCTCCTTCTAAATAGTACATGTTGATCTTGCCAAGCAGGGAAACTAATCATTATGCAGGCTCCATGTAATTCTGTCTGAATGCAGCCAGGTAGGCAGGCTGTTGTTCCCAGCACTAACCTGGTTGTAGCCATGTAGAGAGCCCCTCTGCAGCGATCAGCCCTTTTCAAATGGCTTCATTCACACAGCGGCAGCCATGGATGAGACATAGGAGGAAGGAGAGGAGGAGGGGGGGGAAGGAGAGAAGAAAGCGGGATGAGGGATAAAGGGGAGGAGGGTGGACGAGTTCTGGAGCATGCCAGGAGGATGGGAGGAAAAGAAGGAGGAAGCGGACGCAGCCGGGGGAGATAAAAACAACGTATTTTCCCGGCTGACTGACAGAACAGTGGTTTCTCTCTGGAGAGCAGGCTTTTTCTCTTCCTATCGTTCACTCTCTTCCTTTGTCTAAGTAAGGCTGATAAGCTCTCGCTCTTTCTAGCAACCTGCAATTTTCCATTCCCCCTTTTTCTTCCTCCGCTCTCCCAGCCGTTGGATCATCAGCCTGATTACTGCATCTGCTGGTATCCAAGCAAGGCTCTTCTCTCGCGATTTCTGCTCCTCGTTCACAGAATTCCACGGCTACAGACTGACAATAGATGGGAAAAGATTGAGGGATAATGTGCAAGTGGATAGAGAGAGAGACAGAGAGAGAGAGAGGGGGGGGGGGGTTAGAGACAGAGACAGAGCAAATGAGGAAAGAGATGGCTTTCACTTTGCATTCCACCTCTACTTGGTGCTGGTGCACTGAGCCTGCTGCTTCCTCAATTATTCATGTGTTTCATGAATGGAGGGGCTGACATCACCAGCATTCAGGTCACTTTACATTCAAAGCTCCGTCTAAATCACGCAGTAAGCCAGACCAGGGTTTGAGCTAAACACATGTCATGGTTGGACACAGACACAGACATAAATCAACTTGCTTTCTTTTGAAAACTACAAATGAACTAACAGTCCATACTTAGCAAAAGTAAATGACACTTTTCTTAGGTTTTCAAAATAAATAAATGCAAGTCTGACATATTTAAGATATATATTAGGCATGGGTCAAAACAACATTTTGAATGTGGCAGCACATTGACTCCAGGGTGTCAAGAAGGTTTTCTCTAAATTCCAATATTGCAAAACTGCATGTTGTATCCTGCCAATAACCAACAAATAATTACAATGAAAGCCCCATTACAAAACCAATATTAACTTACATATTCTGTGATTTCACTATCTCCCGATGTTACTGCTTTTCTATTGTGTGGCATGGTCCAATAAATATTGATGAAAGAAAAAATGAAATATTATACATTTGGCATCATTACCATCTATTTTAAACTGTGGGTCCTCCAGACCCCCAGGCAATGAAACTGCATTTTAACGCATCGCCAAGTGCAATTTTGTAAGTATTGTAAGTGCTTACAGTACTTCAGTTGATTTTACTGATATGTATTTTGTATTTGAAACAACTGCAGCATTAAGTAAATATGCTCCTAAATACACATGGGAATGGTGATTTAAAAATCTGATGAACATATTTTTTTATGTTAAGTTCATAATGGTTACATATTACACTGATTATGTTTCACGGAGTGAATCATCCAAACCTAATATTTTATTCTATAGCAGTTCTAGTAAGTACAACTGCAGATTTGAAAATTTGATAGGCCTTTTTGACATGTCACAGTAGGAAAAGCAAAGGTGTAAATAACAAAATGCATAATGGCTAAATTCCATTTAGCTGCTTCAGTTTCAGGGTTCTGGTATTTTGCCTGTTGGCTCACTTCCACATTAATCAGATTTCCATACAAATCTAGGGCAAATGTTAACAAAATTTCCAGAAAATTAGCAAAAGAAAATGCAAGTTATTGTGCGTTTCCATCCACTGCCATGCAATGTCATGGCATTTATGTTTGTTACATGTATTCATTTGAGGGAGGTTACAGTCTTGTCATTGCTCCAAACATATCTGATGTTTTCATCCGCTGCTATTTTTCATTTGAGTTACCATAAGTCACATGCTTCATGTACAGTACATCATGATTTATATATCTGAACGTCTTTTTCCATGGCACTTGCATTGTTTTTTATTGATACATAAACATTTCCACTTCTGCAAAGCGTAAAAGCCCTATTCTTGGACTTTTTTTCTTCTTCTTTGCTTTACCTTCTATAACAAGGCAAAATGTCTGCTGTGAAAAATGTCAATTATATAGATTAAAACGTTAAGAAATTGAGTATCATTTGGAAAATGATATCACACAATTAGTCTGTGGTTGTATTGTTAAATCCTCTTTTATACATAGTGTGTTAATATATACACTACCGGTCAAAGGTTTGGGGTCACTTCCATTCCACTCCATTATAAACAGAATACCAGATCAGTTGCATTGTTTTTTAACCAGGGTGGCAGTTTTCAGATTACATTATGTGCTTACATAATTGCAAAAGGGTTCTCCAATGTTTTCTCAGTTAGCCTTTTAAAATGATATCAGATTAGTAAACAGAATGTGCCTTTGGAACATTGGATGAATGCATTAAAGATCAGCCACTTCTTTCTACAACAGTCGAGAACCCTTTTGCAATTATGTAAACACATAATGTAATCTGAAAACTTCTGCCCTGGTTAAAAAAACAATGCAACTGATCTCAGCTGGTATTCTGTCTATAATGGAGTGGAATGGAAATTTCTAAGTGACCCCAAACTTTTGACCGGTAGAGTGTGTGTGTGTGTGTGTATATATATATATATATGTGTGTGTGTGTGTGTGTGTGTGTGTGTGTGTGTGTTTTAAAGTAAATATAAGAAAATTATTTCACTATCTTGGTTGATGTATTAATCTAAAGCCTATAAGTAAGTTGGATAAGGCCAAATTTCAAACGGTATGACACCGATACCCTGAAAGGCTTTATCCATAGGACTGAAACTGGGTGTCAAACACTCGGGTAAAGTGTTGTAGTCGAGTCACCAACTGTTGAGTATGAGTCAAGTCTCGAGTCCCCACTTTTGGAATCTGAGTCCAAGCCCAAGCCGGAGTCACCAAAGAAGAGTCAGAGACAAGTCTGAGTGAAGTCACCAATACCTGAGTTTGAGTCTGAGTTGAGTCACAAGTCCAGAGTATAGTGACTCGAGTACTCCATCACTGCCTATTACGCATAAAATTTGTCAAAAACTTCATCCAACTTCCGAGTCCTTTTTCAAGAATACTCAAGTCTGATTTCATAAATCCTCGAATCCAAGTTCAAGTCATCAGTGTGTGAGTCCAAGTCGAGTCACGAGTTCAGAGAATAGCAACTTGAGTCAGACTTGAGTCCAGGACCATCACTGCTGGGTTACAAGTGTTATGGTGGATTAAACACTTGCTGCAGCGTTTACAATTTACAGATTACAGCTATCAAACTATCACACACACTGTTCTACTTAAAGGTGCAGTAAGTGATTCTGCACAAAGATTGTTGATATTTGAACTCAACTGCCAAACAAATACAACCCCCCCTTCAGAAGCTCCGCCCCCCAGATTCACAGACAGATAACTACTGGCCGGCACATTCAAATGCTGCCTCCCCTTCCCTCCCGCCCCTACCATCAACTGTTGCTGCCTGTTGCTGATTGGCTGGATCAATGTTTGTGTGGCTCTTGCGCTCCTTTGTTTGATTTCCATTTCCACAGCCAGGGCTGTGTATTAATGCCAGATTTATTTTAACGCACACAGAAAACAGAGAGCTAGGTGACCGTGAGGAGATATTCACTGATTTTGACAAAACGTGTATTGGATTAACATCACTCACTATACCTTTAAAAACTAAGAAGGTCATTTTAAGGTGATCCATTTCACACATACATAAAGATGACCACAGTCAGTAATCGTAAAAACTCTGTACCTCTATAAAGAAGCAAACGGAGCCCTGGGCTGTGCTGCTGGAAAGACTTGACCCCGGGGCTGCAGCAATGCTGGCTGCCTCTGTGGGAGCGCTGAACGGAGTCGTGCTGTGGAACAAAGGGAGCTGGTCCACTGAGCCGGACCACTGTGTGCCCAGATAAGCCTGCCCAGCCTCACACCAACAACTGACCTACTTAGGGGACCTCTGTTTTCTTTGCTGTTGCACCCAGGGGACACGCATGCATATGGTCAAATTGACCACAGATATAGTATGTAATGAACAGCCATGGGCACTTCACTGTTGATTCATTCATCATATTTACTGATGACTCACAGACTCGACACGCTTGAGTAGTTTCAATTTCATTTTTTTTTTTTTATTAATTCTGGTGTAGCCGAACACCCCCCCTCCCTCCCAAATGTTAAAGACTCCAACAAATTTCTCCATCTTTTTGAGAAGAAGGCGTGCTGTTTACCGAGTTGTCATGGCAACATCAATGTGGCGACGCCTGGCTGGGTCGGAAATGTCTGTCAGCCTGACTGTGTCTCGGTCGTGCAGTTACCATGGCAGCCTGTCAAGCCATTCATGTGCACCGCCACTTGAAGTGTTCCCAACTGGGAGAAAGAGAAAGCTGTAGGAGGGTGTGTGTTTGTGTGTGTAAGGGGTTGATGCTGCTGCATAAAGCATGAATACACACGATTAGTGATCTACAAAGCCCTGGAGTTTAAGTGAACTTTGTTGTGAACATGTTTGGAGTGAAAGGAGCGACCAGTGGGTCCCTGACAGCTGATATCTCCATTTTACTCATAGCAAGAAAATAGTTTGAAAGATCAGGACACGGTACTTTCTGTTGATAGTTGTGTGTCAGTATAGTAAAAAAACAAGCAAATACAAAGTGAAATCACTTTGTGGTTGAGTTTTGTAGCTTATGAACCGATGCTACTAAGTTGAAACAAGTGGTACCCTAGTTCAAGTTCAGGTCACCTACAGGTTGAGGCCCATCATGACCAATTTGGCAACCCTTCATTCTAACCTGTCTTAAACCAGGCAATAGGGCAATTCTTTGCCTGTAGAGATGAGGGAGGTTCAGCAGCTGTATAATAACACAAGGCTTGGGCCTGTGTGTCTCTGTCTCCCAGGGTCCCAAGAATTAGATAACCCCCCCCCCCCCACTGCAGTATGGTCAGGCTGACGTTGTCAGTTTGTGCTGAGGTGTTTGGGTTCCTCGATCAAGATTTATTAAATGCTTCTACGCAAGTCATTAAAGTCTCCTGAAACTGCTTCAAGAATTCTCCAAAATTCAACGACACACTGTATGTCATTACCTTTCCTAAAACTATTTAAATCCAATCTCATGAGCACAACTTTAGAATCGAGTCCCAGGCTTAATTAAACTGCCTAATTAACCTTAATGTGTGGCAACCTAACAGACAGGCCTGTAACAATTTTTAGGTTCTCACTAAAGCTACAACCTGCTGTACCTCTGGGTCCAACAACCTGTTTTAAAAGCAGCTATAGCCTAATTAAACACACTGATTTAAATTCAAGAGCACTACTCTGCCCGGTGAGGTAATTCAAGGACTCGGTGGAGATGTCAGAGAGGGGCAGGAGGGGACAGGAAACTGGCAACCGGATTAAGCCCCTGTGGGACCAGTTGTCCCAGTGGGACGGGACACAGCCACTGCCATCTGCAGGGTATATATACAGGCGGAAGCAGGCAGACTGGGTGACAAAGAGCAGTGGGCGAAGAGAGGGTAAGGGGTGGAGAGAAAAAGACTGTGTGCATGTGATCTTAGTGCGAGGGTAGAGAAACAAGGTGAAATACAGAGGTTCATGCCTGAATATCATTGTTTTTTATATTTTTATTTTTTTTATCTGAGGTCGGAAGAGATGTGTTTTTAGCCTTTGTCGGAAGATACGTAGGCTTTCGGCCGTCCTGATGTCAATAGGGAGCTCATTCCACTATTTAGAAGCCAGGACAGCAAACAGTCGGGATTTCGTTTAGTGATTAGTTGTCCCTCGCTGTGAGGGGGCAGCAAGCAGGTTGGCTGATGCAGAGCGGAGCGGGCGGGTTGGGGTATATGGTTTGACCATGTCCTGGATGTAAGCTGGGGCTGATCCGTTCGTGGCCCTGTATGCAAGTACTAGTGTCTTGAAGCGGATCTGGGAAGCAATTGGTAACCAGTGAAGAGAGCGGAGGAGTGATGTAGTGTGAGAGAACTTGGGGAGGTTCAAGACAAGTCGAGCTGCTGCGTTCTGAATGAGCTGCAGGGGTCGGATGGCACATGCAGGCAGGCCAATCAGGAGGGAGTTGCAGTAGTCTAGACGTGAGATGACTAGAGCCTGAACCAGAACCTTCTGTTATGCAGCATGTATCTACACGATTGGGTAGTTGCAGCAATGTGGGCAGTGAGGGAGAGTTGGTCGTCAAGTGTCACACCCAGTTTTCTAGCTGTCTGGGTGGGGACTACCACAGAGCTGTCAATTGTTATAGTCAGTTCCTGGGTAGGAGAGCCCTTCCCTGGAAGGAAAAGGACCTCAGTCTTGTCAAGGTTGAGTTTCAGATGGTGTGTGGACATCCAAGAAGAAATGTCAGTCAGTCAGACAGAGATCTTCAAGTTTCTGATACCAGTATGGGCTACATTTGTGCACCTATTATCCTGTTGTTTCTCTAATAAACACAGTGCTGACACTGTGCAGGAATTCAACCTTTTATATGATTTAGTTTTCCTGTCACTTTTCCAACACTTAGTTTGACGTCTATTTACGGATATCTTTGAATTATGCTGGCCATTTTTCACTATTTTCTAACATAAAAGATACAAAAACAGAAACAAAAACAAGTGTTGATTAATAAATTGATCAAGACAATAATCTGCAGATTTGTCGATAACGAAAATAATAGTTTGTTGCAGCTCTACTTAAAAAAATGGTATAGTGTGCCTATATTTCTCACCAGCAGTTAATTGTCAATATGGGTATTATTTTTTAAATACAGTCAAATTATGAGGAATGATGAAAAAAATTAAATATAAACATGGAAACACACCAAGAGTTAATTTTTGTTTTTTGACCGTTATGTCAATCACATTTAGCTGTTTGCAGTGTTAGCAGGTATATTGAAACACAGGGAGCCTACAGGTAGACAAGGTCATATATGGATTCCTCAAGTGTTGTGGGCAGAGAGCAAATAAACACAAATAACTAATACTTATATGAAAACAATTAACAGTAAGTGATTCCTCTATGTACACAAAAACACATGGAAGTTTACAAGACATTGAGAAGGGAAGCTAGTTATGTATGTGCTTTTAAAAAGCTTAATGGAAAATGTATTTTTTGGACAGGCTTCATTTGAGAAACACGCGAATGGAAGGCCATCGATCAGGTAGAGTTTCACATGACTGTAACGCAGCTTCCAGTCCATTAATGATGAGGCTGAAGGAAACAGGAACATAACCTCCCACATGGCAGCATGACTGATGTTTTAAAAGTCTGCCTGCCAAAGTATTTTTCTTTATAAATACATAACATTTTATAAACACTGTCAGATTAATGCTAATACAACCAGCCTTCCTAGTCCTTGTTGATGCTCACACTTAATGCCACTTTAGACACAATTTCTTTATCATTTAAATGCTATGCAAACACCTCTATTTTCTTCAGTGACTTTATCAATCATTGCAAATCATTACATCATCAATTAAATCCCCTCACAGCCTGAAGATAGAAAAAAAAGTTGGTTGTATTGGAAGCAGGCAGAAGAGTGTGGTGGGGAACAATATAGAGCATAATCAGCGATGACAAATGGCCTATGGGAAGGATGCAGTAATAAAAAAAAGCAAAAAGAGGACGAGAGAGAGAGAGTTACTAAGCTGTGGCCAGGAGGGAAACAATTCTGCAGTTTCTCTTCACTGCAGAGCCCCTGCTGTTGACTTGGAAGTCCATTGTGGCCCAGTCAGATGCTGCAGTGCTTTATCTGTAAGGCTGCAGTTGGTTCCAAGCCTTCCAGTCCATTCCTAACAAACCCTAAGCTGTGGACATGTCATGATTTTGTTTTCAAAGCAAGTAGAAATAGTTCTGCTGAAGAGAAGGGGCTTATAATATCACTTCTGATGACCAGCTGATCGAACCAGCAGTTTAGAGCTGCAAGGATTAATCGATTAGCTGACAACTTAAATTAATCAACAACTATTTTGATAATCGAAAAAAAAGAAAGAAACAAATCTCTGATTCCAGCTTCTTAAATGTGAATATTTTCAAGTTCCTTCACTCCTCTATGACAGTAAACTGAATTATCTTTGAGTTGTGGACAAAAGAAGACAAATGAGGACATCTTCATAGGCTTTGGAAAACACTGATAACATTGTTCACCGTTTCTGACATTTTAAAGACCATACAACTAATCGTTTAATCGAGAAAATAACCAACAGATTAATCAACAGTGAACCACATCGCAACCGCTTTCGGCTTGCCATCATATTATACTGCAGCGAGCGCT
Source organism: Sander lucioperca (assembly GCF_008315115.2). Taxonomy (NCBI): domain Eukaryota; kingdom Metazoa; phylum Chordata; class Actinopteri; order Perciformes; family Percidae; genus Sander; species Sander lucioperca. The sequence continues at coordinate 29,019,010 of NC_050180.1, forward strand.
GTCTGTGTGGACTTTTGAAAAGTGTAACAACACTTGTGACAGCTTTATCGGCATTGCCGTGACTCACTGGGACTTGAACAAGCTGCAGAGGCGACATAGTCTCGCTCCATCTGCACCGCAGCTCTGCGCACCTGTGTCAGAGCTGAGCCCCTCTCTCTGTCAAACATGCAGAGAGGACAGAGAAGCTCACGCACTCTCAGGTACCAAAATTTGGCACAGATTAATTTAACGTGAATGGGTACTTGGTAGTACCGATGTAATTCGGTCGGTACGCTAAAAATTGCGTGAGCAGAGTTTGGCATGCAACCCAACATGTGTGTATGTGAAGATCTGAAGCAGCCGTGCGTCTTTGCTGTTCTGTTTGTCTGTATGACAGCATGCACAAGCTAAGAGCTGTACTCTCAAAGGGATGTAAAAGCAGAAATCACAGATGGAAGACTTCTTACAGTTTTTAACTCTTTTGCATCACTGCTCTGTGACTATGACATGAAGACTGCAGTCTCCCACTCTGATTTGTAATGATCAATAAAATAAAGGAGCTGAACAATTGACCAGACAAGTTTGGGGTAAAGATACACACAGGCATTTAGGTATGCAAATCTGCACTCACAATCTGTCCAACTGTCCTGCAGCAACAACAGGCTTGTCTGCGATGCCACGTGCATAGAGTAAGCTCCAGCTCAAGCCTGCTGTTGGTGCCTTGCTGTTGCTACAGCTGCTGGCTGTGTGTGCACATCTGTGTCTGTACGTGTGTGCAGATTAAAGTCACACCAAATGTCGTATCAAGAGCAAACATCCCCACACTGGGGCCACTGCCAAATCCTGGGCAATCTCACACTCATGCATGACAGTGTACACACACACACACACACACACACACACACACACACACACACACACACAGTCTCTTCCTCTTTTCTTATTTTCTCTGCCATGTCTTCAGACAAGTACTGCTGCAAAAATATCCCCCCCACACCCCAGCTCTCAATCACAGCATGCATTGTGACAAACATATACCCAACAGTGCAGCCTGGTTCCAATCTGAAAACTCTTTGACACCCGCTTCCCCTGACGTCAATTTACAGAACATCACATGGGATTCTTTTTATTACTAAGACCAATATTTATTTTACAATCCCATTGTTTTCATTGGATCATAATCACAACTAAACTATCTTTGGTTTCTTTTAATGCAATTTTAGTACATGTAAAGATAATTGTGGAACCATATGCCTCAAAAGCACAATAAATATAACAGCAAAGAAAAAATAAACTCGCAATAAAACCTCACTGCTGATGCAAATCCTAACATTGACCACTTCAGTCAGCGTGCCATGGCATTAGACAGGATTCATTTGTGTTTTTTTGTAAGCAGGCTAAGCATTTTTGCATGCATGATACAATACTCAGAACTTAATCATCATCATCTGAAGCCATCTCATTTGTCAGCAAGTAAGAACAAATACCTTTCTGCTAATAAAAATGCACGAGAGACTAAAAGAATCATTGTCCAGTTCTATCAAGTAACCTGAAGAAGGCTAAACCAGTTAGCAGATAAATCACTGCATCAAGTGAAGATAAATAAGCTGCTACATCCAGTGGCAGCTACTGGTTTATAACACAGGACAACAAATGCACTGATTGAGTTATTGACTGATGGAATGACCTCTAGCCCATATAATTTTGCTGACATAGCAGATTGTCCCTGGGAGAACAGAATGCAGCTCTAATAGACACTGATAACAAAGTAAGATTTCAGCTGGATCCTCTCATCAATGGCTCTACAAGGTGAACTGATACCTTATCATTATCACTTGTTCCTTGATTGATTTTTTCCCCCTTTCAAGGTGGATTGAAACATAGCTGAATAGAAGCTTTTGGACCAGTTTTCTTGTTAAAACTCCCTTTTACAAACACAATCTTGATTAAAATGTAAAAACATATTGTTTTCAAGGTTCCAGCTGATGCAGCCTGATTTGGAGCACCTGGTGCTCCACAGGAAATAATAGACCCAGCTTCCTGGACTTGTCGCCCTCCACTCTGCCGACACCAGAAGCCTTGTTGCTGTTTTGTGATGTTCATTTTTGCATCACAATGCCCTACACACATTTTAGGGCGCTTTAACACCTATAGTTTGGTGGACTCCGTTAGTTTGGAGCGATTCGGGGGGGAAGTTACAACACTGTTGCACTTTTCATTTGGTTCGGTTTGCTTTCACACTGCACTTTGTCAAACACACCAAACACTGTAAACACATGTCACACAATCAAAATGGTTGTTTGTTTATTTGGGTTTTCTGGTTCCGCTTTAGTGTTTCTAATATTTTAGAAGAAGGCAAACAATGAGAGCAGCTGACAGACAGCGAGTGAAGGAGAGGGTATGCCCTGATGAGAGAGAGATGATGATGTGTTGTCACAGATGACCAGCGATGTGTGGTCAGAACAGCTTATGGATCTGAGGCTATGTTTAGACAGAAACGATCTGAAGGGAAAACGCAAAAGTGGCGTTGCGTTCTCACTTTTTATTCCGCGTTTAGACGAGCGTTATGGGGGGGAAATCTGCGTGCATATGGTGACGCAAAAGTGTGTGAAATGCAATGTAGTATGCACACCAGGCGGCTAGGTGGTAGTGTGAAGCACTACCACACAACACCACCAAGTCCGCGCACCTTCCTACTACTTGTCTCCCTCTCCTCCTCCTCTCTCCCTCTCCTCTCCCTAGTAGCGTGAAGCGAACAACAAAAGCTGACAATTTTGTCTGGACAAAAGCTTACAAACACTGTTCACACATTGTTTGTAAACTCTGCACACACACGCGGCACACACGCGCGCACACACACGCACGCACACGCACGCACACACACACACACACACACACACACACACACACACACACACGCGCGCGCGCGCATACACACGCGTGGCACACAACCATACACACACTCGCACAGTGCGTTTTTACCCTTTAGATGGTAACGTGACGGTGGAGCGTTTTTAAGATTTCCACTCTGAGGGTGGTTTCACTTTTTTGCGTTTTTATGCCTCAAAAATGCCGTCGGCGTCTAAACAAAAGGCACATCTGATAAAATATTTTGTCGTTTTCACCCGCGATCGTATTCGTGTAAACAGGGCCTCAAAGTTATCATCCCTTAAATTAGGGATGTCCCGATTAGGTTTTTTTGCCCTCGAGTCCGAGTCATTTTATTTTGAGTATCTACCGATACCGTGTCCCGATCCGATACTTCTATAATATATAAAAAAGGAATAAAGAAGAGTGAAAAAACAGATCCAGGATGTTCCTTATTTTTTATTTAATTCACCTTATTTTAACATTCAACAACTCTGTTAACAAACAGAGCACTTCTGTTACATATCTCACAGTTTGCTATGGCAATGTTGTTGTCATCAACTTTATAATACCTCCAGAGCGCAGGCATACTCGCGGTTTCCGCTTCAAGCTGCTTCCGTGTTCTACTTTGCCGGCATTTAACCAATAGCGTCTCTGCAACAAAGTGATGTCATGCCGCACGCGTTGCTGTTTATGTGTGGAGTCAAAAGGGTCTAACTCTGTGCCACCGCATAACTATAGATGTGTTAAAAAATAATGAGAATATATATACATATATATCCGAGTCCTGATCGGGAGGTAACGTCTGATTCCGATCGAGTCTGCAATCACGTGATCGGGCCCGATTTCCGATCACGTGATCGGATCTGGACATCCCTACCTTAAATCATATATAAGTCTGTAAATTGTGTGGTTGAAATTGCAGACTAGTAAATTGCATTGTTTTTGGCTCACTTCCTGTATTTGGGTCGGATGGCGTTCTCACCTAAAATGAACCGAATTCTAGTTCACTTGGAAGCGAATCGAGACCCCCGTTTTCAAGTGGACCAGAGTTTGTTTGATCCGCACCAGAGTTTTGATGAGCTTTCACACCGCCCCAAACGAACCGGACTATCTGACCAAACGCTCCAGGATTTTCACACCCCATACTTGTGTTTAGTTTAAACATATATATTTTTAGGTAAAATAAATACCTTAAAGTATTGGCATTTTGTGTCTCTTCCCAGTTTTTGTCATGACCTAGAGCCAGGTTTATGACAAACATTTTCTAATTTCAGAATGGAGATGCATCCTATTGGACACAGTACAAATAAAGTTTAGCGTGAATTTAATCCGGAAAACTATTTTATGTTACGCACTCATTCATTCATTCTCTCATTCCCCCACCCCCTCTCTTCTCCTGTTTCCAGGAGATCAGCTGATTGGCCAGATTTAGCCACAATCTCTATCAGCCAATCACATCTTTGCTGTCAAAATCTGTTCTCCTCTCTGTTGCCGTCAGCTGTCATTTCAGTGCGAACGGTCGCAACCCTCCTCTTCCCCGTTCACCTTCAGTTCATAATTTCCAGCGCTCAGGTGTGAGCTCACCAGAAACCCCATCCTCTTCTCACCCATCCAGATCTCAGCATCCTCTTCATTCAACACCACCAGTGTCTAGACTCCATTAGGAGGGTATCCTACACTACTCACAGCTTCTCCACCCCCTTTAAAATATGATGACATCACAATGGGGTGTAATCGGCAAAGACTTTACTAATTGATCATCTTTAATGTGCGTGTGTCAATTTATAATGGCTCAATTAAGTCTCTCTTGATTGAACTACATGCGTACAGTAGCCAGCCAGGCCATGCTAACAGATAGCTGCTCAGTGCTAAAGTAACACATGCACACACGTGCGCACACACACACACACACACACACACACACACACACACACACACACACACACACACACACACACACACACACACACACACTTGATGAAGCCCTGAGAAGAAAATGTTCAAAGCTACAGTCCACAGCCGAAAGAAAAAAGACTGGAGGATCATGTGATAGATTTGAGAGGTATAAAAAAAACTAAGTAGAGAGCAGAGAGAAGAGAGTGATGTAAATGAGAGAAGGACACAGACAAATATAGAGAGAATGAAAGAGAGACAGAGACGTTAGGGAAAAGAAGAGGTCCTGTAGGGAAAAGAAGAGGTCCACATGAAAGTGAGAAGGAAGGAAGCGAGACGCACGTTGCCGAAACTGCTCCCCCTCTGGTTTTTTTTCCTCCTGCAGTGCTCTGTAATTCGTCTCTAAAAATATCAGGCAAAAGAAGGAGGAGGAGCATAAACAAACACAAGGGGAGGAAAGGATAAAAGAAGGTACGATGGAAAAGTGCACACACTGTGGCGGAAAAGGTTCAAAAGAAAGTGAGAGCAGAGCCACCTGGATGTGAATCGGTTTGTCCATGTGAGATAACGAGGGAACAGGAAAACAAGCGAGGAAGACAGCGAGAGTGAATACGTGGGGAGAGACAGAGGGAGCATGTGACTGCTCTTTTCCAGGCAGCCACGTGAGTGCTTCTCCTCAGCTGCTCCGCTCACACTGATCCCGCCAGAGGGGAGCAGAGCAGGGTCGCCACAGTCAACAGTGGGGAAAAAAAAAAACACACACACACTAGCCCACACTGGCTTTACGCACTCTGGTCAGAGCTTAGTGCCGTCCTGATCTAGCCCTTATTACATACTGGTGCATTTCCTGGAGATTTCCATAACCATATAGAAATGCACGGGTGAAGATGGACAGATAAACATGATTATATTTTATTTGTGCTCTCTTTAAAAAGCACATATATTTGACAGTGCTCCAGCCTTGTCAAGAGAGAATGTAGTCTTAAGAGTGACATATGTCAATACAGTCACATACTACCAGAAAATAGTCACAGACACCTAGCACCTGGCTGGGTTGTGCTTTGCATACGCGACAGCCTTAAAGCTGTACAGAAAGACAGGTTACATTTCGAATACATAATCACAAACAAAGAGAAAATCGCTTCTCTCTGTTCAGCCTTACCAGGCGAGCTTGAAGCCTTTCATTAGTACAGCGAGGAGTGTCTGACGTCCACAGCGTGTTGTGGGCACTGGGCTGCCCGTTCACACAGCCGCATGCTGACTGACAGCCTGCCAAAGCCTCACCTCCCATACACAGAGCAGGAGAGATGCACGGAGGGAAGAAGGGAGGAATGGATGCAGAGACAGATGGAGGGTTGGGGGAACCAAAGTCTGGAAGGATGATCCTCAGCTTTGCCCCTTACTGCTACATTCCTTCGCTTGTATCGAGGTGCCGCAGTGCTGAGCGCTTGTGCCAGAAATTCACACCTCCCTGAGGTTCTTCAGTTTTCCCAAAAGAGGAGGCATATTCACAATGCAAACTGCAGCACGCAGCAGAAGCAGAAAGGCTAGCATTTGCAAATGAATGCCAACATGGCCGGTCGCTGTTCCTTTCTAACTCTGTGTATTTTCTAACAAGCTCTTCCACGGCCCCCTCACAGCATTTGTTTGCTCGCTCAAACTCTCTGTCTATCCCCCAGTCTCCGCTGCGGATGAAAGCTGCACTTGCTGTGCTCACAGTGAGCAGGCGCAGATCTCTACCCTCCCCCTCACTCTCTCTCTCCCTCCTGTTCTCCCTCCTCTTCCCTAGATGGCTCTCTTTCTCCATGATAAGCCTAGCTGACCGAGTGTGGAGGACTAGAGCAGGATAGTAGCCTCTTGCCATAATATCCCCTGTGCAATGACCCCCACCCTCTATGCTATATATGAGAAGGGTATTAAGTAGGGGGAGGGGGGCTGCTGCAGTTCTTTCCTCTCGTATTGGACTCCAGCCTTAATCAGTGTCAGCAGCTAACCCTGTTAATCTCTTAATGCATTGAGTGTACTGTGTTTATAGTGGTGTGCTGTGTACATGTTCTGCATACATGATGAATCAGATAGACATCATGGTGACTCAGCTTGCTTACTTGGTTACTGAATGTTTTATAACTGCAATAACCTGAGTTTAAATCTAACTGGGGCCTTTTGCCAATCGTCCTCATTCCTCTAATTAACTGGCACAGCAGGTCTGTCAAGCTCTGAATTAACAGCGATACTCTGTATCTCAAGAGTTAGAAGGGTTGTGCCTTTTTTCTGCCTTTCCAAAAACCCAAAACACAAGAGCAAAAGTGTAGGGAAGGGATTAATCTGTGTTCTTACCTGTTTTAATGTAAGCTGCAAACGTTCGCATGCCCAGCGAACTAGCTTACCGAAAGTAGTACCCATGCATTATTTCCAAGCTAACTACATTATTTAGCGGGGTTACAGGTTATGTTAGAAAAATACCTGATCCACTCTGTGGGAGTCAAGAAAATACTATACTATATCAGAAATTAAGAAAAGCAAATCTGACAGCTTTTCAGCTTTATATATATATATCATAAAAACCTGCTGACAAAGTCCACAGCTAGAAATGAGAAGCCCACTTTTGTTTACTTCTGTCGGAAATGAAAAAGCCTTTGTTGACAGTTGCTTTAAAAATATTTTAATATTTATAAAATCCTTCTAGCAATGAGAGTGAGAATCAAACCCCATGTGAACTCATCTCAACTATATTTGTAATGGATTAACCTTTAGCGCTAGCCACAGGGGTCAGAGAGCAACCGGCCTGTTCAACCAAAGCTGTCATCAAAAACAATGTCCGACTTTGGGGTCAGGATGCAGCACATTCTTCCTGTTTAACCTACTTAAAGTCTTTCACATTACACATTACATCTCATTAGGGATGGCTAATACTACAGCTAATGCAAACCACTGTTCACCATCAGAACTGACATACTTGTTGGCCTTTAGTGATGTGTACAGTGACATGCACTTGTGACGTTATCTGTGTTACATCCATTTTCCAGAGGCTTTTAACCAAGGTCTAAATCATGCCAGGGAAAGTAACACCTGTTGCACTGTTATGATTGTACAATCCTTTTCCAAATTATTACATCAAAAACTCCTTGAATAGCAGCACGGCATAGGATAGACATGAATAGAGCATCGAGACCCCGAACTTTTATATTCAGGACATTTTGCAAGAGACATTGATGACAGTTTTGCCAAACAGTTAACTGTATGTGCCCTTTTTTAAATCGGGCAATTTGGGGTTTCTGTCAATGAACAGAGGTACTATGTATAACAATAGCATTAGTATCACCTACAATATGGTGTTGTCATACTGAACTCACATAGCAGTTTTGCAGTTACAGTATGTTATTTGTTATTTTTCATGGTTAATACATTAGACATTCATGGTCTACATTAAGTAGCATAGCTTAATAAAAAAAAAACATGCAAGATGATAAAAAAAAAAACATATTGCTAATCATGACTTTGTGAATTTGACTCTTAGTTGGCATTGGTCCATTATTCCAAAGGATAGCCTGGCAAATATAATACAATGTGTATCTACGTCTCTACATGTGTTCTTTTGTGTGCATATTTGCACATGTGTATTTTGGGCTGTAGAGTGCTCCATAAACAATCTATGGCATAACTAGCCATCAATAGCTGGCAACTGCTGGTTTTTAAAGCACCTATGACCACATTGTGATTACTTTTATTTTGAAAAACTATTAGAGGGAAGAGGATCAGTGAGTGGATATTTCATTTCTGCACTATGGGGCAGGCAAGAGCAGACAAGAGGATGCACTCTCTCTCTATTGTAAGCCAGCATTGTCTCTCCCCATGGGCTACTGCGGATGTGGTAAGACTGCAGGGAGAGAAAAGTGAGGAGAGGAAAAGAGGCGGGGATATGAAAGCGATCTAATCCCTTCTCAGGTGAAGCAGTGAGTGCTGTAGCCTGAGCTTCAGTCAAGCAAGAGGACAGACATTAAGTCATCTCACACAGAGTCCATCTGGTACCCACCTAAATCATGGCTTGCTAACAATTTAAGGGGAAAACAAAAAACAAAATACCTGCAACCATGGCGCACCTTTACCGACAGTAGTACCCATGCATTATTTCCAAGCTAACTACATTATTTAGCGGGGTTACAGGTTACAGGTAACAGGTTGTGTTAGAAAAATACCTGATCCACCCTGTGGGAGCCAATAAAATACTATATCAGAAATTACCTGAAATCATGACTGGTAGTCATGATTTCTGGGAACATCCAGGAAAGTCGCAGAGTTTAGGCAGTAAGATGTCACCTGCACCTTGAATGCTGAGAATTCTACTCTGCAATGGACAAGCAGTTCATCTTGACCTAGCTTCCCCTACTAATGTGACTATTCCATCAAGGCACACGTATTGTTAATTTCCATCCATATTTCTTTATAAAAAAGATGGTATCAAAGCAGCCAGAGAGGTCATTGTGACATTTCATTACTTCTACATTCCAAACAATACTGGTACAGTACCTGTACCTTTTGTGTTTTCACTGTACCTGTCAAAAATAATTATTGAAAATTAGATGTTATACCTAAAAGGCATTACAGTAGACTGTACATCAAATAATGCAATCAGGAGGTTGATTCCCTCAGTTTTAACACACAGAGGTTGGCTACCCATTGTATTCTGCTTAGTCAAACTAACCCACGCTATTAGGAAGAGGCCAATAATACCATGCCTGATTATTGAAAGATGGATTTTATGCAACAGGACAAACATTTGTTTCCGTTCGAGTGTTTTGTGGCACTCAAAGCCTGCCCTACTCGATTTTGTGTCATCTTTCTTGCTGTGTGTGATTGTTTTTTGACTCGTTAGTGCTCTGTCCAGCCTGCTGAGGAGAAGCAGCTACAGAGTGGTGCTGAATGGACAGCTCCTCTAGAGAAGAGTCAACCACTGAGTCAGAGATGTTTCCTCCCACTGGTGCCCCCTGCTGACCAGACCACAGCTGAGTTTTGCTATAGTAAAATACTTATCCAAAAAAATAAAAATAAAAAAGCTTTCCTGCTGGCATAAGGCAAAAACAGGAATTTATTTACTCTCTTGTAAAAGTAAATGGATTCACACTTCGCTCACAGTTTTCATGAATACATGCTATGTTTAAAATGCTCTTTATAGGAAGGATTCTAAAAGAAATACATGACTCTGGGTTAGAGTTTAGATTCTCAACCCGAGCCCGAGCCCGAGCCCGACCCGAGCCAGACCGGACCTCGGGTCGGGCTCGGGCCGTTATTTTTCGCCACATCCTCGGGCCGGGCCGGGCCCGGGCCGGACCCTTGATCAAGCAATTTTTTATTTTTTTTTATCCATTACCTTATTATCCTATTTGGGTGGGGAGAAAGCTATGCCATAATCAGAAATATTATATATATATATATATATAGGCTATATAAAAGTAACAAATGTGTACAAAAGTTAGGCTGCAGTTACAAAATGCAGCACTTCATGCGCGGAGTCTCCTCCTCTCGCACGCATCACACCGGGAGCTTGAAGATGTAAAGAAAAAAAGAAAAACAGGAGAATTAACTTTGAGCAAGTGTGGAGGAAAGTCGGAGGTATGGAAGCAGTTTAAACAGGTCGTGGGCAGTGACAACAATATGTTGTTCATCATTGTTTCTTTTTTTTTTTACGTTTCTTCATTCAGATCCATTTGCGATCCGTTCCATTCTAAACAAACAGCGCAGTTTACAGGCTTCGTCCTTGTTGTATTATTCTAAACAGATTTCTGTAGTTCAAACAACTCTGAATTGTAGTTGAGAACATCAGTTACAACGGCCCACGTATTAAAAAATTGTCGGATTTAAATTGGGCTCGGGCTCATAATTACAGTTAATGTGTCGGGCCGGGCCGGGCTCGGACGCAACGTGCTCGGGCAGGTTCGGGCTTGATTTTTTGGGCCGATTTAGGCTCTACTCTGGGTTGCTCTGGCTCAGGAGGTGGAGCGGGTCGTCCTTTAATTACAAGGTTGACGTTCGATCTCTGGCTCCTCCTGGCTGTATGTCAAAGTGTCCTTGAGCAAGACACTTAATGCCAAGTTGCTCTCGCCTTGTCCGGTAAGGTAAAAAGCTACAATATGCACGCTATATATCCATTTTAAAATTTGCTTGAAGGAAAGATAAAAAGAATAGAGGTTGCAACTCATATTTCATGGAGTGAGTCATGCCTTTAAAATCTATTAAGTAATAAGTAAGTAATAATTAATTGTAAGTCAGCAAAACAGCTGACGTGATTTCTGCATTAGCTGTTTAGCATTCCTTGAACCCTAATCTGGAACAGGGATGTTTCATTTATTTCTAAGAATAGCATTGGTAGATAATCTGGATTAATCCTCTACACTGCTTTGTGAGATTGGATGCTGTGGCGAGTTTGACTCTCCCCATTCTGCCTGGTGGGCGTTCCTTTCTCTGTGACACACTATGGATTAAAGGCATACTATTGCTGCGTTCATGTCACCTGGGAATAACAGGGACCGCCCCCGTGATTACGTTGTTTTTCCGACTGCCAGCGTTCACATGGCCGGGATGCGTGTTCTTCTTCTTCTGTTATACTGGCGTTTGGCATAACAACTTTTTGCATGACTGCCACCAACTGTTGGCCGTAGCCTAGAGCATCAGGTGTGTGAAAACATGGAGGCCACAATAACAAAAGATTTGCTGCTGTTTTCTTATACGAGCATAGAAACAGCACATCATCAGGTGTTAGGGAAAGGACACGGATAAGGTGTTGTTTTTTTATACGTGGGCCTATTTATGAATAATTTGAAACATGTTATGTCTGTGTATGTTTCTCAGCAGAGGCATTTGTCCACAATAAACAGTTTATTGTCATTGAAATATGTTCAGTGAACCAAAGTCGCCTACATCAAATGTCAGTTGTCAACAACGCGTCACTGAATGGGAAACTCGGTTAGCAAAATCCAGCCCAAGTTTTCCACCTCTGATTCCCACAGGAAGGGACGTGAATGATGACGTTTTCACTCGGAAAAATGTTTTTCCGATGTCTATGAACGCAGCATATGTAACTTTTCCCTCTTCGGTCCCCCTACAGGTTGTCTTATACATAGTATGCCTGTTTTCCTACTCATGTTGAATAAACGGCCATAAATTGATCTCTACTATCTGAGAAGAGAGAAAAGGGGGCTCACTTGACTGGATGGCTGTTTAATTATTGTTGAACTGAGATGCCGGATAATCCGAGCCCTCAAGGCCACAGTGGGGAGAGAGAGAGAGAGAGAGAGCAGAAATGCAAACAGCATGCAAAGACAGGCATATACATACTATGCATAAGAAATTATGGCATAGTAGTACATGCTTACATTATTGATTAACAGAGTCACAGGCAACAGAGAAGAATAAGGTTAAACAGATGCAAACATGGGACAGCAATTGCACAACAGAAACCGGCTCAGTAGGAAGCCAGAGTGAATGTAATAGTATGCAGAAAACACACAGGCAGCAGAAATCCCACCCAGGACAGAACAGACACTTTGCAGACAGCCAACATTGACTAAAACATAAAAGCAGCCCAGGGAGAAAGAGTGAAAGACGATGACAGTGGTGATAAATGACATAATATATTTGATTGCAAAAAAAAAAAAACACATGCAACAAACAAGCAACACCGCAAGGAATAGATATCATATTCAATATCAGGTCAACCCAAAGAATGGTATTGCGAAATACTGATGGCCTTCTGCGCGACTGTCACGTGTGCCATAAATAAAAGAACAAAGTATGGCACGTGCTGACATTAAAGCAGTCATTTAAAAAAGCCTTCCATTTCCTGTTTCTGCTGCAGCAAGCAGGATGGAAATAGGCCGAGGTTTCTTTTTGAACAAACCTCAAACACACACTCATAATGACTAAACAAAGCGGAGGGAGAGAGAGGAGAAGAGAGAGGTGGTGGACAAAATGGAATTTTGGTATTTTCTCTATAAACCTGAATGAACCAGTGAGTATTCCCACCTACACCTGCAGAATGTATAGTAATACATGGTAGTTTCTTGCTGGTTAAATAGTACTATTCTAGAGTATTTTTTTAAGAAACTGTTAATGGCACTGTAAAGTGCATTGTGTTTTTAAGGCATAATTAACAGGGCAAACTGTTCTCACTCTGAAATCGTACAATACGGACGCTTGGGCAGTGGCTGTCAGCATCAGATACGTGGCGCGTGAAGATGTAGTATTAAGTGCGACAACGGTAGCAATTAGTATGAAAGCCCGAAATTCCGCGTATGGAGGTTGGTTGGGGTGGTGGATGGGACAAGCCACACAGGACTTTCACCCCGGAAATCGCGGTTCGTGTCACTTTTCCTAAACCCAACTGTGCCGTTCTTCTCCCACGTGTCACAGAAACTTTTATAAGGCACCTAACCAAGCATCCATATTTTTTTACGCAATGGGAGTGAGGATGTGTTGAACAGGGACACGTCTGAACCCAGTCACTGGGTTTATGTTATCAATGCATGAATGACAAATTTAGATTAATCAGAAGTTGATCAATATTAACAAACTGATAAACAGTACAGTAGATCTCCATTGGCTAAAAAGGCACAAGTCTTTGTATATCTCCAGGCTAAACTGGAGCTGTAACTATTATGCAGTGCATCAATGACTCATCACATCCATGACCCTGAGCTCCACAAATACACAGCTGCTCTGTTTGGAAAAATAATGTCACGACACAGAAAGATCAGGTTCTGCTGATCTCCCCAGATCTAGTCCACATCCAGTAGGGTATACATTTTAGCATCTATTGTATCACTGCTGACACTCCTGTATAGGAACAGAAATGTCAAAGAGTTACTTGAGGGAAGCTGTTTAACCAGTGTAAATATTTAAAATGTGTTTGGTCTTTTTAGTCCTATTTTTACAATTAAAGTTAAAAGACAACATTGGCACAAACCCTCTTACACTGAATTAGAGGCCCTTTTTAAAGAGAGTCATCCCTGTGCGGTTAGTAATTTCTTCTTGTTTAATCATCATCAACACCTATTCCTTATCTTTCCTAATTACATAATTACACAACGCCAGCTCAGTCGTCACACAATTACGAAATAGCTCCACATGACCACATCATCAGTGAGCGTGAGATACTGTGGCGTGGAAGCCAACATGGTCAGATGTGCTGCCGCTGAGGGGGTTGTTCACTGTTGGTAACACTCAAACACAAACCTCCGCGGGTTAAACAACAACCCCATCTGTGTCCTCATGCTCTGTTCTCAAAGGAACCTTTGCTTAACCTTTATTTAAACAGGCAAGTTGATTAAAAACACAGCAGCTGCACAGATGATGCTGTCTAAATTAAGTCCATGTTTTTTCCAAATTAGTCCAACTTACACTGACACAGTTATGTGCTCTGAAGCAAAAACAAAAGCTTTTAGGTAGAGTGAGAAAAGCTATTTGTATATCAAAGGACTCTGCTTGTTGAGTTGTGATGGGATAAGGGATTGCGTTGGAGAGATATTGACTGACACCTCCCAGACAATCCTTCCATCTAGTCAGTCAGGGCTGTTGCCACAGAGATGACCCTGCCATTATTAAAGCCAGGAGCTGTCCAGCCTTCTGCTTCAGGGCCACATGCAGACCTTGCCTGATGTTTTTAGTCAGCCATACAGATGTCGAGACACACACACACAAACACACACACACACACACACACAGGTTGCTATGCCATTATTATCCACAAGGCCTTCACTTGAGCTATTTCGAGCTTCACAAATGATCAACGTCACTCATGGTGACAAAGCCACAATCACCCAGCAAAGCCTCACATTTCCAAAACACTTCAACTTTGCACAGATTAAATCTGCAACGATAATGTAATGAATCACAATTAAGACCTCTGCTTTTTCCACATCAAGCTTTCGCTGTGCATGAAAACCTGAGACCCTGGATTACATCATTCAACATTACAACAATCATTTTTATAGAGAGGGTAAATAACAGATAACTACAAACCTTAGCTCTGTTTATATAACTGGCAATCCAATAGATACTATTCAGGTTTATGATTTTTACCAACCTGTCACGGTAACACTTTACTTGAGGGTATCTACATAAGAGTGACATGACAGTGTCATGAACACATAAGCCTAACCCTAACTCTAACCATAACTTGTCATGACAAAAAACTAATGACACTTACTAAAAGAAGTGTTATGTCATAAAAGTTTATGACTTGTTTATAATGTTTCTGACACGTTCATGACAGTGTCATGTCACTCTTATGTAGATACCTTCAAGTAAAGTGTAACCCCTGTCACTAACAGGACACAAATGCACAATTTTGGAAGATTATTTCTGCCCTAAGTAGCCTACCTGATAGTCATATATAGCATGGCCATTAACTAATATGCTGTGGGATTGAATGATTGATTGATTAATTGATTTCCTGTCACTAAGGCTACGTTCACATTACAAGCAAATGTGGCCCAAATCCGATTTTTTTGCTCTGATGTGACAGATTCTGTGACAGTAATGTGGACACTGACATTTTTTTTCTGGGCCACTTTCATATGTAGTCCTAAATCCAATACATATCCGATCACCGGCCATGTGACTGCTGTGAGAATGCTCATATTGAAATTCATGTGAATTTTTCCAAGTCATACTTCACAGCTCAGGTGCTCCGCCTAGTCCCGCCCTACTGTGCAATGATTGGATGCTATGCGGAATTATGAGTGACAACTTTGTTTGGCTCATTTTAGCTAAAGGCCCCTTCAGACCAAACGCGGCAACGACGCTGCTGCACTCTGAAACCCGTTATTTCCAATTAGCGGCGGAGTGGGACCAAAACATCTACCGGGAAATGTCATAGACCACCGGCCCGGGTTGAGCAGAGGCCGCACAGTTTGACCAGCGGGCAGCGGCCGGGTAGCGGCTGCGGACAGCGGCCGATCAGACCGGCCCTCGCGGCCTCGAAACACTACCAGCCCACCGGGAAAAGTCCTGACTCTCCCGACTGCCACTCCGCCTGTGTCCAATGGCTTGCGCAGCGCCACAACGGTTTTTCGCTGCGTGTGAAATCTGAGGACCAGAAGTGGAGAGGAAGTAGATACAATTGTGGGATTTATATAAAGTATACCATAATGAAACAGCTCCTTCAAATGGTGAGTGTGAGAATGACATTCTCAGATGTGATGAATCACTTGACTTGAAGACTAAGAAAATACTTAAATGGGGGAGAATACACAGAGGATGAAGAATGGTATAATGTGTTAGAACCTATTATTTATCTTTGGTTTAATGACATGACAATGTCAATGCTCATGTGTGGAGTGTCTTTTGCTTGTTGAGTTGTATCCTACCTTTGGGGTTTCCATATCAGTTTCTTCCACTTCTTTTGCTTGGCCTATCAGTGAGGGTAGAGAAGAGTGAATGAGAGGTTTTGGTAGATTATCTTTTCTTTTTCATGACGTGAATGTCCTGATGGCAGTTGATTCTAACGAAAAATGCACTGATATTGATGCCTCATGTCTGCTACAGTTTACAGAAGTTCCTAGGCTGAAAAACAAACAGACATAAAAATCATAATGGAGTGTATTCTTTGTTATATATATATATATATATATATATATATATATATATATATATATATATATATATTATCTCTGGTCTTCACAAAAGGTAAGACACCTTTTATTTTAGTTTCCTGTCATTGGTTCAGATAAGCTTTTCACTGGTAATAAACAAAAGCACACTTTGCTTTTAAGAGGACCAAAAACGCGCTTTCAGTCATCTTGGTACGGTTATTTGGTGAGCGCTTGAGTTCAAATGACAAGTCCCAATGTGGTCGTAAATATGCACCGACTCTGATTTGCTTTTAGTCTTAACAATCAATAATTGTTTGAGATTAACATTTCGCACAAAAACACGTGCATTTGTGTGTATTTGTGCATGCACATACAAAAGAAAGCAATGTGTGCATAGTGCAGTCCTTTCACTCCAGTCACTGCTGCCGCCAGTGACTCAATACAGAGCGCCCACATGTACCATGAATCACTGCGATCAGAGGCCCTCAACCACTCCTCCATCTATTTAATCAATTCATTTTTGCCGTGGCACCTGATAATACATTTGCCTCTCCAGTCAGAGCAATTTCTTCCCACTCATTTACCCCTGACTGAGCTTCCCAGCACCTATTGAGAAGTTTCTTTCAGCTGTGCAACACCTTCTACAGATCTCATGCCTGTCAGTGAGGTAATCAAGTTTAACATTTTCTCACTGAGAGAAATTGATTTACTGAGGAATTTCCTGTTGAGATTAAACCCACGAGCATTAACATTTTAGCCAAATGGTGTGTTGCTGCTTGATAGATGCAAAATAAATGCACAGTGTCAAAACTCTTCAATACTCAGAAGCTGAAAGCGGATGTTTAAAATGACCCTGGATGCTTCGTTCTCTTGCAAACGTAGGATGCAGAATAACAGAAGAAGCCCTAAGTAAGAATAATCCATGGCCCCTTTGGAACAGCTAGAGGGGAAATCAATCACGTCTGCTATGATGGAAGGCAATTCAGAGGAGACAGATTACAGATTCCACCACTTGATTTATGAAACCTGAAAAAACAGACCTTCCATTAAAGACGGATATGTTTCAGAAAGGCAATCTGGCACGAAGAATTGAATTTGACTGTTAAGGTCTTTGGAGTTGAGTGTTAATCCTCAACAGCTCTGCAGAGCTTTACCCCTAGATGGACCTGTAGTGTTCGGTATAGAACAATTGCGTTTTAAATTTTTACACGACAGATGGATCTCCACCTACGACATATATCAATTTCATCCCTGTGGACAAGAGTGCTTATTTGCAGAAAAATGCATTAAATGTTGTCCTGCTGGGGCGAGATATAGACATTTAGCGTGATCAGCGGGATTGATCTGCTGATGAACATATGTGAATTACACCATGAGTCACCAGAGGCCCTGTGATTAGTCAGCAGTAAAGTCCTGCTGGATGAAGATGGATACAGTAGGGGCTGGATGTACATTATGGCTGGTTCTAGCCTGCTCCATAGTACTGTCTCCTTATCCTTGCCCACATACTGTAAGTGCCCCAATTTACTACTTTGAGTGGTACAATTTATTGAATGAACTCCAGCTTCATTATCTCACAGACCCCAAATTCCCCATACAACCAATACTCGATTAATATGGCAGTACATTAAGTGAGCTTAATGACAAATGGATTGGTATCAATTTCAGCTCCAACTGTGGACACATAGGGAAAGACTCATCTCTAAATGACAAAGACAGGTCTATATTTAGTTTACTTCATACCATAAAATGGCACATGTACATGGCATATTTCCTTGTGTAACTCTAGAGTGAGGCAGATGTCCACCTAGCATGAAAACAAGGCCTTTCACCAAAGCAGTAAGTGGGTGTGCCAGTGGGGTATTTTAATGAATCCCCTACAGTGATGGACGTCAACAGCTGGCCCAAAATACTCGCCGTGATATGATAATGACTCAGGTTCAGATTGGTGAAAATCTTTTGTAGACTAGATTTTTATTGGAAATTGAGAATTAGCTAGAAGGCTTACTTTTGAAAATAGTTCCAATCAATCCTTCCAAAAATGAGAGTCGGCAGATAAAGAACCATATGTTCTGTTTTGAAGTTTATTTCTAAAATTCAGAATAAGCAGTTGTTTCCAAAGTAACAATAAACGAGTCTAAGAGTGAAAAGAACGCTATTTTTATATAGTTTTTAGTAAAGCCTCTGCCCAGGTCCGATTTTTCCCACAAAGTCACAGAATGATTTGCGGCAGGTAGACGGCACTACAATCACACATTTTGACGGGTCACAGATTTCCTTGTAACACCGGAAAAGCCTGTGTTAGTGTATCCAGCAAGGTATAGGGTAGCAGGAGATTTCTTTATATAGGCTAGGCCTAATTGTATTTTAATGTTATTTTAGAAGTTATTTGTTGTAGGTATGGCTGATACTGGGGCAGGACAATCACAGAAAAAAAGGAAATTTAACGAAGAACTAAAAGCTAAAAGGGAAAGGGGACGGGCGAAAACGCGAGTCAACTTCGGTCGGGCTTTTAACAGATGGAGACAATTACTGGATTGTAAATGATTCAAAAACATCCGCGAATTGGCCCTCAGGTATGTAATATGTCTATTTCATTCATAAAATATCTGTAGATTGCGCGATGTGGTTGTACGCAGTGTTGGGGAAGTTACTTTTACGTTACTTTTAAAAGCAGGCGTCTCTGGCAGAGACTGAAGTTAATTATACAAAAACTATCTTTGACCATTGTTATGTCTCGTCAAGTTTGTTAAGTGTAGTCACGTCTTGTCTTGTGGTGCACTTCCTGTTTTATTTTGTATTCACTTTCCCTCTCGTTTCAGACCCTGACTTCCTCCCTTTGTGTGATTTTCCCGCCAGTGTGATTGTCTACCCCGCCCCTGATTGTTTTCACCTGGTCTCCCCTACCTCTTGTATAAATAGTCCTTGTCTCCCTTTGTCTTGTGCCAGTTCGTCTTGTCTTCATGTCAGTCTTGTCAACGTTCCAGCCAGGTTATATACGTCATTAAGTTTGTTTGATATATCCTCCTTGTGAGCGGCTTTTGTTTCAACCTTTTTTCTAGTAAAGTCTTTATTTTGTTAAACTTTAAACCGTGTGTCTGAGTCGTTCATTTGAGTCCTCCAGTGTCGTGTGTCTGAACGAACTGGCCAAAGTATGGACTCAGCCGACTCGAAGGTACTTCAAACTGCCCTCTCTGCACAGGGTACCAAGATCCATCAGCATGAGACACAGCTGAGCACAATCAGCCGTGGTGTGAAGAACCTCACAGAGCGGCAGCAAGAGTTTCAAACCTCAGTTACCACTCAGGTAAATCACCTGGCGGGGCAACTTCACCAAGTCATCACTCGTTTGGGAACTACACCTCCAGTGACTCCGCCTGTGGCTACCTCTGCTGTCTCAACAACCATGAATCAGGCTGCTCCATTGACTCTGTGTTTGGCCTCCCCAGAAAAATTCTCAGGGGACTCAGGTGACTGTAGAACTTTTTTAGTACAGTGTGACCTGCATTTTAAGCACAACCCGGCAGCTTTTGTTTCAGACCAAGCTAAAGTGGCATTCATTGTGTCCCATTTAATCGGCAGCTGCTTCGGCCACTGCCGAATGGTCCAGGGACTCTGATATTTGCCAGTCACTCTCAGTTTTTCAAGAGACCATGAGAAAAATATTTGATCACACCTCACCTGCTAGTGTAGCCTCTCGGGCCCTCATGCAGATCAAACAGCGCCACCGCCAAGTAGTCGACTATGCCATTGAGTTCCGCACAGTAGCCACAGATAGCGGGTGGAACACACTAGTGTTAATAGATGCGTTCGTGACTGGACTGTTAGAGCCCATTAAGGACCAGTTAGCACCCTTAGAGCTTCCTCAGGATTTAGAAGCCATTATAGCCATGTCAGTTTGTGTGGACAACAGGCTCCGTGAGAGGGATAGAGAGCGGCGTCGGACTGCAGTTCCTCCTCCCAGTCACTGGGGGCACCCTCTGGGGATCCAACTGTTGAGGACTTCTTCGTTTCCTATGGCGGCAGCTCCCGTGACGACCCCGCCACCACGCGCATTGGAGGAGCCAATGCAGCTGGGGAGGAGCAGAATTTTGCCAGAGGAGAGACAGCGCCATATGGTGGAGGGGTGCTGTTTCTACTGCGGACAACCGGGCCATCAACTCGCCTCCTGTCCGGGAAAAGATCGAGCTCACCAGCCAAGAGGAGGGCGCTGGTGAGCAAGATTACCTCGGATTTTCCTCCTCGATCACTGACCCAAGTAAGACTTTCCATTAATGACCAAACGGTTTTTCAGGAGGTGTTAATCGACTCTGGTGCAGATGAATGTTTTATGGACTGGAATTTAGCCCGACAGAACCAGATTAAGACTATTCCACTTAACCACCCCGTTAAGGCTACTGCATTGGATGGAGGGTTGTTGTTTAGAGTGACTCATTGTACTGAACCTATTCAGGTAACATTAAATGACACCCACACTGAGACCATGCAATTTCATTTATTTGACTCTGCACTGCATCCGCTGATTTTGGGGTTGCCGTGGCTTAAGAAACATACCACCCACATTGATTGGCGCACAGGAAAGATTAAGGGGTGGGGTGAAGAATGTGTAAACTCATGTACAGTTAATCATGTGACTCAGACTGACGTTTCTGAAGAATCAGTGGCTAAACTACGCTCAGGCAGTGACCCTGACTACCCAGACTTATCTACTGTACCTCCATGTTATATTGATTTGAAATAGGTCTTTAACAAGATTAAAGCTCTGTCTCTTCCTCCTCATCGACCTTTTGACTGTGCCATTGATCTGCTACCTGGCGCGCCCATTCCGAAGGGGCGTCTCTACTCCATTTCTTGGCCGGAGAGAGCTGCCATGGATGAGTACATTACCTCCTCTTAAAAGGCTGGAATCATCCGTCCGTCCTCCTCTCCTGCTGGTGCAGGTTTTTTCTTTGTGGGTAAGGACGGCTCCCTCAGGCCATGCGTTGACTATAGTTCTCTAAATGACATTACAGTAAAGAACCGTTACCCACTCCCACTGATCTCCTCTGCTTTTGAACTGCTCCAAACAGCCACAGTCTTCACTAAGCTAGATCTCAGGAATGCTTATCACCTCATCAGGATCAGAGGAGATGAATGGAAGACAGGTTTTAACACTCCTAGTAGACATTATGAGTACCTTGTCATGCCTTTTGGACTATGCAATGCTCCTGCTGTGTTTCAGACTTTTGTTAATGATGTATTGAGAGAGTACTTGAATATTTTTGTATTTGTGTACCTCGATGATATTCTGATTTTCTCTCCAGATACTGATTCTCATGTCACTCATGTACGCCAGGTCCTTCAGAAGCTTTTGGAGAACAACCTTTATGTCAAAGGTGAAAAGTGTAACTTTCATGCAGCTACCATCTCGTGGGATGGGTTACATTGTCTCTGCCAACCAGATGCAAATGGACCCGGCAAAGGTCAGCGCAGTGGCGGATTGGCCAACTCCACTCAACCGGAAAAAGGTACAACAGTTTCTGGGGTTTGCCAATTTCTACAGAAAGTTTATTCGAAACTTCAGTTCTGGTGCAGCGCCCCTGCATTCACTCACCTCTTCCAAGGTACCTTTTCAGTGGTCCCCCCAGGCCGAGAAAGCTTTCCAGTGTCTGAAGGAACTTTTTACCACGGCACCAGTACTCCCTGTTCCTGACCCCCCAACGGCAGTTTGTGGTCGAGGTTGATGCATCCAACGAGGGGATAGGGGTGGTGTTGTCCCAGAGGTCCGCCAAGGATAACCGGATGCATCCCTGCACCTATTTGTCACGTAAGTTGACTCCTGCAGAAAAGAATTATGATGTGGGGAACAAGGAACTGTTAGCTGTCAAAATAGCGCTGGAAGAGTGGAGGCACTGGTTGGAGGGGGCCGAGCAACCTTTTCTTGTGTGGACAGACCATAAAAACTTGGAATACATCAGGAAAGCCAAAAGACTCAATTCACGTCAGGCCAGATGGACTCTGTTCTTTTCCAGGTTTAACTTCACTCTGTCTTTTCGACCAGGCTCACAAAATGTTAAACCGGATGCTCTGTCTCGTCTTTATGACCGTGAACCTATTGCCAAAGAACCTGAATCTATCCTTCCACGAAACTGTGTGGTTGGAGCGGTGTCGTGGCAAATAGAAACAAATGTTAAGCAGGCTAATGCTATGACTACGGCACCCAGTGGGTGTCCTGATAACCGTTTGTTTGTCCCTGTATCATTTCGCTCCAAGGTGATCCACTGGGCTCACACCTCCATGCTTACGTGCCATCCAGGGGGCAAACGGACTATGTATGTCATTAAGCAGAGGTTCTGGTGGCTGGCTATGGAAAAGGCGGTTGCAGAGTACGTGGCGGCCTGTCCAGTGTGTGCCCGTAATAAGTCCATGCCTCGGGCCCAAATGGGCTTGCTGCACCCGCTGCCTGTTCCTCAACGGACATGGTCCCACATCTCCATGGACTTTGTGACTGGGTTGCCACCTTCTGAAGGTAACACTACCATCCTGACGGTGGTGGAACACTTCTCTAAGATGGCACACTTCATTCCCCTGGCCAAGTTACCCTCTGCCAAGCAAACAGCAGAGGTCATGATGAATGATGTTTTCAGGATCCATGGTTTCCCCAGTGATATCGTTTCAGACAGAGGACCACAGTTTGTCTCACGTTTCTAGAAGGAGTTCTGCCAGCTCCTCGGCGCCACCGTCAGCATGTCCTCCGGCTACCACCTGCAGTCCAATGGGCAGACGGAACGCCTTAATCAGGAACTTGAGACCTGTCTCCGATGTCTGGTTTCCCAGAACCAGGTCGCTTGGAGTAAACATCTCACCTGAGTGGAATACGCCCACAATACCCTTCCCTCGGCTGCCATGGGCCTCTCGCCATTCCAGTGTGCCAATGGCTACCAACCTCCCTTGTTCCCAGCTAATGTGAAGGAGGTCACGGTCCCCTCGGCTCACGCCTTGCTTGGACGTTATCGCCGGGTTTGGGCTGGTGCGCGGCGGATGCTCCTCCGGAGCTCGGCCCGGATGAAAGCAGCGGCGGACTGTCACCGCCGACTGGCTCCTCCCTACAGGCCTGGTCAGAGGGTGTGGCTTGCCACTAAGGATTTACCACTTCACGTCCATTCCAGGAAGTTGGCTCCGAGGTTTGTGGGTCCTTTTCCCGTATCTAAAGTAATTAAGCCGGTTTCTGTGCGTCTATGCCTTCCCAGGTCACTGAAGGTCCACTTCACGTTTCATGTCAGCAAGATCAAGCCAGTCAAGGAAAGCGCTCTGGTGCCCGCCTTTGCTCCCCCTCCGTCTCCCCGGATCATTGATGGCGGTCTGGTGTATACTAGGGGTGGAACGGTACACAGAAGTCACGGTTCGGTTCATACCTCGGTTCAGACATCACGGTTCGGTACAATGGAGGGAAAAGCATAACAAAAATGCAGAAGGCAATTTTTTTTTATTGTGCATGTCTCAGGCTGTACCACCTAGTGTCATACAGTCTCTCCCCTGAGCTAGCTGCAACAGCCTGAGTGTATTAAGTAAGATGTAAACAGTAAGTACCCCACATCATCTCCAGACTCCATCTGGAACTTGTAAACAAAATAAGACAATCAGCTAGTAGTGTGATATGGGAGACAAGCGCTGCTCTCATATGTGAATGAACAGAGCAGGGGTGTTAAAAGAGAAGCTTCGGTTACACAGAGCAGTTGGCGAATTGTTGCGTTAGCTTCACACGCTAACAGCGGAGCTAGCAGCAAACAGCGAAGCTAACGGCAGAGCTAACAGCTAACGGCGGAGCTAAAAGCGGAGCTAACAGCGGAGCAAACAGCGGAGCAAACAGCAAAGCTAACGGCGGAGCTAACAGCTAACGGCGGAGCTAAAAGCGGAGCTAACAGCGAAGCAAACAGCGAAGCAAATGGGCCTGGAAGCCATTTGTGGTCGAGGCAAGAAGGGATACAGCTACAGTAGGCTACATCCGTGTTTGGTTGTACATGGAAGGGACTAGTTTGCTTCGTGTGGACCAGAGTGATAGAGAAAGACATGGCTCTGGTGTGGACTCACTGGACCGACTAAGGGGGTGCTACAGATTAGGTGTCCCTAAGAAACGCGTATGTAACAGTAGTTCCACATTACATTAATTAATTTGCACACGAGTTTTCTTTATTTGTATACCGTGTATTCTCCGTGTAAATTCATGTACCGAACCGAGACGCCCGTACCGTTTCGGTTCAATACGAATACATGTATTGTTCCACCCCTAGTGTATACCGTCAAGAAGCTTCTGGCTGTC
The DNA here is from genome assembly GCF_008315115.2 of Sander lucioperca. Lineage (NCBI taxonomy): Eukaryota > Metazoa > Chordata > Actinopteri > Perciformes > Percidae > Sander > Sander lucioperca. The sequence goes on from NC_050180.1 coordinate 29,043,640, forward strand.
CGTCGCCGTGGGACCCAGTTCCTGGTGGACTGGGAGGATTACGGTCCTAAGGAGTGTTCATGGATCACTTCCCGTTTCATCGTGGACAAGGATCTCATCAGGGACTTTTATGCACGCCACCCGGAGGCTCCTGGGCCGTCGGGAGTCAGCCCTAGAGGGGGGGGTACTGTTATGTCTCGTCAAGTTTGTTAAGTGTAGTCACTCACGTCTTGTCTTGTGGTGCACTTCCTGTTTTATTTTGTATTCACTTTCCCTCTCGTTTCAGACCCTGACTTCCTCCCTTTGTGTGATTTTCCCGCCAGTGTGATTGTCTACCCCGCCCCTGATTGTTTTCACCTGGTCTCCCCTACCTCTTGTATAAATAGTCCTTGTCTTCCTTTGTCTTGTGCCAGTTCGTCTTGTCTTGTCTCCATGTCAGTCTTGTCAACGTTCCAGCCAGGTTATATACGTCATTAAGTTTGTTTGATATATCCTCCTTGTGAGCGCCTTTTGTTTCAACCTTTTTTCTAGTAAAGTCTTTATTTTGTTAAACTTTAAACCGTGTCTCTGAGTCGTGCATTTGAGTCCTCCAGTGTCGTGTGTCTGAGTCGTTACAACCATAAAGCCAATCTATGGTTTATCAGTGAAGTGTCTGAACTACACTGCAGATTCTCAACTCACAGAGTGACGGCTGATTCATTATGAACGAGTCCAGCGCGGGTTGAATGCACATCAGCAGGTCATCAGCGTTACAGGGTGTTAGTGTGTAATGTCTGTATCGACTTGTACCGGTCGCGCAGCCACGATGGTCTGTGCATTGAAAACATGAAACATGCAGCCTCTTTTCTCGAAGTCCTTGCGTGTCCGTGCGACCGACACAAGTCCACAGCGGTCCGCTGTGTGTATGTATGAGCCCATCTCCACCTCATCCATCTGTGAGGTTGTCAGCTTTGTGTCTGCCTGGCATGCTCTGTTTGTAGGACGGCCGATTTAACCGCCAGTCCTCAGCGATGTAGTGGCATGTGTCACGTAGCTCTCCGCTCAGAGCGCCGTCCAGCAAAAAGCCACAAAGCTTAAAACGCTCTCAAAAGTTAGCGTTGGCTGCTTCTCGCTTGCCATTATTGCTCTGCTACCAGCCTCTGTCACGTCCCGTGTGGAGCTTTTGAGCGCGCAGCTGAGAAGGCAGTGTCACTGTTAAATCTGTCCCTGGAAAAAGTAACGTTGCGCCGAATTGCGAGTTACGTTACTGTAACGTGTTGCACACGACACTGGTTGTACGTCAGTAGCCGACATTAAATTACGTCCACTTCCATTTAGCACAGACGTTTTAATCCTTTCAGTCCGTGTTTGTGTTGGCCTACTATTTTCTTTGCCCTTGTCCCCCTGTACTTGTGTAAAGCGTCCATGGATTTCATGAAACGCGCTATATTAATATAAGTTATTATTACATTGGTTGCAACAACAAACTCTTAATGCTTTGGCTCATGACACAGTGACAGTGATACCCGGTTTAGCTCACGATGCATCCAAAGTAGGCTAGGCTAATTTACCGTGTGCAACATCTATGTTGCAACGATGCATCTGTAACGTATTCTGTTATTGTAAATGAATGATTTTCTGTCTGAGCAAAAAATTCATCGCGACTATATGACCTCCTGGTAATGTTAACTCAGTAATAAACAGTGGGCAATAAAGCACCGTAAAGAAAAGACCTTTACGACAGCAGGTGTGGTAAAAACACTTCCGCTTTTGTCCAAAGGGGCCGCTAGAATCAACACAAACTGAAAGTTACATATAGACACTTTAACTTAAGTCTTTTACCCATTTTTTAGCCATAAAATGAAAGCCCACAGTTTTTCACAGTGTGCATTTTTAATAAAAATTCAATGGTTAAATGGACAGTGGTGTCAAAGGAGGTGTGCATCTCACTGACCAGCATTACAGGAAACACTACCAGAGTAAAGTTAATTTTCTGACATGGTTCAGCTTTTGTACGGCCGACCTCACTGGTGTTTGGCATCAAAGCTGAGAGCAGTGGAGCAGATCACAGCAGGTACTAGTGATGGAAAGACTGGACCCAGTATTTTTACATAAGACACATTTGGGTAATTTTTAGCTTGGAGAGTGTGGTGGTTAAACACATAGTTTAAGAAAAGGTTTGAGAAAGCCTGATCTGAAAACCAAAATTTAAATAAGTAAAATAGCTTGTAAATTTGGTAAAGCTATTGTTTTTTTGTTTTTTTTTAAGCGCTTTTTTCTTTACAACATTACAATATTCTTGACGAATAGTGAGAAGAGAAAAGTAGGAGCACATCAGAAATTACAACGTTTCAGGAGCATGGTAATATTAAAATGATTACATATAATGTCATATTGACCACCTCTTCTTTGCAGATTTGTCAATGGCCAATGTGTTTCTTCTATGTTTAACAACACACTGTCAACGCTGCAAATAATTTAAATAAACTGTACAGCCACAAGTATTTGGGTTTTAAATGATATATTGACTTATATAGATTGCAGACAGACACATGTTTAGAGTTAGATATGCATTGTGTCTTACTGTATAAATTCAAAAGAATTGTTTGTAAAGCTATTTTTTACAACTGTAAATCATTTTTATTTCATTATTTTTGTTTCTGGAGTGTAGCTCAAATTATTAAGACTATACACATAGGATAGGCATATAAAAGCTTGCCTGAGCCTTTTCAGTCATGTCTACTATATTGTATATTGAATATGCTGTTATACTTATTGTGTATGATAGGGGTGGGAATCTCTTGGCACCTCACGATTCTAAACCGATTATCCATGCGTGATTTAAAAAAAAATACATATAAATCTGAGTTTGCTAATCACTTCCTAGACAAAGCAGCTAGACAAAGCTTAGATTTTGACATATACAATATTTGTCACACACAAGTTTTTGGTAGTCGTTCCATGCTTAAGCCTTAAACGTGCTTGTGAAAGTCACCTCTCACAGTAATCTTCCATGTCAGAGGCTCAGTCATGTTTAAAGGTGGATAATTGGCTTCTTAGAACATGAAACATGAGGTGGTCAGATGTAATGTGATAAAGTAGATGAACAGCCTATATGTGTTTTGCCTAATTATTTTATGTATGTCTTATTAGATCATGTGTATATATACAAAAAAATGTTTTTCCTTTTGGCCATTTTTGTGTGTTTTTTTCTGCCTAAACTCTAAGTTGTTGTCCATTATCCCATCCTCTTTCAGTCACTCTGTTTTCTGATTTGTACTTGTCTGGAGACAGTAACTTTTAAATAAAAATCAACACATAAAAAAAATTAAAAAAAATAATCGATTATTAACTTATCAGCATCGATAATCGAATAGTTCTAGAGAGAATCGCGATGCATCTAAGAATCGATTATTTTTCCCACCCCTAGTGTATGACTAAATGCAATACTACTACTACTACTACTACTGAAAGGCATGACACTATTTGTATCACCATTTTACAGAAGATGTGGAGCGGGCCCATTTTATAGAAGAAATCTGACACAGCCTCTTCAGACAGCAATCACTTTTTTTTTCCATTAAAGCAAATTAGCTGTTTTTTTCCATTGTCTCATAATAGAAATAATGAATCAAAGTGTGCTTGAGCTACTAGCACTTTTGCTACTTAATGACTATCATTCGTGATTCATGTTAAGGCTGCAGAGATAGTTATGTGAGGGTAACACAGTAATACCTGCCAGGAGTATTTATCACAGAGTGGTAACGTAAAGCAGCACTAGGACTGCCCTGTATCCCAATCGACAGGCACAGTAAATCTAACCAAATTGCCCCTAATGGACCTGGGGAGCAGAGATCACAGCAGAGATTTAGGAGGCCTTGAAGCCAGCTGGAAAATCCCCTTCTACTCAAGTGTGTGTGTGTGTGTGTGTGTGTGTGTGTGTAAGCTATAATGCAGAAACAAGGACATAGAGTGATTTGTTCCACCACGCCCTGCATTCATCAGGTTAAGGTAATATTATGTATAATTTTTGACACATTTCTCCTATTTGAACGTAGGAGCCTTTGCTGAAGAGAAGAAAAGAAAAACTGACAAAAGAGAACATTTTAACACTGAATTTGCAGAGCCAGTTTGAAGCCCTGTCACACCTACAAGAATAAATATACGGAATACTTACTGCAGTCATAGAGTCACAGCTTTTGTATTGATTGGCAGTTCTTTTTTTAAGCGTATTTGTATAAAATAGATACACATGCACCGTTATTATTCCTATGTTGTAAATGGCTTGTTTCATTTGTTAAGCAAGTCAGAAAAATGTAATTGACATTTAAAAGTCTGCTGTGGACAGAGCGAAAGCGGGTACATTTTCACAGCAAAGGTCAAACAGAAAGGGTAGAGGAGTAGTATATTTGTAGTAGCATATGTGAAAATAGTAATAATAATAACCTCTAATCAGATAGTATTAGATATAGAGAGATATGTCACTTCAACGTTGAATACTACACTGTACTTAAATCTCTTTGTACATTTTTTTTATTTTAGTATGATATCTCTAATATAAAAATCTTTACAAATACTATTGTACAAATACTACACATTGTATTGTTTTCAAACATAAAAGGTTAATTATTGCATACATTAAGTTTCGTTTTAATTTAATGCACCTTATCCGTTATGAATGTCAGCTAATGTGCCGTTTGATCACTGACTACAGAATAGAAAGTGCCACAGCTTAAAGAAAGGGAACAGAAATCAGACCTGACCTTATGTTTGTGCATGGTGAACAGGCAGACACCATCCTGGCCTCTCTCCTGGCTCTCATGGCCTCTCTTCAATCTCTGTCCCGCTGTTTCGTTGTCAGATTGTCACTTGTCCAGCATGCTTTGTCATCATTGCCAAGCCTTATAATATCCACCTTGTACTCCTCTCTTATGCAGCACATCCAATATCAGTCAGAGGAAAAATAATGTCACCAGCTCAGAAACTGAAAGTTGCAAGCAGAGGTGGTACAGACAACACTTGTTAAGCTAAATTGCCTGTTCAGAAGCTGCAGGATGTCCAGACTGACTGGATGCCTGACTGACTGGATGCCGCTACCCTAATACAAATATATCTAAACCAGTGTTCTCCTCCTTGCTCACAATTCCTCACAGCTATTATCAAACCACTGTCTTTCCTCCGTATATATATCGTAAACAAAGTGACTTTCAATTTTCTGTCCAGCTGGTTCGCAGCCTTGCTTCCTACCGCATCACCTCACATCTGCTTCGCTGAGCCATGGATGAGCAGTTGTACGAGGGAGGATGGGTCAGGGATGTGAGTGCTCTGATTGGCTGGCTGGCCATGGTGTGTGTGTGGGAAGGTCCCTTTGGTAGGCTCAGTGCGAACGGCTTTGCTCGATAAGGGTGGTCCTTCACCTCCTTTCCTCCTCTCCCTGCTTTATCAGCCTCCCTCCCCTGGTTTGCTCTCCTTCACGTTCTCTGTCTCTCCTCCTCCTCTGTCTGCGCTGCAAGCTACAGGCACGCATTCTCGGTCCTCAACCAAAGCATCGCGCCGTCTTTGTGATGAGCACAATCATTGATGTGCAAGTTAACGCACACATGAATATGGAGAAGGGATAGCAACTACGCCATGAATTCATAGCGTCTTGCAGACATAACTGCCCTGGCAAAGCCCATGACCCAAATTCATCAAAAACACACTTACATTATTGTCAGCATCATAATAACCATTTGAATGTACTGATATGATCTTGTGTGTAGCTGGGGCAGGACAGGTGTACAACTAGAGGTATCATTAGGGAGGATTGTCCAGAGGAATCAGTTAGCACTAACAAATCTAGAATAAGATTAGACAGAAAACAACAACGCTGTACCCATGTAAGCCTAATAAAGGGAAACAAATGAAGACGATCAGATAAAAAGATTAGCACAGAAACAACTACAACTAACATAACCTGGAAAACACAAAAAAACAAGAAAAATAAATACATTATTGCATGAAATGTACTAGATTAGAATATTATGAGGACAATTTTAGTACAGTTTTTTATTTCAGCCTGCATTGGATAATAATCTAACTATAATACGTGTGTATGTTCATGTGTGCGTGTGTGTCCGTTATCTTTCGAATATCTCATGAACCGTTTATCTGATCTACTTCACACTTAGTTTCATGGATACTCTATGAACTTGGCGTTTGGAATTTTGAGCAGTTTGGACAGCGTTAGATACTGGATATTAATAAACTGTGAATAAAACTAAACAATAAATGCACAATAAATGTTGAGGTAAGAAGGTCAAGAAAAAAAAGTGCTGCCATAACGCTCTTCTGTGTCTACCCTTCATAATAAAAGTCCAGCTTAAATTCACTCAGAGCATTTCGCTAATAAAAAGGCATTTTTGCTGACACTAGATATAAGGGCAGCACGATTTGGAGAAAAAGTCATATTGCGATTTACAATGCTGCGATTATGATTGCGAAATAATGGTATCAAAGGTTTACTTGATAATCAAGGAAAATGCAGAAAATAAGCTACTAAAATTTTGAAATGTGTATTTTTTAACTTGAATATACAAAGTTAAACGAGCATAAGAAGAAAGACTAACAAAAATGTGCAATACTTTTTTAAATAACTTAATATTTAAAAAAATTTAAATAACAAAAATACAAATTCTTAATTAAATTAATACATTTTGTATTCCCTTATATACGATGACATTCAAGATGGGTGTAATATAATAACTAGTGAATAAGTTACAAAATATACTTTGTACAACCTCTTCTAAAGGTCTGCATGCCCTGAACCCCTCTACACTTGTGATACTCACGTGACCATACCGACACACACTACTGCCTAAACAGACTGACTGGTCACTGCTCATCTTTTGTGGCCGTTGTAACGAGGGGCACGCTTACTACATCCACGGGGTAGCGTAATTCAGAGGGCAGATTCAATGTTGATTCAACACACAACCATAATTCAGGCATTAGTGAGAGCGAGAATGGCAGGCGAGTGAGTGACGTCAGTGCCTGAGTGGTGAAGCGAGGAGGGTGACCGCCGGTGAACGGTGTTGGAGTTAGCGTTGCGGCTGTGTGAGGGAAAAGCGATAGTAAAGAGATAGCAAAGATGATGTAAAGTGAGATAACAGTAAACTAGTCCCACTTTGCCAGACCAGCCACATGCTGCCAAGCGGAGGAGGGGCTGGCTAGTCCACATAGCATTCAGGGATGGGAGAAAAACGTCCTCTGGTTTATTGGTATTTCTTTAAACCAATCACAATCATCATGGGCGGCGCTAAGTTCCGCATGGAGCCGCTGCGAAATAGCCTTGGGAAGGAACATGTTTTGGTGGAAGGTGTACATTCAAAAGTTGTTTTAGTTGTGTGAGCGAAAACTCAGATTGGACAGATATTCTAGCTAGCTGTCTGGATTTACCCTGCAGAGATCTGAGGAGCAGTCAACCATAGTCCTCATAAATACACCGGAGTTTAAAATTCCAACACAAAGAAAGCGGAAGGAAACGGACATCGGCGAAAAAGACATGCATCTGGCGGAATTTCCTGCGGCACCGGAGCAATCCTAGAAGTGGAACATCGAGGATATAGACTAACAGTAAACACCAAGCTTCTTAAGACACAGTGGCTTAATCTGTTGTAATACCCAAAGGTAGATTTGGTTTACAGTGGGTGTTGAGTGGGTCAGCCTCCAAAGAGAGCTCTCTTCCTCCGTCTCACTCAGACTCACCCTTGGTCCGGTTGTTTAAGTGTGCTGCTAACTTATAACACTAAAAACATTACCGTGGCAAAATACCCCTGCGAATCAAATCCATACTTCAACGTGAACCGTCAAGCCACTAAGCCTGTTTGGAAATAAACACTTTTGCTGAAGTGGTAAATTCGATAACGATTATTAATGACGAGATGAGACAGCTATTAAACACTGACTGTGGCGATATCATCATGCAATATTGTTGATGAAAAAGACAACACTAAAATGCAGTTAAACTAGTGCTGTCAAATGATTAAAATATTTAAAGGGGTGATAGAATGCAAAACCGATGTTACCTTGTCATAGTTGAATAATGACAGTTTAGTGGGTAACTAGGACATACATAGAACCTCAAAATCCCATTGACACCTCTTTCCTCTGTAAATCTCACAATTTGAAACTGCCTCTGAAAACAGGCAAATCTCAACGAGCCGCCTAGTTTACGTCAACTCGGCGGCTCCTCCTCATTTGGCTCTAGTCTCTATCTTTGTCACGCCCAAACATTTACATAGGCTACACCACTGATCTGAGGTCAGCTTAGTCTTCTGAATAGGTCGCGCAGATCTCAGAAATTGTATACATTGTTCATCTGCTATTTTAGCACTAAATTCACTTCTGAGACTTTTTTATGCAAGAAATCAACTATGTAGAGGTCAAATATGGGCCGTTTTACGAAAATTGATGTCTAATTGCAAATTTTATCCGACTGTGTGTCGGAGTTCAGCGGCCGGTGCTGCCTGTGTTGCTGCCTCGCCACCCGGCCTGCCTTCCTTCACAGACCCCGGCCTGCTGTGAGGTAGATGGAGCTCCGTCACGGCTGGCAGCCCACGGCACTCCATACCCGCGCAAAGTCACCGTTTTTTGGGTTAGTGGACTACCAAACGCCGCTGCCCTGACAGAGCTCCAGGGCCTGCAGCTCCTCTCTTCCTGCTAAATGGCCGCTGTGTATGAGAGTGAGAGCGCGGTCAGCGAGCTTGTTACGCCAGCAGTCTCTTACCACAGGTTCCAGTTAATCTTATAATGTGTGTAATTATAATGTGTTGAGTTATTTAAACAAATGATCGGGGAAATAAACGCCTCTTGTCCGCGAGTCTCATTGATAGAGCTCCATCCAGCCGCAGGCTCTATCAATGAGACCTAGCTAGCCTCCTCTTAGAATTCCTCTGAAATTCACAAAAATGCATTAAATTGAAATCGGACACCATTGTTAGCTTTATAAGACCTTGGGGTAGATGTTATATAAGTGGCGTGACGAAATTCAAACTGTAAATATACTCTAATTACGCCGAAAATGAAGCTAACTAGCCGCTATCTGTACACATAGGATTGAAGGGACAGTCGCAGCTAACGAAACCCCTAATGTTCACAAAAATGCATTAAATTGAAATCGGACACCATTGTTAGCTTTATAAGACCTTGGGGTAGATGTTATATAAGTGCCGTGACGAAATTCAAACTGTAAATATAGCTACTCTAGTTATGCCGGCAGCTGGCAGCCAGCCAGCTCCGTGAAGCTCCACGGAGCCCCGAGTATTCCAGTAGTCCAGTACCCAGGGAAACGGTGACTTTCACTGGGTATGGAGGTTGCCACTTTCTCGTCAGACTGTGTGGAGCTCCTAGCTAATTTGCAATTAGCCATCAATTTTCGTAAAACGGCCCATATTTGAGCTTTATATAGTTGATTTCTCGCTTAAAAAAGTCTCAGAAGTGAATTTAATAACGAAATAGCCCGTGTCTGAAATATGAGACCTGCTGTCTCGTCTCCAATGTGTTTCTATGTGGTTCGCTCAAACCAATCAGCGCGCAGCTCATCTAAATATTCATGAGCATACCATATTTGGAAGAAAAGCTCTTGTTCCAAATAGAGCCATATTCACAGGGTAGTTAAGGGCCTAATAAAATAGCATTCGGGCAATTTTCAGCCCAACCAATGTTACATACCCTATTAGGAGACCTGAAGGAACAGTGTAAAATACCCTATATAATCATTCTATCACCCCTTTAATCGCGATTAATCGCATTAATGTCATAGTTAACTCACAATTAATCGCAATTAATCACACATTTTTATCTATTCTAAATGTCCCTAGATTTCTTTTTGTCCAATTATTTTTTCTCATTTTAATGCTCTTATCAACATGGAAAAGTGGATCGGCTTGCTTTGTGCTTTTGTCGCCTGGCTTTGACGAGGGGGCGGAGAATTGGCATCAGCTGTGTGCTTGGCCATCAAGTGGTATTTCAGACTGGACGTGCTGCGATGATAGCTCAGTTCACAACAACAAAAACACACAGATCACTTTGGTCTTGTCAATGGAACCATTTGGCAACTTTTTAAAAGTAAACTTTCCATTCAGAATCTTATTGGCATCCATTTCGGCGTCTCGCGCTCGCCATCCACTCAAAACGTAATGTTAGCCTACTACTCTTTGGCCGGCTCGCAAGCTCAAACAAGTGTGTGCGGCGTGCCTGTTGTTATGTTTCCGGTCTAGCTAGATCCGGTGTGGTGTTGTAGTTTTTCTAACTTTACTAGTTGTTGCAACAGCATGCGAAAAAAACTACAAAGTTTGTTAGGCCAAAAAGAACGTTAATCTCGCAATAAAAAAATTGACGCCGTTAAAATGGGTTTGCGTTAACGCCGTTAATAACGCGTTTACCTGACAGCACTAAGTTAAACAAAAACTCTTTATTTCCATTGCCTTCCACCTTGAGCCACCGCCACCATGAGTCCATAAGGCAAATGTCTGTGATTACTAAATATTTTAATTGTGATATTTTGTGAGTGAAATCTGAATCTGCAACATTCTGTCAGGTAAATGTAGTAGTAGCCTACAATGTTTTCCTCTGAAGTAGAAGTACATAGTAAGTCAGTAGTAGGGTATACAGTGGGGTTGCATATGAAGTTCTTTGGGGTCCTTCTGTAAGTAATTTTGGGGTACAATGGTTCAATACCACAGGCCAAGCAATAGGCCCATTCCGAACAGGCCCATTTTGAACGGGCACTGTACTACTGAAATACAATATGTTATCTGGGCCTAGCTTGGGTGAATTATGCTCGACTGTACCAATTGATTTTTGAAAGTCATCTGGAACTCGGAAACTCGTCTAACAGGTCTATTTGTGAGTATCATTTTCTCAATATGTTGGATCTTTGCTTTTCTGAGGATCCTGCATGAAGAGTAAGATCACATTATGCTGACTTCCATCACTGAAAGCTAATGTCTCAAACCACAGACGATGATCGATAATCCGGCAATTGAGACGGCGGAAGAGCAACGCGGACATCAGAACAAGACAGAAAAGGCAGAAAGTACAATGCAGGACTGTTAAGGAGAATCTCAGCAGCAGCACTCTATGATAGTCATTATAAAGACAAGATCAGCTACTGTCACATTATTCAACTCAGCAGCCACTTATTTTATCAGCCATAGAATACATCAGAGCTTCTGTCTGCCATGCAGACACACTGACATCAACTGACTACAACTCTTCTTTTAAACATGCAAACTGCAGAGTTTCCAAATGCACTTCCATCCTGCCCACTTTTTCCAGCCAGAGGGCTTTTTGCATGCATCATTTACAGTTAGCTTTGTAACAAACTAAGTATTGATCTTGTGCAGTTTGTGTGACTCATATCTACTTAGGAAATACAGTACCTGCAGTGGGGTTACAAGGGTTACTTGATGATGACTCTAAATTACACCTGCTCAAGAGACAGAGGAAGAACTGGCTAGCCGACTCAACTGTAACCAAGTAGTGTTAATTTTGTCACCTATTTTTAATTTAGTCTTAGTCTTATGCCAAATGTCCTTGTTAGTTTTAGTCATATTTTTGTTAGTCAAGTTTTAGTCGACTAAAAGTCTCGTCAATTTAGTCTAGTTTTAGTCAAAAGAAAACTCAATATATCTTAGTCAAGTTTTAGTCAAAACAGTTTAGTGTTTTTTTGTCAAATTTTTTGTCAATATCATTGTACGTAAAATGCGACCAAATATCGAGCCTCTTCCTTATTTCACCAGTAAATTCCTGTTAAACGACAAAAACAACCACTGGATGGGAAAAGGGTGTTTTACAATAACTTTGAATGCAGCATGAGGCTGGCGAGGCGAGTTTCAAGTGAACGCAACATCTGTGTTTTTCAGACAACGGCAGCTACAGACTGTCATACGTCCCGGTATTGGAATCCTCTGCAGTGAAATACAGACAGACTTTTACACCATTTAGCTGTCAGCATTTTAACCGTGTTTAATCCCACTGCTAGCTAACATTACCTGTTGCCAAGTGTAGTGTTAACTTGTGTGACATGTGGCAATCTTTCGGTTGCCTCTAACATCCGTTTAGGAGCATCAGAGAGAAGCGCAGGCATTTAAGTGGCACCGAAATCCGCGTTGCTATACCTAGATGTCGCCTTGGCTACTGCTGTTCATTGGAACGAATGCGTCAATAGAGCCGCCATCTTGGCACAAGGGAGCCACTCCTCTTTAATGCATCAGCGTCAATGTAGGCAAAGGTCTAACAGAAATAAAATCACTATAAATCGTCAAAATCTCATGCAATTTTCTAGTTTTTTAAAACAAAGAGACAAAGAGACTAATTAATGTGTTAATACAAAGAATATTTATCATAATCAGTTCACAGATCTGAGTCCAAACGGAAACTTCACCCTTCTGAACTAAGAGTTTCTGCTTCAAAGTGAAGTTTAAACAGACTGAAATGTCCAGGCTCACTGCTCCACTATTTATTCATTTATTTCTGCATGTATTTATTTATTTAACGAGAGTCATGTTTCGTTGTCCGAGTCCTGCCAGACTCCCTTTAGGAAACCTGTGATTTAAACTTCAGCAGGCTGTGACAGTCCGCTCCGCTCAGTCCTGGTTCTGGTTCTACTGGGTTTCCCTTCCCTCCAGCGGGCCCAGCAGTACGGCCTGGGCCTCCAGCTGCGTGGTGTCGGTTTTGGCTCCCAGGAAGCGGGCAGTGAGCTCCAGATCCTGCAGCCGGACTCTGCTGCCCCGCTGTAGCGTCTCTCCGTCCGCGCCAGCAAACGCAGTGGAACTTCTCGCCGATCGACGTACAGGTCGTCCTGGACTACGTGGAAGATCCTCCCGATCCCCACTCTGTCTTTGGCCGGTCCCATCTGGATCAGCGTGTACCAGCGCAGCAGCGAGGCGAAGCTGTGTTCCTGCCCGGGGGAAGAGACGCTGCCGCCGGCCACGAAACTCTCCACCTCCCGCTGCCGCCGGAGCTCAGATTGCAGGTCGAAGGCGGCATATATATATATATATATATATATATATATATAGATATATATATATATATATAGATATAGATATATATATATATATATATATATATATATAGATATAGATATAGATATATAGATATAGATATAGATAGATATATATATATATATATAGATATATATATATATATATATATATATATATATATCTATATAGATATATATATATATCTATATATATATATATATATATATATATATCTATATAGATATATATAGATATATCTATATATATATATATATATATATATAGATATATATCTATATATATATCATAAAACTAGGGCTTTCAGCATTAACGTGTTAATCGCGATGCGATTAAGGGCCGAGCATAAAGCGTTATTTATTTATTTTTATTTTTTTAAATCGTATTAATCGCATGCCGCCATTTATTAATTTGTTTTCACTTCACTCTGCTTTGCGTCGTGCCTAACAGGCTACTATTTTGCCGTACTTCCTCGTAACACATCCTGCTGCTGCAGGAATAGCAACGCCGATTTCGGCGCCTCATTCCGGTGCCACTGATATGTCTGCACTTCTCTCTGATGCTCTGAAACAAACGTTACAGGCAACAGAAACATTGCTGCACGTGACGCTAGTTAACACTATACTCAACAGCAGCTAACGTTAGCCTACCGCTAGCTAGTAGCTGGATTAAACACGGTTAAAATGCTGACAGCTAACGCTAAACGGTGTAAAGTGTGACTGTATTTCACTGTAGAAGATTCCGACACCGGGATGTAACAATCTGCAGCTGCTGTTGTCGGAAAAACACAGACGGTGCGTTCAATGAAACTGGTAATTTACAGCCTCGTGGTGCATTCAAAGTTGTTGTTAAATGCCCTTTTCCCATCTGGTCGTTGTTTTTGTCATTGAACAGCTATTTACTAGTGAAATAAGTTATTGTTATAGTGATTACATTATTATTAAATAATGTAATCACTATAACTGTTTAGTACCCTTCTTTTTTTAACTTTCTTAAAAAGTATCGGTTCAGGCACCGTTAAGGCACCGGTACCGTTTTAAAAGTACCGCTTTAGCACCGGTATCCCAACCAAACAATACCTAACCCTAATATTGACTCTAGATTCAAATGTGTGATTACATTAAATATATAATGAACAAATACAAATCTTAAAATCAAGTTCGTAAAGTCATTTTCTTTGCATTCATTTGATTCCCAATCAAGATACACTGGTAAGAATTGCTTTCCATTGTTAATATGTACTTAAAAACAGTTCTGAAATGCAAAATAATAGAATTTTAATCATGTGATAAAACATGCGATTAACTATAGAAATTCAACAATTAATCGCGATTAAGAAAACGTAATTGTTTGACAGCCCTACATAAAACACATTTTCACCTGTGAAATGTTATCCCTTGCTGTTTTTCTTTCGTTCGAACATCCATAAGCAGCACAAAAGTCCGGCATCTTTACTGTTGATCTGAATACAAGAAGGCTTCAGACCCCTGTTCCAAGATGGCGGCGGTGTTGACACATGCTTAGAAGCCCAAGGCAACATCTAGGCATATATATATATATATATATATATATGCCTAGATGTTGTGCCTGTAATCTTGTGCTTACCAGAAATGTGCTCATAAGTCTCTTGGAAATGAGTAATTAAGCATGAATAAGCATAAAAAATGACTCAACTAAAGAAATCTTAGTCGACTAAGACCAAAACGACCGATTAGTCGACTAATCGACTGAGAGGTGGCAGTCCTAATATATATATATATATATATATATATATATATATATATATATATATATATATGTATGGGTCTCGGTACCCAACCCTAGTAACAGCTGAATATTCTATCTCATGATGAAAAAGTAGAGACGATTGTAGACGAAAATTAAGACAGATTTTATCTTAGTTTTTATTTTATGCAAAACATTTTAGTCTCGTCTTTTTTCGTCAACAATAATGCAATAATTGCGTTAATTTAATCTTAGTCAGCGTTTTTGAACATCGGTGCAGTCTCGTCATCGTCTCGTCTTAGTCATGGAAAAAAAGGTCGTTGACGAACATATTTAGTCTTGTCTCGTCTGACGAAATTAACACTACAACCAAGAAAATGATAGCTCAACGCTGCCCCCCCCCCCATTTGCTTTGTATAAAACAGTGGTTGGCGTATTTTCTAGACATAGTTATGCTTGAGCTCTCTACAGCAAGGATTAAACAAGGCCAAATCATCGACTATCAACCTATGGAAAAACACAGCAGCACAAATATCAGACCTAATGACCTCAGCGCCACAAGAACTAGAGGAGAGTGACTAGGCAAGGTGTGCTTTCTGTTTGTTTTGTTTTCCTTGAGACCGCAGAGGGCGGGGGGTGGGCGAGGGTTTTCGTTTTTGTGCAGTTTGTGTTTTTCTGTTGTATGCACCATTTGACACTCACTGTCATACATTGTGGAGTTTGTTCTGTATGTCTGAATGATAAATGGTGCTAATAAAAAATTGATCTCAAAAAAACAAAAACTAAAAACAGCCTTCTAGTGTCAAACTCTGCACATACATCATTTTTGCACAGTTAAGGTCAACCATGTGAAGTCACGAAAAACAAAACACATCTTTGAGTGGACGGGCACTTCAAACTTTGCTTGATATGTAAGTGATGACAACACACACAATACTCAAACAAAAAGAAACATCACTTTTCTTCTGTTCAGTCCATCTGCAAAGTAATCTATCTATCTATCTATCTATCTATCTATCTATCTATCTATCTATCTATCTATATATATATATATATCTATATATATATATAGATATATATATATATCTATATATATATTTCTGACCACTTCAACTAGAGACAAACAACTGGAATTTAAACATAGATTTTTCCTAAATTTTCATTGAAATGCACAACTACTTGCTTGAAAGATGGTGTACACAGACAACACAAATAAACCATCTCTTGGTTGTGTGTTGGAGTACAGAGACTCCTAGTGGTTTAAACTTGACCCGACCTCCTAGTCACCCAACTCGCATGGCTGACCACTCAAAGCATACCAAACCAGACACACACATACCAGAGCTCGCACACACAAAAATGCACCAAAATAACACTGTCCACTCAGCTCAGAAAACGTGCCACACAAACAGCGCTTCTCCTGACTGATCACTGCACGCAAACAGAAGTACACCCCCACTACACACACTCACAACCGCCAAAAACCAAAGAGCTTTCACAGTTCATAACAAGCCTTGAATATCACTTCTCACAGCTACAATGTATCTTAGATAATAACACAATATATAGTCAGTGCTGAATTACCACCAAACATTATTTGGAAAAAATGGCACTCATGTACACGTGAAGTAATAAAAAACATGTACTAAATGTAGATATCATCAGGGAAACTAACACTTATTTTATAAAAGAAAATCTATAATAGACTGTAAACAGGAGGAGAATAGTTAATGAAGCATTTAAAACTCAGCATCAAAAAGATGTCCTACATGTTTTAAGTACGAACTGTGATACTAAATCAATGCAAATTTGAGTTCTCCTCCTCCAGGAGGAATAGCTATTCATACAATCCTTTATTCCAACATTTCTCCTGTAGTGCACCACAAGACTAAAAACATCATTACCTATCACTCACCTTTTCAGCTTGTGCCTTGAACCTCTTTGCTTAAGGATTAGCACAGTGTATCTTATGATGGCAAAGCCTTCACACCCTGGAAAATAAAGTGTCTGTGGCCACAGTGTGTGTCCACAGTGCTGACTTGCCACCGGCTGGCTAGCTAAAAGACTAAAAGCTCCACAATAGTGTCCAACTCACAAAGCTCTGTTTGTGTCTGGTGTTGTTTGTCCAATAAAAGCAAACAATGGCATTCCATGGCTTGCAACTGTATTCACTGCAGGCCTTTCCAAATGTAAAGCGCATTCAGACACCTTGGTTGGTGGACAAAGCTGTGAATCTGTGTCACATGCGGGGTGGGAGGGCCGGGGCAAATGGGGTGAGCTAGGCCAGTCCCACTGTATCTCCGCTCCATGAGCCCACCGGCATATGATGCATGCTCACACTCCTATAGGTAAAAGAAAGGTAGTCCAAAAGCACACTTACCTGATTTTGTCCGCTGCACTGTCAGACCTGCAGAGGAAAAGAGAGGAGAGAGAATTCAGTCATGGGGTACTGAATCCAATGCCACTGATCTCAGTTCAGTGTTAATTATACACTGCATTACTACTTTGGATATCATTAACAATAGCAATACTAATACAGGGTTTATAACACATAATATACTATTAATAAATTTTTTAGCGTTTATCATTGTCCCACATGAAACATCAATTATTGGTATGATTAGTTAAGGTATGTTTGATAACATTATACAACCTAGTGTTTATCATTCTGTAAATACTGATATAAGCACCTGAAGGATTCATACACATGTATTATCAGTTGATACATTCTTTAAAATGCACTGTATCATTATAAATGAATACAAATATGTTGTCAAGGATTAATTAACCAGTTCATAATCCAGTTACGGGTGCTTAAAAGGAGAAATTATAATCATTGACAAATATCATTAATCAACTCATCTTGGATCAGAACTTCTGAGACAGGTCTGCTTACTGTCCCCAGAGCCAAAACTAAACACAGAGAAGCAGCATTTAGCTTTTATGCACAGCATATCTGGAACAAACTCCCAGAAAACTTCTGTTCTAACTCTCTTCTTTCAAATCAGGGCTTAAGACTTTTCTGTTTGCCACTGAATGTTTTTAAAATTAAACTTGGGACTATTTATCCATATCTTGCACTGCATTGCCTTGCCTTGCTAATACCTGCTACAGTAAACAGGGCGGGTTAAAGGAAAGTGTCACTAGACAGTAGTTATACTCTTCACTGCGATGGCATGTCTCAGTGTGTAATCCTGATTCACAACTCACAACCATGTGCTGCGTCATCTTCAATGAGTCATATTACACTGTCTTAGCAGCAATGTCACACTGTAATGTTACATAACCATATCTGCAGTTATAGTAGAGGAGTTGAACTTGGCAAAAGCCTCAGATACAAATACATGAAAATTACAGCAAATGAGCAAACTTGTCCTCATGTCATCATCCGAATTTCATCAGTCATCCCTAAACCACGACGGATGCGCTGATAATCTGGCAGAAGCAGCTAAAAGAAAATCACAGCGAGTGGTAAATAATTAGCCGGCAGCCTGCTGTCACTTCACCAGAAAACGCAGCTGCATATAGCACACTGAGCAAACTGCAGCACACAAGACAAACAGAAAGAGACGCAGTAAGAGCAAAAACAAGACTGACGGACATGGAGATGGGTAAGAGTTCTGGAGAGGCAGCGGTGCAGCCTCCAGGCAGAGATGCAGCTGTTTTTACCTGCAGAGGAGACATGACATTCCGTGCCCTCTAAAGCCGGCTACAGAATGCTGCTCTCCCTGCAGCTGCTGCAGACACCCCTCACTAGCTATCACCAGCACGGCAAAGAGAAGAGCAGCGAGAAATCCCATAGGTTTGACAGGTACTGTTCCTAACTCAAGCAAGTGCAGACACTGAGCGAGAAGAGTGCGCGGGAGGGAGAGCCAGAGAGAGAAACAAGGAGAGGACTGCAGGACGGAGAGAAAGAGCGGAGGTGTGGGGAGCAGTAGACGGAGCTAAAGGTAGCTAAGTGGGTGGTTACTACGAGCCTAGACGAAGAGGATTCCTACACATTTTCTGTTTTTATCAGAACATTCCTACACCATTCTGAAAATAAATGAATTAGCTATTCTGACAATATTAACACCTGTGTGATCACAAAACAGCCTCTTCTCTGTGCAGCCAGTAACTACAGTATTTAACCACACACGTTTTGCAGATGCTAAAAAAAGCTAACTGTGCATCACTAAAAGCATGAAATTAGCCATAGTAACAGAAGAAACTTTGGTGTAGTCCTGTATTTCCTTGCCTCGAGTTTTTTGTAAGAAGTCTGTGGTTATGTGATATGACTTCTCAGCTTGTGCTACAGACTTAGAAATTGGCAAGCTCAGTACTGTTTCCAAGAGCTGAAAGCTGTTACATTTGGCTGAGATTTCGTGTACAGGTTATCCTTAGTCCAACTCTGTTTACATTTATGTGATGATCTAAATCTGACACTTCAGCCTAGGGCTGGGTGATCTGGAGAAAATCAGATATCGTGATATTCTTGTCCTAATACCTTGATGTCGATATTGTGGCGATATTATAGGGTTGACAAATGGTGCTTTAACAAAATATCTTCACAATGAGATTTTAGATAAATAATCTTCAGTAATGTAGATAGAATGACTAAGTGGGTTAAGGTAAAAATAACAGAAGAGCTAGAACAGTCTGGTAACACAGAAAATATCATCACTTTACTGTAATGCAGCCTTTAAAACCACAAAAAGACAATACTTAAGCCATTTACGATATTACGATATTCAAAATCTCAGACGATATCTAGTCTCATATCACAACATCAATATATCGATACTTCAGCCATTTAATATATTGTTTTAGTCAAAAATAATTTGACTAAAATACTCTACCCTGCAACATACCACAAACACAGGAGGCTTGGCCCTCCCCAACCTTAAAGTGTATCACAGAGCCTTTCAGCTACGGGCCCTCAGTGTGGATGGACCCCCCATGTACAGTTCTATGTGGAGAAATAGAGCAAAACCTCACTGGAAGTCTACGACTGCAAGACCTTGCCATTGCAGGTGTGTGTCCAAAAATGTTTATGCTAGCTAGGGCTGGGACGGTATGGATTTTTCCTTACCGCGGTTGAAAAGCAAGAAATTCCCGCGGTAGAGTGGTATACCGCAACCCCCTTACGAGAGTAGCGTAAGTTAGAGCGAGAATGGCAGGGTGCCTTAAGTGAGTGACGTCAGTGCCTGTGTGGTCGCGCAAGGAGAGCGAGCGGTAACAGAGTAGCGTATGAGTGCCGCTGTGAGGAAAAGCGAGTGGAAAATAAATAGCAAAGTTGATGTAAAGTGAGTTAAAAGTGAACAATAAAACAACAAGCTAGAGCTTCTCAAGACACGGTGGCTTTATCTATTGTCAATACTGCCGGTAAAGTGAATGGCGTTACCCCCAACTTACAACATGTTGCAGCCCGAGTGCAGCCCGTCTAGCAGCTGAGCAGACAGAGAGCAGAGAGGGCGACTCGGCAGTCCGCTAACTTGTTGCTCTCTCTACCGATATAAGCCGCTCTGTTTTAGGCTACAAAACGTGCATGCAGGCTGAAATTCAACCGTGCCGTTTTATCGGGATAAAGCTATAAACAGATGGAAACTCTGTTAGCTACTAGGCTAATGTGCAATGGTAAACACTGCAGCTGTAACGTTAATGTGTCTACCTCAGCTGAGAACTGAGAAATGTCTTTGCCTTTCCTACAGTAATACACGGTAGGAAAGGCAAAGACATCTCCGATACAAGACATTACACAGGTAGGCTACTCTCGCATAGGCCTAATAGTCAACATGGTATGGTATAAATGGAATGTTATTATTTACTCCATCTTTTGATGATAAGTTTTGTTTAGAAAACCTTGAATCCATGTAAGACACAATCCATGTCATTATAATCAATGAATCCATGTCATTAGACACCGTGAACACATGTGCAGGCCAATTATTTTGCGGTGATGACGGTGACGAGCTCAGACCCGCGGTAGGCGTCACGTGACTGCGGTATTGCGGTAATGGGGTAACCAGCCCTAATGCTAGCCTATGGCCCTATTATTACCAGCACAGTGACCAACTTTAAACAGGTGGAGGAGCAACTACACCACCAATAAGTGGCATTTGAATACCCCAATATGGCACAATGCACACTTAATGTCTGGTAACAAACCCTTTGCTTGTAACCAGTGGAGTGACAGAGGTATTTATACTTTAGACCAGCTATTCAATGAGAAAGGTATGTTGAGTTTTGAAGACCTGAGCGCTAGTTTTGCGGTCCCCAGGACATCTTTCTTCCTTTATCTTCGCTTAAGATCAGCCCTAAAATGTTATGGAGTGCCATGGGGAAACAGTCTTGAGGCGCACCCAGTCATTAAATGGTTTGTTGATTTTCCTGTGAGAGGATAAGTGTCCAGGATTTATGCTAAACTGATGCAAGTGTCCATAGGAGAACTCCCAATAGTGGGGAAATGGGAGCAAGAGCTCAGCCCTGAGGGGAATGCAATTAATTGGGAGACAGTTTCGGACAACATTTTCCACTGTTCCAAGAACACAAATCAC
Source organism: Sander lucioperca (assembly GCF_008315115.2). Classification (NCBI taxonomy): domain Eukaryota; kingdom Metazoa; phylum Chordata; class Actinopteri; order Perciformes; family Percidae; genus Sander; species Sander lucioperca. The sequence goes on from NC_050180.1 coordinate 29,064,908, forward strand.
CAGCAGATCCACTTCAAAATATGTCATACGACATATTGGACTCCTCAGAAGAGATACGTCTCGAAAGTCATTCCAACTCCCTATTGTACGTTCTGTCAACCTGAACAAACTGGAACTTTCCTGCATATGGTCGGGGAGTGTGAACAGATGCATGAGTTCTGGAATAAAACAACATCAACAATATCTGATGTGATAGGATGTTGAATTCCTACTGACGCAATGGTTTTGTTACTTAATGACGACTCTAAATTACACCTGCTCGAGAGACAGAGGAAGATCTGGCTAGCCGGCTCAATTGCAACCAAGAAAATGATAGCTCAACGCTGGCTCCCCCCTCACTGGCTTTGTATAAAACAGTGGTTGGCGTATTTTCTAGACATAACTATGCTTGAGCGCTCTACAGCAAGGATTAACAAAGCCAGATCATCTACTATCAACCTATGGAAAAACGCAGCAGTACAAATATCAGACCTAATGACCTCAGCGCCACAAGAAATAGAGAGTGACTAGGCAAGGTGTGATTTCTGTTTGTTTGTTTGTTTGTTTTGTTTTCCTCGAGACCGCAGAGGGTGGGGGTGGGAGAGGGTTTTTGTTCTTGTTCAATTTGTGTTTCTCTGTTCTGTATGTGTAATGATAAAAAACTATAAAAAATTGATCTTAAAAAAATAAAATAATAATTTAACTGTATTTAGGTGCTGTGGGTGAAATCTGACATCTGGGACCCTTATGTTAGCTGCTAAACAACCATCTTGCTAGAAAACAAACCCAAAAGACAGAAACTAATCATTGACCACCAACCCTGAAAAATAGGTTGCATGACAAGCAAGACCAAAGACCCCTGCATCAGCGCAGTGTACCTTATACTCTACTCTTCATGCTGTGTGTCATAACTGTATTTCAGGCCAAAAAGACGATATAAAAAGTTCAGCAATGCAGATAGTTCTACAGTACTTTCCTGACACACACTTCCTAATCTCCTAATAGGTAAGAAATCACTCATGAGTTTCCTCCTGGCTGCAAGGCTTTACTTCAGGTATAAAATATGAAACTGCATATCACACCCCACGCCACCAGGTACACACACACACACACACACACACACACACACACACGCTTAAAACAGACAGGTACACACACCTACACACCAGGTTCAATAACTGATTTAATGTCCAGGCCTGTCACTTGTGCTCCTGTGACAACCGCAGCATATTCTAAGGTGATACAGAGCTAATGATACTGCCTGTCTCTCAGCTCAAACTGAGCTATGGGAAAGTAGAGACACCAATTACTGTATTCAAAGTTACACATGGCTACTATTGCATGACTTTTAAAAAGGCAGATACCCGGAAAAAGGACAAAAAAGGCCTTTTTGTGCGAGTCAAGTGCACAAACACCCTCTATGGTCTTCTCATTAATGTCACTGACATTACTCCATTTGCATAGTTTAAGAGAGAAATGGGATTCAGCATTAGTCTCTTCAAAGAAGAATGATTTTAGCTAGTTCAAGGCATGAATTTGTATTCTGAAGGAGAAAAAGTAGATAAATTAAAAAGCCACAATGAAACGGACAGAAACAAGTTATGTAGCAGTGCCTTTGTGCACCAGTATGAAGGAAGTGCCCCCTAGTGGAGAATGCATTCAAAAGATAGACTGCTGTGACCACAGATGAGGTAATACATTGACATTCTGAGTTGATTATTCATCCCAGCAGCATGAATCTGCAAGTGACCTGGTAGACAAAATAGTCACAACCGTACTGTCTGTGCCCTGATTTGCCCTTAAATTATAATATAATGCAGCTATACTGCAAAAATATGAATGATTCAACAGTTTCAACTTATACTGGATATCTCCAGCATTCAGTTTACGGAATGGCCATAGTAAAATGTTTCCTGGATTTAGTCCTCTGATTTTGATTTAATTTCATTCAAATTGGGGAAATCTCTTATAATATTAAGGCCTATCCAGAGGCAACACATACACGCCAACACACACATATTGCTCACCTCTCCTCTCGGATAAATGGAGTCAAGAAGCGAGTGTTGTCATCTTCATGGCTGCTCTGCTGGCTGCTCTGCTGGCTGCTCTGCTGGCTGCTGCAATGTCACATGAAAGAGAAGTGAGTCTGTCAATCATTCACACACACACACAGCATGCTTATATTAAACTGAAATTTGATGGTGTATATCCATTTCATCTTGTGTTATTTCAGAAAAGGTTATTGTAAGTAATCTCATGAATCAGGGTTATTAGTTACTATGTAAACTACCATGGTATATTTGCCCCTGCAAACAAGAAACACAAGGCGAAAAACATGAAGAAAAAGGCATGGCATAAATAGACCCTATTGTATAAACTTGACAGCTAATCTTTGATATTACATTTATTTTCAGCTTTTTTGCACTACATTATCTAGGCCCCTGCAGGGTAAAAATATCAGTTTCTGTCATACATCTCTTTCTGCTGGGTCCAACATCAGCTGTCCAAGATCCTGCAAATTAAGTGTCAAATATACCTGTATATGGCAACTTGGTCTGTCTGGATAAGACTCCTGTCCTATGGATGCACATACCAAATGATAACACTAGAGGGGGCTATATGACATAGGCTATGAAAAAGATAAGGCTCCTGATAATAAGTAAGAGTTAAAGAGAGAGAATAAAAAGCATGAGTAGTTAGAGATTTTTGACTGACTTCCCTATTATAAGATTCTGCTGTCATTCGGTCCACACTTTGACATTTAAGAATAAAGCCGTTCTGTTGGGAAAGGTTTTCATTAATTCACACTAACTCTGCGGGGTGCCCTAATCTAATTCCAACAGGAACAATGCTCTACAAAAGGCTGAAGGAGAACCTGGAATGTATGAGAAAGCATATTTTGATAGTTTAGACTTTTCGTATGCTGTAAATGTACCCTGAACATAGTTTTTAAACTTAAGTAGCCATTACCCAATCATTTAACCTTGTATTGAGTCTTAATGTGTTATTTTTCTCAAAAGAAGTGAAATAATCATCTCAATATTTATTTATCTTTACTCAGTTAAACTGGATAACATCAAAAAATATGACATCACATTGGCAGAGCTTTTCAAAAGTGAGTGTCGTTAAGTAAAAGTCAGCTTTAAATAGTCTTTGAAAAGCTACATTAAGGTTGAAAAGATGCATTCAAGTGTGGCATACAGTACAGTACCATTTATGCATTTGAGCAGTTGGTATGTATATACATTAAACTGACACTGTATATTGACAGTACAGAGCCAAGATCAGTGGATTCATTCAAAAACTGACACCTTTTATTACCACATAGCCTACATAAGGTGAAACTTTTTTGTGTGTGGAATATCACTTGAGCTCAACTCCCTCATGTCTCAGCACATGTCTCGTCTGCAGCAGGTATAGTGTTTCTGCAAGCTGTTCTCTCAGAGGGGCGACATACGGTATGTGCCGTGAATGCAGATGTGTTTGTTCGGGTTTATGCAAGTGTTTATATACAGTATGTATCCTTTTCCTTCTGTGCATGTTCTTTTGAAATTAAGAGGACAGAAAGTTTACATGGCATGGGCCCCATTGAATTATTCATTACTCATACACAATTGATGGAATATGCGCTTTCAACATGACAGCAAAGAGGTGTAACAAAATACAAAAGTCAATTTTATAGACAGAGTTGCAAGCCATTGCAAACCATCTATAGCAGGGATCTTCAACAGGAGGTCTGGGACCCCTAGGGGGTCCTCAGAGTCAATGCAGGGGGGCCTCCAAATTATTGTTAATTTTTGAAAGCTTTTTCAAAATTTAAAGTCTTAATATGAATCCAATATATTATTAGCAAATATAAATCCCCACAGCTTACTGGCCTATCGTCAAGGTAGTCACTAAGGCCATCCACAGATGTGTGCAACATGAATGTTTAACATTAAAACATAATTTATAAAATCATGCCAACAATTATTAGGCTCTGAATAGCTTAGTATTCTATGCAAATAAGGCACTGTATGTGTAAAGGCTTTAGGTTTTATTGTAGGCCCAATTTAATATGCAACTTCATTTTATAAAACATGTAGTAGGGGGTCCCTGCTCCATCTCTTTCAGTTAGAGGGTCCTTGGCTTAAAAAACATTAAAGACCCCTAAGCTACAGTACACAGTAAAACAGCATGATGCATTATTTGGGATCTTTATTCACAATATAGAATGCACAACACAGCTGGTCTGTGCTCACAGCATTCAAACAATTTATTTTAGATCAAGTATGATCCAAATCTGAATCATATTTGTATATTTTATATCTCATTATCTTAGCCACATTGTTAACATTTGTGAGTCATTGGTGTAAACATATTCTAAGTTGTAAGAAGGTATTATATTTACTGTTGACATGCAATCAGAAGCAGTAACATTGTTACCTTACTTGATGCAATGCAAATTTTTAAGGTGATGGACCTCGTCACTCGCTCTGATCCATGACAATACTTAGAGAACAAACGATTGCACGGATTTTTTCATTCACTTTATGACCAACATAAAAGTTTAATTGCTAAAAAAAATTGTGAACTAACAAGTTATTCAAGTACATTTTCCTCCTCTTCTGCTGCTGTGATGAAGCAACTTGACGAGCTATTAACATTTATTCAAATGGTTAACGGTAACTCATCTGGTTTCTTGTTTTCCTTAGACACTTTGTGAGGTTGTGTCTGAAATATTTAAATGCTTGGACGAAATGGAAGCAGTGAAGCCTGGTGAAAGATACTGCACCACCTCCTCAAAATAGCCCTGCTGTTATCAGCCTACAGAACAGCAGATTCCACTCTGTCTGCAAACTTCCACTGTTCCTAGACGCACAATCACACACACACACACACACACACACACACACAGTGGAAAATCAGAGGTGAGAACCCCTTCAAAGGCTAGAACGACAACAGCGATGACTAAAACTAAAGGGCATAATTTTTTGGTTTACTTTTTCAATTTTAACTCCTATTATATTACTACTAGTGTTTTTGATATTTGATTGATTGCCTGCACTATTCTTTGTTCAGAGTTTTTTTCTTTCATTTATGGTCTGGTAATGTAGCCCGCAGCTGCACAATATTTCTTATTTTCCTGTTCATTCTGTTTCATATCATTTTAGCTTATTTAGCATTTTGTATTATGACAGGTACTTTGAATTGCTGTTGAGGTGCTGTACAAATAAACTTGCCTTACCTTGCATTGCTGCAGGTGCAGCTCATGTTAGAACAAGAGGAGCTGAATCTTATCAGAGCATCCTCCTGTTAACTTACAGCATGTTCACAGCCAACCATGCTCCATACTCTGGCTGTAAAACCAGAGCCAATGTGCATGCATGTAGCCAGATGCTGCTATTTTTATTGTTACAACGGTGCTATTTTGGAACAACCTTCCATTATATATTAGGCTGTCAAAAAACTGCCCTCAATGCAGCAATAATAAATTAATGTGGGCAACAGTGCTGACTTAATTGAAAATATCTATGAGAATACAGGGTACAGCACACTGTTTCCTGAACATGACAAACCTATATCAATAATTGAGTTAAGATAAACATTAAGATCTGGATTATTCATGTCACTCCCAAACTGCTTTAAGCCTATAGATTTTTTATATACTACATGCAGCTAGTAATAAGTAGCAGATTGAGGAGGAGCCATGTCATCTTAATGCCACAGCATGGCGTTAAGCTGAGGAACGCTTCTTAGAACAGTCCACATTACACCCTGAGGGGGAGCCGGGCTGTACTGATGGTGCGCTGGATAATGACGCATTTCACACACAGTAAGGTTGTCGGGGTTATGCAATCATGCCTCTGGAGAGTTGATGTCTTCCACTCAGACAAAGATAACACATTGATGGAGTGAGTAATGAAGTTGTTCCTGTCCTGCCATCTGTCACCAGTAATAAGTCTTAGGATACATCAAAGAAAGCAAAGAAATAACTACCAGCCATTCCATGTTTTAATTCAAAGAACTGCACTTGTTAATACATTGTGAAAAGATGACATTATGTCCCAAAAATTATAAAAGTAGGTCACGTCCAACGAATTATCCCATGACTAATTTGAGTACAATGAAGCAAGCAGAAGGAAGAATGGAAAACAAATCGTTCTGGTTGACTCAATTTTACCATAACTACAACACAGTGATGGCTCTCAGCTCAGTGCATTATCTTATGGCACCAGGGACTGCTCCAAACTCTCAGGTAAAATAAAAATTATGACTTAACTCATTCCAAAACATAAACTGCTCAAAAATATAGTTACTTCAAAAAAAATTTTTTTTTAATGTCATACCAGAACTGAGTTCTTTTGGCGTACTCATTAGATTCTCTTTGTGAGTCCTCCACATAAGTTAATTCATAGAACCACAAATAAAGTCGATTGAGATAGTTTGCAATCTTTGTATATATTTTCTTAATTTGTAGGGACTGATGGACAGCTTTAGTTTATGGTATAGTATATCCAGATACAAGTACACATTGCGCCTTTCCCTGATTTTAGTAACACTCAACTGAAAATGTTGCATACTTATTCTGAATACCTTTGTATTGCGTTTTTATAAACTACAACCTTTCAACACGCTCATTTAACATGTTTAAATTAGGAAGGTAATTTTATTGAAATTGCTAAAATACTTTAACTTTGAAGGGGTCGATTGATTTTCTGGACCCTATGCCCTTTCCTCTAGTGCTACCATCACATAGTGTATCTCAGGTGTCAGCATATCTCAAAACCATGTATCCGATAAGATGAAACCGATTGATTTTGTAAACCCCTTAACCTTTCCTCTTGTACTGCTGTCGCACCAACCTTTAGTTTTAGATGACCCTACAGTATCACCTGAGCCCTTTGTTTTAAACACAGCATCAAGTGTGTATATTTATGATCCCAGGAGTAAGACGTCTGTTAACTTTGGTGACCATGTGTCTGCATTCTGCTGGGTCAATTCTTGGAGGGTAACAATCTTTGCTATTAATTATCATTTTAGCAGCTCAAATGTATGAACTTTACATTTCTTGTAAGCGTAACCTCAACCTAAGTTGTGCCCTCTAACACAAGGCTTCACAAGGCTCACATGGGTTGATCTCATATTCCCTGATCCATATGTAAACAAAAGAGTAGAACCCAACAATCAAAACACAAGGATGAAGCCCCTTTAATTTAAAAAAACTAATTAGCTGGCCTATAAATGTCAGGACAAGATCTATATTTCACTTACTTAAACTGGTGTCATTTGTCATTTTGGGGTTTTTTTGCAAGGAGGTTGTTTTCAATTGAAGTTCAAAACGATCAATTCAAAAACAAAAAAACATGCTACTATACCACAAAGCGAAAAAAGATGCAGTAGAATGTATGCTACTAAAAGAACAAAGGGAGAAGACTCAGGATAACTTTAATCCATCCATATACATGAACACAGAAGGGATGAAATGTTGCTTCTTTTTGCGGTGCTACTTTTACATATTTGTTAAAAAGTTATGTTTTGCTTCAGATTGAACGCAAGAATACGTAGAAAAGCACCTAACAAAATAAACACTGTAACTACCTTGTATTAAGCTGAGTGGACATTAAACGGCATGCTGTTGATCAAGCATCAAACTCTGAAAGATGAAAAGAGACCTCAAGCTACACAGAAGTCTAAATGTTCTAAAATTCCAGCAACTTTACTCTCTTTCAGTGATTGATACAACACATTAGTGCAGGTAGCCTTGAAGCAGCATGGAGGAAGTAGGTAAGATGTGGGGAGAAGAGGGGAATGAGGAGAGGTGAGTAGAGAGGGCCCATACCAACCTGCTCTCACTGCCTTGCTCCTTCTTCTGTCGGACCTTCAGCCACTTCCTCAACAGAAAACGCTTGCGTCGTGGAGAGGCACTGGGCGTGGAGCAGCGCGACCAGGAAGAGGTGGCATCTTCATCGCTGGATGGCGTGATCTCAATGGAAGGCAGCTGGAGGTACTCCTTGGAGCCGGAGCGGGCTGTGAGGTGGCCACTGGTTAGCCGCCCCCTTTCAAGCTCCCTCTCGCTAGGCACGTTCCTCATGCGCCGCATCTTAAAGCGCTTGCGTCGGAGCGTCGGGGTTGAGAAGCTGGATCGCACAGAGCCATCCGACACTGTGTTGGCTCCTCCGTCTGAGTATGCTGGAGCATCGTTTGGGACGCTCACCTGGAGCGAAGGGGGCCTAAGAGCGTCACTCATGCTCCTGACTAGCTTTCTAAAGTGCAAATACAACACCTACTTTTTTTTGAGATCCTTGGTTAAAAGAACTGCAAATGCTGCAATTCTGAAGCTTGAAGGGCTATTACCTACAGAAAAGTTGAGGTTTAGTGCTGAACAGATGAGGCACCTTTTAGATCCGTGACAATCTTTGGTGGACCTCTGCTTGTTTATTTTAAAGCCCTCTCCGCGTGCCAGCCAATGGATTGAAAGACTGGCTGAGAAGTCCTGATAGCAGATATCTTGGGCCTGACTAAGTCCTTCTGCTGCTCCTCAGCTGTTGGTTGATATGTATCAGCTCGGCGGCTGGCTGACAGACTGTGAAGAGCGGTCTTGTGGCAGTAAACTCAGGCTGGAGAGGAGAGGGCTGGATTAGATAACAAAGGAGGCTTCTGTTCTGAGAGCAGCAGATGAAACATGTATAAGGTCTGTCAGGGAGTGTAACACAACTCCTTTGCTGGTCCTCCCCAGGTACTGGCAGGCCAACTTGCACACTAAACACACACACACACACACACACACACACACACACACACACACACACACACACACACACACACACGCGCTGTGCTACTGTCGAAGCTGCCAAAGCGGTTACCTCAGCTGCTGTTGCTACTGTAATGCTAAAGAGTAAGGCACCAACTGTTAGCCTTTGAATATTGATGCTGATATTGTGTAAAGGCTGGGAGGTTATTTGTTGTCACTTTGTGCTCATTTTAAAGTTGCTGCAGCAGAGGACGTCACTGTCAGTCCGGATTGCGCCCATGCTGGAGGGTGAGGTCCGTCTTGTGCCCCAGTGTGTCGCCGTCTTCACGCAGTTAATGCCTACAGGTTAGAGGGAGGTGATAGGACTGCAAGGCTGAGGGTGATGATGACCAAGATAAGCAGCCACACTAAACACATACACAAACACACACACGCAGGCATATCATTTAAAAAGGCATGCATGGTGTACAGGAACACACACAGTCAGATACCATGATGACACACAGGAAACAGGCAGCACTTGTGATTAGATGCACAAACACACTCACACTTTATCAAATTCTGAGCTATTCAACATACAGTGCCTACTCACCACCATGCACCAGCCCAAGTATATCAATCCCTAACACCTTTCTTCCCTAATAACTTCCCTAAGTGTATCACAGACCTTTAAACATTATGTCAGTTTCCACAAACAAAATCAGCAATAACAGACTAGTAATAACCTCTGTAGATCACAGCCTCTGTACACAATAGATATCTAAGTGGTGGCCAACTGCTTTATAGGTTAAAGGGCATCCGCAAAAATGATAAGAGTACACCACAGTCCTGTCAGTTTTGCAGGTGCAACTGCCAAGCAAACAGAAGAAAAATAAAATAAATTGAGGGAAAACCATCACAAAGGAAGCAGTCAGAGTTGAGTGGGAAAAACAAAGTCAATAGTAAACACCACCGTCTCCGTTCTTCTCCTAAGCTATGCTGTTAGAATCACTAGAATTATTGCTCTACACATATGGCTTTCTCAGCTGGTCATCTATGAGGTGAGAAACAAATAGCAGGGGTAACGGGTATGTGCCTACTGAGATAGAAGAGAGAGCATGCACTGTTTGCAAAGAAATATACAACCTAATAGTACCACTCACTGCTACTACTACTAATTATAATAATAATTAAAATATATTTCCCAGTACATTAAACCATTGCATGAAAAATGTCTATATACAGCTTATTTAAGGTAGGTTTTAAAATCTGGCCAAAAGGTTTAGCCAGAATGTTCCAGTGTCAAGAGCCCTTACAGAATATAGAATACATTTGCTGTCTAAACTAGATTAAGAACATCAGAAATGTGAAAAGGGCTAATTTGTAACTGATTTGGAATTTGAACGAACGTTGTCTCTACTGTAAATCTAAGCTTTGTTGCTGCTCTTGACTCAGAGAGGGAAAACTACCGTGCAACAATTTAGCCTAGAGGCAGTGAAAGCATGAAAAAGCCTTTTCTTATATGGGACAAGTGAGAATAGGCCTGATCTTACAGTTGATCCAAGAGACTTAATAGAAGTGGGATTTGACGACTGCACCACCGACGATACTATAAGGCCGAGACAAAAAAAAATGACTCCAGAGCTTCTGGCAGAGGGTTTTTAAAGGCACAGCCAAGCAGCTAAAGTGATTATAAAACTCATATTTTGCATCCTGAAACTTAGACATTAAAAATAGATTTTAAGGACTGCTGAAATATAATACAGACAAGAATAATGTTTATCAATATCTGTTTTCAGAAGAAATACATTTTGAGTGTGAGTGAGTAACCTATGATTGACGTCAACAGACATATAAAACTATCCTAAGCAAAGCAATGTAATGTTTCAACCAATATTGTGCCCTTTAGTTAGAACATAAATGCAGAAAACTTAAGAGAGGCACCATAAGTCATTCTAACTTTTTTTTTTAAGTACACAAAAAAAATTTCCATTTTGAAAAGCAGGATGTTAATCATTCAAACCATGTAACACCAACACGCTCCATCAGTTTGTTCATCAGTGTAGCCTGATCGGTTTTGTCAAAGGCTGCATGTAGGTCAACAAGCACCAACACTGAGCACTGACCTCAATCTGCAGCTATCAAAATGTCAATGGAGATACTGAAAGAAGCATGACTCAGACTGCTTAGCTAATAATGGATAACTTTTTCAATAACTTTGTAAAATAAAAGTCATTTGGAGATGGCCCTATATTTTTCCCAGTAAATACCAAGTACTGAACTAGAATTAGCTATGAGTGGCAGATCGTTCTTTTTTTACCACTCATTTTGAGGCACTATGTGAATTCAAACATTGCTATCTGTGTAATAGAGATAGCCAGCCAAATATTTAAGGTTCCCTTTGGATTTCAGCCAGCACAAATTAATTTGCAAATATTTGACTCAAAGCAATTGGACTATTTAAAGGTCAGTGCTAAAAGACAGGAGCACTGTGCACTTCAGTGTGCAAATTCTCCATTCTTGGTGAAATAAAACCTTTTAAAATTCTTACTTAAGAAAGGGATTTGTTGTTTATATTGTGCTCAATGCAGGAACAAAACATATTTCAACAATTTTAAATTACAAAAGGTAATTATAAGGTTACATTTAAGGTCTAAACTCGACGTTCTACCATATACTGTAGGGTACTTCTTCACACAATCTTCATTTTCTGCTATAATTACAAATGGCTCAACATTTTGTACACTGCTTTTTATGAATAAAAAATAATCAATAAGACAACTGTTAGACAAGCTTTACCAATCCAAGTATTTAACAAAACGAAAACGCTATAAGAACTCAACCTTACTATGTTTTTACAATGATGTATTTTTCTAATAAAAAGATGCAACTGGATCATTACTAATGATGTCCTTGATTAAGATAGAACAGACAAATCATAGATAAAAATTAGCCATTTATCCACTCCACTTGTATTAATAAATTATGATGAACTCATTGTTTAGTATTCATTAGGAGAGGTGTGAATATAATGTATGCATGTTCCACCGTGGCACTGTTTATGTTCCAATAAACATGTGCAATGCAGAGCTAAGCAAATGCACACATACATAACCACACACACTCCGACCTGGAGGCGGAGTGTGGAGGTGGGGAGACATCATGCATTAATTATGGACAAGACGTTTCCTGTTACAGTTTCACACCTTCTAGTAGCCTCAGGTCATACTTTGGCATGGCAGGGCTCAACTTAGCCGAGCAGGTGATGTCATGGCTGAGCAGTGAGCATATGGGCATGGCTGAGGATTTAGTTAGAGAGTGTTGTTTCTGCTATGGTTTTTACGTGTTGATATTTTTAGATTAGTCATGTATTAGAAACACTCTGAAACACTGCTCTCTAGCTGGGGAACGTGTTGATACACCTGTGCAGTGTAAGTACACTATGATAATATTAAAAAAATAGAGTGCACAGCAGGACGGACTCTAATGGTCGAACCATCTTGTGTCTCAGTGCCTTGTGCACTTTGCCATGCATACGTTAGCAGAGTCAACAGATGGACCTACCACTGAGACGCTTTGCTGTTACAGCTGAGATAGAGATCACAGTTTTCCATGACCATGATGGCTACACAGCCCACAACGACCATGTGATTGCTTGCCTTTTACGCGTCATTAGTGACCATCAAAGTTCAGCTCTATTGTTTTGCGGCGTCTCTATTCTTAGCGCTGTGTCCCTGTCTGCACCATGTCAAAGACCGTGGGCACATTACAGAGGCATGCTGATGCTGATTGAACTAGAACTTGTAAAAATATATGCAGCATTAGGTGCTCTCATTAGTCAAATGAATTCTGTACAGTGGCACAAAACATAAGAGCATCTGAGGACTGGCAAATATCTTTGTCATGGTGGATAAAGTATGACCTATAACAATGAGGAGGCTGCTGTAACAATCCTTACCAATCTATCTGTATAGATACAGGATAAAAAAAAGGTCTGGATGCTGGATACTTTTACAAACGTATTTAAGTAAATCTCTGTAAATCTAACCCTAAATAAGTTCATTATCATGCTATAAAACTAAAGTGTAATAATGGCCAAAACGGATGTGAAAACCCATTTATTTAAAAGGAAAGAAGAGTGCATCTTAATTAATTTATTCTATATTCTCCTTGGCAGATTAAAGTATTGAGAAACAATATGCAAAAAGATGGAGAAAGTAATGCTGCTGGTAGGCTGAATGATAGGTTACGACATCTATGACCGAAGAGCAAAAAGTAGGAAGAGTCAAAGGAAACCATGGTCCAGAGGTCCCTTCTATGAACTCAACTCCATATTCAAACTTTTTATACCAACACGACAAGTCAAATTAACATTCAGTTTATTACACATTATGATGTGTTTTATAGTATTATTTATGTGGAAAAATAAACAACACATGCAAGAAAGAATGTAATAATCTGAGTGAAATTTGATGTGTGTAATGTGAGACCCCTTCATCTAACAAAAGCTCTATTTTCAAAGGGGATGGAAAAAAAAGGAGAGAAATAAGATGAAATAATATTTTCACATTAAATATTTATACCCTGCCTCTGCGTGATCTTTTTCTCACAGGCATGATGCTATTGATGTGCCCATTGAGTCAATACTAATCAAACCGCTCCCCATATTAAACCTGACCATTGGTGGCAACGGTAGAACTATTAGTGATGGGAAAATATTACATGCACTGTGAAGCTATGATGAGATTATAAACCCTGCTCACGTAACAAGCTTCACTCCATCGTACCTTTTCCCTTTCCTGTGCTACTCTACTGTATAACTCTGTACGGCCGCTCCAGTCACACTAGCATCTAATTGAACTCAGACTTGCTGTAAAGACAAATGAAGGAACACATTGTACTGCAAATGACCTGCAATCAAAACAGACTACTTTCTTTGTGGAGCCTAACTCAAGGAGGATGCAAGGTTATTTTCAGTCATTTATTACTTACATATAAGTAACAGTAACAGCTACAAAAGCTAAAGGACTATCACACAAGGCTTCCTCACACATTTTGGGGGTTTTCATTAGGTTACATATACAAACTTTTAACATACAGCTACCTAAAATGTGTATTCATCACAAAAAGGGCTGCCTTCTCTTTGGTCCTCTTCTGTACTGATTAAAGCCATAGCTTTCATCTCTTATTTAGACACCCTGCCTTCTAAAAATAGCCTTGTTACACTATGGAAACAGGCACAGCTCTTTGGTGGAGTATGTAGTATTAACACAGTATGTAGTATTATGTAATGCTGTAGTTAAGACCCGAGAGTCACAACTGTGATGAAAGGGAGTTTAAACGAACTGAATCAACTGTTTCCAAAAAAAAAAATCTGACTGAATGAGTTTGGTTGGTTTCAAAATTATTGCATTTTAATTAAGGGTAGGCACTAGGAATGCTACAATTAAATGGTGCTGATCTGAATTGGCCAATCAATTTGAGTTGAAAGAAAAAAGCCACGCAGCTGCAGAATAATGCTTCATTTTATACCTACGTGTTCTTCACAAAGTTTTCAGAAAGCTGGATGTCACATCCTCACTGAAACACACATACAGTACCCATACAGTAGCTGACCAATTGGTAAATTGGTACACATATTAGGCTTATTCGATTCCCAGTGGATGTTTTCAAAGCAAAGTCAAAGTAGGATAAAGAATACAAACTGAGGGTGAAGGAGAATCCAACAACATCAAATGAGCCAGTAAAACAGCCTGTTATGAATAAATAAGTAACTAAATATGTATACTAATGCACAGGTATATCTATTGGGAAGTCCACCTTGGAAATAACATGGATAACATAAGAGAGGGCAGCAACCTTTGCTGACTTTGATCAGTATCAGCCCTAAAGAGATTTTAAAAAATGCCATGATATTAACCCAAAAAAGTCAACGGAATCAAATTAGTTTACATAAATTCATAACAGCTGGATTCCGCTTACAAGGCACCAAATACAAAGCCAGTTTATGGTTCTTAACAGAACGGCAAGATTAGTCTAAATAAGGTCTGATTGGTTCTATTAGATTTTTATTACCAAAATTAGAAGCCATTAAGTGAGGCTAGTTAATGAATTGATGGCCAGACAGTATAGTTGGACCCGTCATGCTATACTGCCTCTCACATTTGGTGTTGCTAATATGAATGACGTGTTTATGTAGCTGCACTAATCTTGTACATTACATTACTTTAGACGATGCTCCTAATTACATCCTTTTCAGACTTTAAGGTAATATACCAACCCATGTTGTCAGAGCTTATAAATACGATTAAATCTTCTGAAATGATCTGATATCAAAAAAATCTGCTTCGTTTCCCCTTTTGGAGCTTCAGCAGATAAAATTAATCTTCTCCCCTCTGAGGGTGTGAGACTGTGCCAATTTTTAGATCCATGCTGCTCACAACTTCTCATAGATGGATAATTAACTCACAATCACGTGAACTGCACTGTTTGCTGACAAACTGTTTGAATGATTTTACATTGTTTATGAATGAATGGATGTATTTACTTCTCCTAGTCAGGTATTAAAACTGATGGTTGAAACCCTTTTAAAAGTCTCTTTACCATAATGTGATGGAGTGACATATCAGTGAATATTGCCGTAAGCTTTCACAGTTCCCTCTTTTTCAGTAACAACACTAATATGAAAAAGGAGCCTTTTAAATGATTTAAGAAAATGTTTGTCAAATATCAATACCCAGGAAATCCATGCCTAGACCACACAAAATGTGTAACAGGAAGAAAGCTCAGCCCACAAAACACATTCTCTAGAACTGATGTACTGATAATAAACCTATAGCACAGTCATTTCAATAGACTGTAATAGACATACTTAATGTCAACTTTATAATAAACAAAAGTAATTATAGGTTGCTGGTGTTTAGAATACGTTTAGAATGTACATGAGAAATCTATGACCAGGGTCACCATTATAAAGCCTGAAAAGACAATAATCAATATAACAAAAATCAACATAATCAACAAGTGAAAACAACGGGACTTTGAAGTGTATGTCCAAAAAACAACCCTTAAATTATACTGAAACATCTCACCCTGTAACATCATCTATAAAACAACTGTACTTCACTACTGAGGTAAAAACAACTGCACTGTCTGTTCACCAACTTGGTGTGGGGTTAAGAGGCATTTTCCCAGGCCTGACAGCCACAAAAAGCTGAGAGAAGAGGGGCTATCGGAAACCGGGAGACATGAAACTGTGGGATGCATTCAAAGCGGTCTTATTCACAGAGAGAGAGAGCTGGCCCCAGCGACAGCCACGGTGACTGCTCTCATTGGGAGCATGTTGCAGTTTTGCTGCGATTGACCTACGGGCCTTTCCACAGCATCTCCGGAACAGCAATACAGTCAAGAGTTCTAGAGAACTATTTTCTTAGATGCTGCAGTCATTGTGTTGATTAATAAATGTCTATAACACCTACTGTAACTGTTTCCCCAGACACCAACTGTTCTAACAGTTTATTTCTGAATGTGTCAAGTATTGTGTGCGCTATAAATAAAACACACACACACACACACACACACACACACACACACACACACACACACACACACACGCTGTGACTGAGGGATAAGCTGCAGATTCAGCTTGAGCCCCCCCTGGGAGACTTCATGTGCACAACACCACCTACAGTACATGTCCTCTCAAACTAGAGGACATGTACTGTAGGCTAGGCAGCAGTCACATTATAGAACCAACCAACCTAGTACAGTCACCAGCACACAATGTTCATGTAGACATCTGGGACTTGATCAGGACAGGTAGAAAATAATTTTACCATAGTTGTGATAGCTTGTGAACCAGAGCGTGTTCAGTGTTGTATTTGTTAGTTTCTTAAAGCCGATATTGTATTTACCTAGCTACCTACCCATTATGAATGTTGTAATCTGCTCTAGGCTATTATCTTAAAAAGGAACCAGCAACACCCAAATGTGCGTCCAAGACCACCAGCTGCTCCAGAGGGTGTATCAGCAGATAAAGACATTATTTAATTGTCACCTAAAGGCCAACTTCCTTTACTCAAAGTAAAGTACACAAGATTGTACAGGAAGAACTCCTCTGATCAGAGGATTGTTACAGCATCAACAGAAACAAGCACAACGAATACAGCCATTGGTCAACAACATCTAAACTCGAGAATAACAATTATAGCAAAAACACAAAAACTAAACTCTATAGAAAACCGGGAACATCCTTTAATGTGAGGTTACCCTGTGATTTCACTCTGTGTTGCATTTACTGTATGGTGCCTGTGTGGCCACCTGACTCCTTTTGGTCTGTGACCCCTTTACAAAACAAATTCTTTCTTTGATTCTACTTCAACCTCACTTTCACACTAGCAAACTTGCACTGACTACAAACAAGATGGCGATGTACACAGGACATATGGGCAAAGTCAGGAACAAATCAAACACTGCGCTTAGGACCAAACTGAAAAGAAATGGAACACAATACTTAACGAGAATTAGTACACTTCTACAAAGCATTTTATTACAACGTAACTTACACCTAAAAACCGTTTTACTGTACAAGTGACTAAATAAAATGTCAAAGTTAAAACTTGGAACAAGTAGGCCTAGCCTACAGTAGGATGGTTGTTTGAGGAGTGGGCTCTTGTATCAGGTTATGGCCCATATGAACACAGTAAGGACTTGCATTTTTAGACTTTCATGCCTCGTGCCAGCATTAACATCACTGTGTACAGGACTTGAAGTTAGTATGTGAACTATAAAACAAAAACAAAGAAACAGAAAAAAGAAACTGAAAATAGTAATTTCAATAAATATCGACCACTAACTTAAATGTACTGGCATGCAGAGGGGGTGGGGATCGAACCCCCACCCCGACTGGTGCTGATGCTAACAGCGCTGGCCAGTTTCTTACACTACAGAAGCAGCCCCTGGTCCACAGAGCAGGTGCAAACACGGCATGTAGCCTACATGTTTGAACAATTATCGTAGATAGACATGTTTCTTTTAACACTTAATAAAAGTTAGGTGATGCGCACACACAGCAGCGTCTGAGACAGGCAGCAGGAACTGGACAGACGGGGGAATACAGTCCTTTGCTCACAACGATGCAGGAGATTCCGAATTATGGGATAGGCTATCAGGAAATCAATAGGCCTATATTGTGTACTCAACACCCTACTGTTTAATCAACGTAGCCTATTTAATCAATGTCGAGGTAGGCTATAGCCTACATTGTGAATCTAACGTTATGTCGAGCGCGACTTTTCCTTGGTTTATTAAACTGCTTGCTAAATTGAGGTCGTTTCGGGTTGACAGCGCAAAACTCGTATCGACAAAGCAACTACTGTCAAGTCAAACTAAGCAGTGTACTTCAGAAAACACCACTAAAAGTCTCACATGTTTCACCAGCGTCTGAGGTCCATTTTACCTTCGATTCAAGCTCGCCGACTTCCACAAACTTGTCCGTCCACCAGACTCACACACCGAGAAGGTCTCCGGAGGATAACTTCATAGACGGTACTCATCCGTGTTGACAGGTTGAAGAAATCCGGTTGAAGTCGGCTGCTTTGTTTGGCAAACTCAAATCAGTACATCTCGGAGGCGGAGACCGCAGCCCGTTACTTTACGGATGAGAGCCGCACAGAGCAGACCACCGAGCAGTGACCTATCAGTGTCTGACCAAACACCACCAATCAACTCCCTCCTTTAACCTCTTAGTGGCCCGAGTGCTGCCTGAAATCGACCTGATTTTTAATTCCCATGATGTATAATATTATATATTATATTATCAGGGTCCAAATTTAACTTTTTGTCCACCAGCCAAATGGCTAGTCAATGTTCACATTTCACCAGTCACTTAATAGAGTACCATTGTTTTTTTGGCTGGTGAGTGTAGCAAATCTACCAGCCACTTGCATATTTTACCAGCATTTGGCTAGTAGATGGTGCTAATTTGGAACCCTGTATATATTTCTATTCAACACATTGAACAAAAGCAGATATATGAAGTCTACTCACATGGCCATCTAAAATTATTCCAGGATCCTTGACGTGAAAAGATTTGAAGGCCTCTGATTTACAGTGATTGGACTTTTTATTATTTTTTACACATAATTCTTTCGGCAATGTAGGCTACAGTTTTATTATATTAGTGGTTTGGATTAGCCTAATGAGATTTATGGTGTCTATAAAACATATTCATGTTTTAGTTTTATTGTTTTCCAACACCAAATCCAAAAATATGTGTGGCTTTTTTTTAACACTGGTCAATCCATAAAAGACCCTTTAATGTCAAAGTGAAAACAGATCTCTACAAACTGATCTGAATTAATTACAAATAATAAATACAAAATGCATGTTTGCACAAGTATTCCCCCCTTTAATAGGACACACCTAAATCATCACTGTTGCAGCCAACTGGTAGAAGTCACACAACTAGTTCAATGGAGATCACTGAATGTGGGTAGTCAGAGTATAGTATAAATTCTGTATTTAGAAGGTAGATTTGATGATGAGTACTACAATAAAAGAAAAACAAAGAACCACATCCGTACGGTAAAGTACTACACATATTGTATATTGTGTTGTGTCTGTATACAGTGGCACCAGCAGGGTGCACACTCTCACAGATTTTTACCAGAAACCCACCAGACTTTCTAACTTTCTGTGTTTTTGTGGTGATGTAGATTTGGTTTCTGCTGCCATTGCAATGTAACAATTACCGTAACAACCTTCTAATGCAGGTGGACATCAAGAGACAGTGACCGGATTTCTGTAACATGCAGTATCCAAAATGTTCACATGTCCTTTTTAAGTTCTGTGTGAAACTACTAGAGGTACTTCAAAACAATAGATAGATCCATATTTCATTTGATCCTCTTTTGCACAGTCAAGTTGACCTTCACCACTACCCATCAGTTTTAAAAGATGGCACAAAAAGGGAAGATTACAGCCTGCAGTGACTTGTTATGTCACAGATCATGAAACCTGACCCTTTCGGTCTTTGGGAACAAAGGGTTAAAGGTTACAGACAATGTGGGTAGTCTGTCTGTTGGTGTGTGATTAAACTGTGTGTGTTTGTGTATTTCCACCGCTCCCTCTCCGAGTGTGACTTTTTCTAGGGCCTTGTCCATGGAGCATGCAAAAGCCCGTTGTCTGGCAGAAACAACTTGGTTCTCGGATTCTATGGACGGCTTGAACAATGTCTCGTTTGATAAGAAAGTGACAGAAAGAAAGGAGAGAGAGAAAAAAGGCAGACAGTCCAACAGATGAGACAGAGACAGAGACAGATCTGCAGTTATTATCTAAAAACAATCAACATCATTCACTGTCTCAAAAAAGACTTCTTACTAGAGAAATAAGGCTTCTGAGAAAGCCTCTAAAGCTTGAATCTGTTAGTTAACTTATGAGATACATTTTGATCTTACAGGTGTACTTGCTGAACAGAGATTTAAATCAAACCACAAGTGGCATGGGATTTCCATTACAGTGCTATTTTGACATGCAGATGAAATATGCCCATCTAGTCTTAAAGGGGTGGTTCAGAATTTTGGACATAGGACCTCATTTCCAAGTTAGCCAGTGTGTTATTTATCAGTAACAACACAGACAGTTACATCGATAGTCTGGCGTTATCATTTATTTGCCTCGGGTGTACTGTGGAGTGGGTAAGACTGTTTTTGGTGGCAGGCTAGCAGATACTGTTGACTTGCGCTAGCCTAGCACCAGCGAACTCTGCAACTGGAAGGACTGGATGAAAAGGGTTGAAAACGGTCTCCACTGATAAATAACACACTGGCTAACTTGGAAATGAGGTCCTATGTCTAAAATTCTGAACCACCCCTTTAATTTAAACTCCCATATCTCAACAAAAAACATGGCTTCTGATTGGCTTCTATTAGTCTGCTGTCCTGAGGCTACAAAAATGGGTTAACATTCTTTCTGAATCATTTTTTGCCCTGTTAAAATCTTTTATCTCTGTAACTTCAAAGATCGGTCAATGCATCAAACAACTGAAGCAAAATCTCCCCAGATTTTAACACACAAGGAAAAACTTGCTTAATATTAATGTACAGTACCGGGCGTTTTATACACAACATATTCTTGGATGAATGTAACTATATTTCATGTGTAGAGACAGACGAGCATGACACATACTAGATACTAAAGATAGATCAATTTACTGGGACAGATAATGGATTTTCACACTACTGACACTAGAGGGTAATGGGTAGGGGTGTGCAAAAAAATCGATTCACATTCAAATCGCGATTCAAGCTCTACCGAATCAAAATCGATTCATAGAATTCCAAAAATCAAATCTTTTTTTTTTTTTTTAAATGGTATGTCTACTGCAATCACATGAGAAAAGTAACTATATTTACATACTGTGAATCGTTTTTATTTATTTATTTATTTATTTTTTTTTTTTTAAATCGAGAATCGTTTTTGAATCAAATCTTGAGCCTAAAAATCGATATTGAATCAAATCGTGACATTTTCTGAATGGTGCACCCCTAGTAATGGGATTAATTTGATATTAACACCAAAGGAATCAAATATCGGACTTCAAGTTGCTTAATTATCTACAGCAGATGAAGATTAGGTGGTTTTTAGCATTTGGGCTATTGATAAACTGCTAAAAAGAAAAAATGAAAGTTTACTCAGACACATCTTATACTGATTTTATTTTACTGTCATCTATAAAATCAAATGTAATTAACCTGAAGCTAGCCACAAACACCTGTTGAAGGGACTCCATTAGGATCTCCCAGGTGTATACATAACTGGTATTGACTGATAAGAGGGCAAATGGCAATCAAAGCTTGAGAGAAAAAGTGAATTTGAATGTTGTTTTTTCACATTTGGATTTAAAACAAATTGTCTTCCCTGCTTCTCCTAAATCACTGGCAAAGTTTGTGTGCCAGAGTCCAAGTGTGTTTCTTGTGTGACAGAAAGCTACACTGTCCGTTTCTCTAGTTGGGTACTAAGCCTGAAAATAGCAACTGTTTGATAAGACTCCAATTATACAGTGACAGGGTTCTGTTACAACGAGTCAGTGCTCTGAGGAATAGCAACTCACTGCAGGTTGCGGTTGTTGTTCAGTCAGTGAAAGTAGTTCATGGCACACACTTTGGACTACTCTGCCATTCATGGACAACACATTACTGCCAATTGGGCAGCTTGCATACTCATGAAATCACATATCAGTTATCCATTAGCCCACATGCACAGAGCGGCTGCTGTGTCAAAATAAGAGGAACCCTTTACAATATAAGATAACAGTGGTGTCTGAAACCACTCCTTATTTAGTATATAGTGCACTGTATTTACCCTCCACCATTTTTATTGGTCTATATTCTGAAAGTGAAATGCATCCATCATTTAGTGCCCTCAAAAGCTCCTATACTGAAAAAAAATTCCCAATCCCACAATGCAATGTGTCACATTTTAAGACCCATTTACCCTTGTGTGACTCTACACTCGTCAGTAATGACGCAAAATGATGATGATTCATAAGTTTGCGAAACCTTGATTTACTGCTCACTTTAGAGAAAACTACTGAGTCCCTATAAAAAAGGAGGTAGTGAACGAATGAATGAGGGAGTGATTAAAAACACAGCCAACAGCTCTATCGTAAAATATGGCTTTCAAAATTGTGTTAAAAACTAATATGCCTCAAAAATATTTTTTTTATTAACTTGTTTCTGTTATTCTGTCCACTGTCTGTATGTCTTCTAATAAGTGTAGGTGCATATACACATGCACTGACATGTAACAACCCATCAACTGGCTGAGTTGTCACCATTAGATTTGTGGGAACGTTTTACTGTAGAAAAGGAAAAGGTGGAATGCCAAAGAGAAGATGATGTGTTATGAGAGTTTGAGGCATTTCAGGAGAAGGTAAGCCTGTACAAATCTTCAGTAATTACCTGGGTACTTTGGTGTGCTCATTTAAGCAACCATAAAATTACCTATTAGCACATACACGCGTGTACAATCAAGTAAACATAAATGACTCTAGTGATGCCATTTTCTATGTCTCTGCCTGTATGAAAAATGTTTGCTGACTACATATATGATAGACTGGAAACCTCTAGTCCATGCTGCCACCCAAATGAGCAACTGGAGAACATTCTAAATGTCCCTATATCTGTTGGAAACCTGAACTGGCCTCAGGTTCATTACCCAATTTCTAAGGTAGTTTTAGTCTGGCTTACCCTATTACTGACCCATCACCTGAAACAGTTTTGAGGTTCAAGCTACCTCAGATTGACAGACACTGGCAACAGTAGTGGGTGATAAGGTAAACAAGGGAGGCTATCTACATGCACTTTACTAAATTGCCACATATAGCTATACTGCACAGCCTGCTGCACTGTACAATGGAATACTCATAATAATGTATGAGTCTGTGAGTGCTGGAGAGATAGAATAAAAGGGAGGAATGTGGAGAAAAGGAGGGTAAAAGAAAAAGAGGGATGGAGAATCAGAGAGACAGAATGAGAGAGACAAACAGTGGCAGATGTTGGAGAATCTGCACTTTGCAAAATTCTTGGCAAAGTTATTGCAGAATGCTCCAACACCACATTCATCTTCAGCTGCCTATCTGGCAGATCCAGAAGAATGGAGAGAGAGGAATCTGTAGTAGTTATTATCTACTCCCCCCCGTCCCCACACTGACTGATGAAAAGACTCTTTCACATACATGTTGTGTACAAGATATGAGGTAATAAATATACAGAACAGGCGTGGGGTTGAGACAATTTTGCTTGGTTTCCACGGAAACAATAGGAAGATAAATGGCCGTTCACTGCTATATTTAACTTCAGATTATAAAAGTTTGTTCACTGGTATGTTGCATGTATGGTTTATTTTATTCTTGCTTGCAAAGGAGTTTAAATTAGAAGAACTGCAATAAAATCATTGTGGGTTTTATTTCAAACACCATATTGGAGTGAACAGTGGTTTATTTTTACTGCATGAATAAGGTTGATTTAATCCTACAAAGTAATGAAACCGGCTTTGCTCCCCCCCAAGCACATATGTATACAAACCTACACACACACACGTTGAACAAATGCGCATAATTACCCCTTATTTGATGTTGCAGTGAGGATATCATAAACAGCTACTTCCGTATGAGGGTTATAGGGTCATAAGGTTAATGCTTTTTCACCCAGTCCGTCAAATAAAATTGCAAAGTGTCTTTATCTGCAGAACCCTAAGAGCCTGTCTAACGTGGCAGTCAATGAGAATGAGTGGTCCGAAAGAAAGTTTATCATTAATGTGTGTCAAGTCTCAAGAGTCAAACGATCTGACACATTTAGTCTTATTTGTAATAAGAAGGAATGTGAAATCTCAGCTATTAACCTTTTCTTAACTTAATTTGGGAAGTTTTCCGTCTCATAATGCATGCATGTTATTAAAAATATTTATTTAACAAAAATAATATTGCGATACATCTTGAAAATGCTAAAGGGGCACTGATAAGGCACTAAAAAGTAGCTCAATCTGTACAAAGCATCTCTTCACATCGCTCCAGATAAATATTTTTATATATTGTCTTTTAGCTTATTAAAACTGTGTATTCAATTTCCAATTCCAGACACTAAAAAAAGCTCATTTTTGTGCACATTGTTTCAGAGAGGTGTTGATTCAACAGGTGTTGTATTAGGTTGCATCATATTTTACTGTGCTTTACTCATGGCAGAGACTTGATTTCTGATCTTGCATTTCCAACTGGTTACCATTAGATGTTACTATAGTGACTACACTGTATGGATTTCTTGACCCAGCAATTGTTGCCTTAGGAATCAAGTGTCTATCTCTGTTAGTTTCACTATAGGCAAGGCATGTTATAGCACATTTCAGCAACAAGGCAATTCAAAGTACTTAAAACATTAAAAAGCTAAACATCTCAAATATACTATGCTAATCATCTACTGGCATGAATCCCAGACTTGCATCACTGCCAAAATTATTTCTTGGCCACATCTGTCTGCTAAGTTTTATGGAAATATGTTCATATTTTTTGGGATGTCCTTCGTAAAGACAGACAGACAGAGTGTGTATGGGCTGTAGGGGTGGAGGAGTAGAGAGAAGAGAGACAGACAGTAGAGCTGGTAAAATCTAGTGTTGAAATGTCTGCTTAGCAGAGACAGCAGGGGCCCTGATGATTAAGTATTTATTAAGGGTTACATAATATGAGCATGTACAACATGTTACATTTAGCCAATATATTATTTGGCAAATGGTTTCAAATACAGTGTATTCAGATTAATAATTTGGTTGTTAGACATGCAATAATGGCTACATTAGCCTGTCAGGTTGTCATGGTAATTAACCATGTGAGCAGCTCTCTAGCTTGCTGTATTAATAAGCATAGCAGCTGCTAAACTTGAGATTGCAAACACAAACCTCCAGAAGAAGTGTAAACATCTAGCAGGAGACGGCAGGGAGAGGTAGGGGTCGAGTTTAATTTAGCCCTACTCAAGCTATTAAATAAGTGATGCATTGTTGTTTTCTGCATTTCAATTGTGTATTTTATAATGAGGTATCAAGTAAGGGGGATATTTCTAACATTTTTAACAAGTGAATTTACAGCTGGTATTCCAGTGCTGCTCCACAGCAGACTATAGGAAATAATTCTCACGACACTTGAACAAGAGTGCCACTGATTTATCACACTGCATGGGGCCAGACATGAAATATTAAAATAGTTCCAAGCAAATTTTAAATTTCAGATGTATCCAAAGCACTGACAAGACGACTTGTCTTCATTCTGTACTTCTAGTAATCTTAGTTTAAATGAAGGATTTATCTGTAGCACTGATGATGGCGAGGTATTCAAAGAATTACTTGGTGGTTTGTTTTGGCAGAAAATAAAAGTAGGGGAGGGTTTTGCATTTTTCAATAAGGGCAAACATCTATCTAATAAAGCAAGACGTAGCTGTATGTATGTATGTATGTATGCGATGCGTGTGTGTTCGTGTTTGGGGGCGTGGTTGGTGGGAAGGTAACCTGCATGTCACATGCAGAACGCTTTTTAACTTCTTTAGCATAGCATTTCACCCAATTACCACGACAGAAGAAGCAGATATAAATCCACCTATATCATGTTGCTCTCCTTTTGCATTTAGAATACATTTCTACATTAGAGGCTACACATTTAGTTTGGAACTATAATCAAATCAGTGTGGCATTACCAACATCACTTTCAGAAATGGAAGTGATCCATTGTTTTATATTTTATATGTGCTATTTCAGACTGAGGTTTGACATCTGTCATGAGGCTGATATTTATAAGCAAGCTTTGATGTTTCAGTGCCAAAAAACCAGTGACATGTGATTAAGCAGCCACCGTCATGAGTCGACAGCCACCTGGAAACAGCTACAAGTAGGTAATTAGTGCTGGAAAAAACAGGTACCTTTCCAGCTGTAGCTGAAGAAAATGTGGAATAGTTTATATTCAGCGTCTCTCTAAGGACCACAGTAGCAACTGTTCAATAGTACGTAATGAGGAAAGGTTTTTACTTTTTGACAGTAATGGATTTATTCTATTTTGCTAAATTTTCCCTGAATCATCCCTGTTGCTATACAATACAATCCTGTGTAAAGTGTTAAATTAAACAACCTCTCTGATTACACTTGCAACATAATGCCTACAATGTGATTGATTTATGAGACAAAAAACACAGGAGTATGTCAATACTTTGTAGACTTTTCATAACCTTTCCATACCAGCACAGAGGGAGCAACTTGGGATTCAGCATATAAAAAAAAACAGTCCCAGACCCTAGGAAACTGGGAATTCATTTAATTTCCTTCTCAAAAGACAATAAGCAGGTTACATCTAATGCCTAAACCCTTTGGTGTGTCATCTGCAAGCCAGAAGCCATTCATAATATAAAATGTGTTCAGTATTAACATCTAATGTCCACTGAGACCAACTGTGATCTTTTTCTCTGAATACATAATTTCATTAATGTTAAAAATGAGTCCTGTCTACATGCTGTTGCAAATTATCAGAACAGACAAAGCAAAAAAATGAGAAGAATGGTTGTAGAATTTTGAAATGTAGGTATTGGACTAAAAAGATCTAAGCAACGTGCTAATGATTTAACATTTTTAAACAAAGATTTTGATAGAGTATATTTCTAACAAACATCCATAATAAAAACCATATGGACAGTAATTTGCGCTACCATTTAAAAAAAACCTTTAAACTTCATAAATTGGCCAAATGTTAGCTGTTTTAGAGTGAGACAATAATCATCTAAGCTTACACAACCAGAATTACTTAAAGGTATCTTGTAGAGTTTTCGACCAATAGTAGCGCTATGGAGCAATGTTTTTACGAGTGGGTCTTCTCTTACATGAAAACTCCACAAGGCACCTATAACCAGGGATAGCAAGTGATGTCATGGCCATTACGTTTTTGTTCTAGCTGAGATGATCCACGTGTTGCATTTAAAATTACCTTTGTAATCTGTGGTAAAAAGGTTCTTATGAAACAAAACTTCCAATTAATAATAAAGTATATGTCTAATGCAATTACACAGTGCTACATCTCTAATATGATCTTTTTGAAGAGGACACCTACGGTCATCTTGTGAAGAAAAGAAAAAGAGAATAGAATCACAGGCTGTGACGATCAGTGACAATTTGACAGATGGAGGGGAGCTGGCGTCAGTGCAACGTTCAGATGATAAATTCATTGACGATACAAACACATGTTTTAGCTCCAATTAGGATCAGGACCATGTGCTGTTGTTAAACAGCTAGCACAAAGAAAGAAAATCTGTTTTTTGACAACAGTTTTAAAAAAGAGCTGCCTGGACTGCTGTAAACATGTAATTAACTAACATTTAAAATAGTTAAAATGGCAACTAAAAAAATAGAGCCAACATTTACTATAGCATACATGTACTGACATTTGTCACATTCTGCAGTGTTAATCCAACACTGCAAACTTAAAATCTGTTTTAGAAAACACCCATCCCTTATGTATATAAAGGTAGCTATACAAAGGCAAATTGTTTGCTTATTTATGGCGAGCCAAGGCTGTAGTCAACGTGGAATAATGGCAGTTACAATGGATTACAAGAGGGGATGAAAAGCTTGCCAACAACAAAATGTTATAAAATGTAAGGCAGCTTAAAACAAAACACTGTGGCAAAAATACAAAGCTTTCATATGTATAGTGCAAAGGGCCCTCCTGCTCTTTAAAGGTCCCATGGCATGAAAATTTCACTTTATGAGTTTTTTTTAACATTAATATGAGTTCTCCTAGCCTGCCTATGGTCCCCCAGTGGCTAGAAATGGCGATAGATGTAAACCAAGCTCTGGGTATCCTGCTCTGCCTTTGAGAAAATGAAAGCTCAGATGGGCTGATCTGGAATCTCCTCCTTATGACCTCATAAGGAGGAAGGTTACCTCCCCTTTCTCTGCTTTGCCCGCCCTGAGAATTTGGCCCGCCCATGAGAAAGAGAGAGACATCATGGCTTGAAAACAAGCGAAGCATGGCAGTTGGTCAAGGCCACACCCCCCCCTCCACCTTTCCCCCCTCTCCTCCTCAATAGCATTTAAAGCTACAGACACAGAAATGGCACATCCTAAGTAAAGCTCATTGTGGGACTGGCTGTAGTGGCTGTAATTCTGCACCAAGGCTGAATTTCGGGAAAAAGACTTCAGATACAGTATTAGGGGACCACTAAGGCCTATATAAAAGCATCCAAAAAGCAGCATGTCATAGGACCTTTAAAGGAACAAGCTGACTTATTGGGACTTTAGCTTATTCACAGTAACCCCCAGAGTCAGACAAGTCGATACATACCCTTCTCATCTCCGTGTGTGTTGTAACTCTGTCTGGCACCCCCACCGCTAGCTAAGCCTAGCACAGATCCTGAAGGTAACCGGTTCCAACTAGCCTACTTCTCCCAATAAGTGACAAAATAACGCCAACATGTTCCTATTTACATGTTGTGATTTGTATAGTCACAGCGTGTACAAATAACAAGGTCATATGAGACACAGACATCTTCTAACTGTATACAAACTGGGAACTATATTCTCAGAAAGGCGAAGCACTGCTACTTCTGCTACTTGGGCGGAGTGATTTGCTAGCAGCACCTGAAGCCCTGTGGTGAGGAGCAGAGAGTTCGCCTGGAGTTCACTCAGAGTTGGAGTAATAGAGTCAACAATTACTAGATAGTAAAAGCATAGTTACCTTGTTATTTGTACACCCTGTGACTATACAAATCACAACATGTAAACGGGAACATGTTGGCATTATTTTGTCACTTATTGGGAGCAGTAGGCTAGTTGGAACCGGTTACCTCCAGGATTTGTGCTAGGCTAAGCCTGTGCTGGGGGGCGTCAGACAGAGTTACAACACGCTCGGAGATGAGAAGGGTATGTATCGACTTGTCTAACTCTGGGGGTTACGGTGAATAAGCTGAAGTCCCAATAAGTCGGCGTGTTCCTTTAAAATATAACTGAAATTAGAATTTACTACCAAAAAACATCAAGCTCACTCCCATTTAAGTTCATTATTCATTCATTATATTATTTTAAGTTTCATATTTGCAGTTACTGGGCACAACCACAGAGTGAGGAAACCATTGCACACAATGGAGCGGATGATGCCAACATTGTCAACAGGTCTGCTGTTAGCTGAGAGAACTGCAAGTGTGTATGACAGCTAAGTAAATGTAAAAAAATAGTCGTAACACAACGCAGCCTGAACTTAAGATCCAAATGTGCATCTTTCAGTTAACAAGCATTGAACAAACCGAGATAGTAAGTGAAATGAAAGTAAAAAGAAAAAACTAATTCTATAATTCCCATCTCAGTTATCCTGTTACAGTATGTATCATGTTAGTTTAAAAGTGCACACGTATGGAGCAGTACATAGAGTAAGAAATGCAATACATATCAAGGAGCCAGAAACTACATGGGGGGGGGGGGGGGGGGACTTAAGAGAACTGCTGGGTGTCATTAAAATTGTGTAAAATGAATGACACAAATCTATAAATCCATTTCTGTTGTAGCTGAGATATGAGATATAGGTGTTTTGGACATTTATTAGGTTTGCAAAGCAGCCAAGCGTACCAAAGGAGGAGGATTTTAATGAACAGTGTCATTGCTCCATGTAGCCAACAATGCGATTCTGCAGCCCATTTCATTAAATCTGTGTGTGTGACAGCCTTGGGCCTCCGTCAGCTGTGTTGCTGTCTAAGGCCTGCTTGTAGTCTGGTCTGTCTTGCAGGTAACTGGGGGGAAGGGAGATGCTCCCAAGCTCTGTAAAAGCTCCTGTAAGTCCCCTCTGACTCCGTCAGTGTGCTGCATTATAGTTTCTTTTCTGCTCTCAAACATCCTCACACCACAGTCTTCACACATCCTCTAACCTGCATATGGCTTTACTGTCTACCATACCCCAGTACTTTTTGCATTCAGGTTTATATTTGCATCCCTCCCATTATTTCCTAAAAGCTGGGCGAGATCCATGTGACCGGAGATCTGCAACATGATATAATTGATGCTACATGATGCTAGTCTAAGTTTAATTGTGATGAAACCAATAGTTTCCGGTTAACAGTGAATGCAATACAGAATCAATGGTTTTATTTGACACTGTTTGCTGCAATAGGTAAACAAATAAAAAAATGCAAGCTTGGGTCTTGGGCCTGGGTTTGTTGAAAGAATGAATAGAACACAAGCGACCAAGTCTGTAAACTGCCTTTCTATGCAACTATCTATACTTATAATATATATATATATATATATATATATATATATATATATATATATATATATATATATATATAAAAAACTAATTATTTGGCATTGATTTTTAGTCATATATTAGGTCCCCTGTAGTCTGGATCAACGACAGTTAATTTGCAGGTGCCAGATGTTTCCCCGGATGTTTCGCCAGATGTCCCTCGCCTTGCAAAACTCAACAAACTTTACTTATCAGCACTAAACACAAAGTCAGTCCCTCCAGGATTTCGCGATGTCGCGATTGCGCCAATTCACACAAATTCAACCAATCACCGCGAATTTGGTGCGACTCGCAATTTTGACCAATCACCGCAACTTTTCCACAAATTTGACCAATAACCTGAAGTTTCCCGCGACTTCAACCAATCCCAGCTGTCCCACATGCACTCTGAGAGCCAATGACCAAGCGGGAGTGAGAACGGGTTGATCATTTCCTTGTTTGTGATATGAAGACGAGACCTATGTGACTCGAACATGTCACATTACCAACAAAACGTACAGCGAAAAAACGTGCAAAACATTTCAGACCGTCCTGCCAACCTGTATACATTTTAACATCAATGTACGCTGTAATGATTTTTCACTCTAAAGTTGCTGCCGTTTCAATCCTGTTGGCTATCTGCAGCGGGCGGGACTGCAGCTCCGTTCCCCCTGCGACTGACGCTTGCACACACACACAAACAACACACACGGTGGATGCAGGAAAAAAAGGAGATGAGACAACACGATGACCTAAATTGAGGACAGCTGCGCTCGTTATTGTACGAGCAATGATAAGTTAAAGTCCAATAAGTACTTTATCAAACCGTATGAATGTGTGTCCCAGGCCAAGATAGGAAATTAACTAACAACATAAAGATCAACAAGCCACTGACACATATGTTCAAATTTGATTCATTCAATACATTATTATTTTTTGTCTTAAATCCACCAGCCATTTTCATATTATTCCAACATTTGCAGCATCCTGAGCCTTTTTGGTAAGGTTACTAGGAAATCTCAGCCCAGAGTAGTTTTATTCTCCCCAAAACAAATTTCCTTTTTATTTTTAAAGAACTATTAAAAAAAAAAAAAAATATCGCAACTTTTTTGCAACTTTCACTGTCTCTCGCAACTTCATTGCAACAAACACACAAAAGACATCGCAACTTTTATCGCAATTTTTTACAAAAGCTCCCACAAAATCAGGCATTTTGGGCCGCAACAATCTCAAAAAAAGGCCGCGAAATCCTGGAGGGACTGCAAAGTACAGATAATGATGATGGGGATGTCATGAGATGTGATGGTTTTTGCAGGTATGTTTGTTGGTAAGTCGGGGGATCAACAAAGGCATTAGGAATCATCTTAGAGGACCATGAATGACTGTACCAAGACAATTAATTTATAAAATATTGACTGATAAACAGTCATAAATAAACATTGACGGACAATGCCTGCAGCTCCTCTATCCTCCCTCTGGACCTCATCTCCCTTCTCCTATTCCTCCTCTAACTCCTTATGCACTCTGTATCCCCATCATTATCTGGCACTGATATTTGCTACTAAAAACAGATGTGTAACAGTAGCCTGCCATTAGTTATGTTGATTCTACTTTCGGGGTAGTAATGGAGAGATCCACCAAATGTAGCCTTCAGTGTGCCAAATGTCTACTCCACCACTGACATGCTGTGTTTATGGGTCGTACTGTACCGCTCATAAGCCCTATTGTGTGGGTTAAACCGGCATGTCTCCGTAACGTCATCTGCAAAGTGGTAAAGGGTTTAATTTTGTATTGTGGTAATCTGACACACAAAGGCGGAGAGGCAGCCATTTGTGAGAAATGACTCTGCCACCATGTGCAATCTGAATGTACGCAATTCTTGCAGTAAGCAGAATAATAAAAACTGTCTTCTCTCATACAAGCATTGTGATGACAGCTGCTAATTATAGCAGATGCTGTGCCAACCCTCTGGTTTTTGTTTTCGTCTCATCTGCTCTCTAGTGTGACACGTAGGAAGTTAGTTTTAT
Organism: Sander lucioperca; assembly: GCF_008315115.2. NCBI lineage: Eukaryota > Metazoa > Chordata > Actinopteri > Perciformes > Percidae > Sander > Sander lucioperca. Next base: position 29,097,423 of record NC_050180.1, read on the forward strand.
TTGCTAGTTGCTCGTTAATTTCCCAAAGGTAAACTAAGCGCCTTACTTTCATTGGCTAAATGATCACTGGAGGTTATAATTTCTGTTCAACTAGATGAAAAACTCAAGTACAGAGCAGAACTAATATGTTTCATAATATCCGGAACACTGATAACCGCACAAAATAAACTCACTGTAATAGCGGGAGATGTATACAGGAAAAACAAATACGATTTCCTGTGCATTCACTTTGACATTGACCTTTTTCTGATTAGGCTAGGTCACGCAAGGTTTCATTGTTTATAAGTAATTCAAGATCTATTTTCCCCTTGCCATCACACTGTTAATAGCTTTCAGTCAAAATATTGTGGCTCATACATACATACCAAAAAATAAGTTTTCTAGATAGAACATCCACTTGCCAAGAGTAGCACAATTTGTCATTCTTCTTCATTTTTCTAGTTCATGCAAATGGGTTATAAAGCAAGGAGTGCTTTGAATTATTCAATCACAACTAAGCTGATATGTAGAAATACCATTTTCTCTTTCTTTCTCTTTAGTGTTAAGGAATTTTACTCACTATCTCAAGAAACTAAGCTGAAGGACGCAACCAAAGACCCTTTATACTAAAGATTGCGCATTTCAAGCATTGCCAACGGTATGAAACAATACACACTTCCTGTCTCCTAAAAAGGCATGGCCTCTTTTGAACGTGTAGTGAACGTCATGTGGATGAATTAAAAGTTACGTTTGAATAATTTATTAATATGTTCTTTTGCTAACATTAGATATTTACACAGCTAAAAGACATATTTACCATCACGGAGATTAGTTTTGTTAGGGCGTTCACTAACGTTAGCTGACATTAGCTTCTCTGTGTTGCCAGATCTCACGAGAGTTCAGTCCCGAGACAGAAACAAGTCTCAAACAAAGTTAATTTTCTCCTGATACGTCCGTTCGAAAAATGCCATTTTAGTGTCAGAATGTTCTGGAGATAAGTGGCTTGTGAGAAATAGATCCAATTTCTACTTTGGTAAGTATGGGGCGAAAGGATCGCTCATAATCTGTGTTCATGTTCACTTCTCCCATTGGAATCAATACACTCGGACCTGCCGCTAGTCTCATAAAGAGGCATGGCAGTGGTGGAGCCCACGTAACACACAGAGGAAACTAGCTTGAGTTGGGGTGTCTCGGTTCTAAACCGTCTCTGACGCAACATCCTGGGGCTGCACTTCCCTGTACTTATTCAACTTCACCTTACTGCCGAAAGAAAAGCTACTGCCACAAAAAGACACAATCAGTACTTTTTAAATTTAAACATTGTAACTTCTTACATACAGTACTTGATACCTGATGTGGTGTGATATCAAAATGACTTTCAATCGTTTTTGTATTGTTGTTACTTGTCTTGTTTTGATTTAATGTTGTACCACTTTAAGTTTACTGTTTGATTTTTTGAATTAGTTATAAAAAAGATTCTCAGAATGTACAAGTGAATTGTATGTTAAATCGTATGCTTTAATAAAAAGACGTTTGAAAAAAAAAAAAAAGACTTTCATACTAATATAAATGTGTATTCATCAAATAGTCAAGTAAAACACTTGTAGTGCAAAGCTAATAAAGAGTGTTTTTTGGCACAGGATAACAAAGGGATACAGTTTCAACACAGGATACTTAAGTGTGGGATTTATATACTTTACACTATGGCAAGTGAAGGAAATTGCTTCAGAGCTAAGCACTTAGTATGTAACCACAAAGTTCGACCCAACTTAACACAAACATTCATACAGGAAAGTATCACACAGAAAGGTAAAAATGTATGCTCACCAGATGGCAGATGGTGTCAAGATAATGATAATTCAGCTGCTCACAGCAAGGTGAAGAGAGCAGGCCAAAAGACATGACAATAATTAAGTGGCAAGAATAAAAAAATGTGGCTTTATTGTGGTTAGACATCAAATAACCTTTGTGAGATCAAAAACAACAGATTACAAGAGAACGTCACAGAGTCAAACCCGGACATAAAAGGTAACTACGGTATGATTGTACAGAGCAATGTTATGAAAAGATAATGTGCAACACATTTATAAAAAAAAAAAAAAAAGGTGAGAGGAAAATTGTATATATAAGAAATCTAAAATAGAACTTTGAAAAATAGTAACAAAATGCTAATAGGAAATAGAATACCAAAGCAAACCTGATTTTTCCATACATACTGTACACTGTACAGGTAATCTTGAGTTGGGTTCAGCAGGGTTCTAGTTTGTGTGACAAATAATACTCTGCCCAGAGACTGTAAAGTACGACGGCAAACCTCTGCTTTCCCTCTGACCTCATACGGTACATTCATTTTTCTCACACATCTCTCAATTGAGGCTGAGATTAGTTAAAGTATGGCACTGTAGGGACTACAAATCACCTGCTTTGTCACTCTGTCTGGTAGACAGGAAGCTACTGCATCCCTAATATATAGCTAATGGTTTGAGTTTCAGTATGGGCATTAGAGAGCAGAACAGTAGCCCTGGGAATGCAGTGGGAGAGAATCCAACATCAATCTTCATTCTGAGCAGGTTCAATGAATGCTTAAAATAAACCCATTAAACTGACAGTGACAAAATACCACGGCTTGAACTATGCACCTGTTGACACCTCTTGCCTAAATTGCAGGTTCTTCAAACTCTGAGCTTAACCGTTATCTTTCTACATTGCATCAACCACAGAGCAGTCGTACATCTGATGTGATTAAATAGTGCCTGGCATCCAGGCTGCCATGTCTGCTAAATATTTAATTAGGTCCAAGTATAGTATTTCTAGTACACATGCATGCTGAGGGTCTCAGTGCTGTGTGACTCACACTGTAGTGTTTGTACATCTCATTTAGTTACTTCTAAGTCCTCAATCCATTAAACAAACTAGCTTGCATTTATAGAGCCCATTTGGAATTTCCACTGTATGCATTTAGTTGACACTCACTAAATGTTGCAGTGATTGTGCAGGTGGGGAATTATTCTCCTGCACAGAGACGGTATGAGTGCATACAGTTGTTGATGGACACATAACAGTACTGTGATTTGAACCTGTGAATTTAAGTAACTGCCCCATTGTGACAATATCTGTTCCCTGTTAAGGGATTCCACCTTAAAAAGAAACTTTATCAGTCACAAAAAAATAAAAAATAAACATTTGCAGCCTTAAATGCCCAACCAAAATGTTCCATAATTTAAATTCTATTAAAAGATCAGTATCAACAGTAACATTTATTTCTTTAATCCAGTAATTTACCCTGTAGTCAACGCAACTAGGACACTAGGCTCCAACGTGGGTGGCCATATTTCAATTGTAGATTTGTACTGTTAAAAGCCTAGGCTATTCATTTGATTCATTTTGTCACATTGACTATGTTTACATACACAATATTTTTTTTTACCTTTGTACAAAAAAGAAACATTCCTACTGTACATCGCTAATGAAAATGATTATTCCATTAATATCATGCATCTACATGCAGCCATGCATACTCTGATTAACGTTGTGGGCTTGTTGGACCATGCAAACGCAGCCTCCCGCTTTCATTCCTTCAACCACCTTCTGGAAAAGATCAGCATTGCAATATTTGCAGATATCTAAAAACCTGCTGATATCCAATTCTTTCATAATGTGTAAAAGTAGGTGTGTTTCTTTTGGACATGCATCTCTACCCTAGCCTTGCAAACTGCTGGATAGTTGGTTTGTGTACAATGGACAGAGCTGAACGTAAACAGGCAAGAGGCCGTGTAAAACTGGGTTAAAAACCCCTATTACAGTTTTTCTTGATTGCTTTGACACAGCAGTCAACCCAAACTCCACATTTTTCAAAACAGTGAACACACAGGCCAAAACAGTGGCACTCATGGTCTAAATTACATTTTGTTTGCAAAAGGCTCTAACCGTGCCAAAACATTTAAAATATGCAACAAAAGAAAATTTTGCCTTCAAGCAACACAACTTGCTAACAAGTGTATAAGGTCTTCCAATCAACCATTACACAGTGGACAACAAAATACAAAATACAGCACTCAGTGCGAATCAGTGCACCATTGCTTGTCACTGTAGCCTATTACTGTACGTAGCTTTCATGCCAGTGACATTTGTTGAAAAATGTGCCTTCTTGCAAAGAATTGGATCCAGAATCAGAAATGCTTTGATGCAAATTTTATTGATTCCTTTGATCCTTATTTTGAAACTGTGGCTGAAAACTGAAATACTGTAAATATTACACAAAATACATGTAAACCAAAATAAAAACTATTAGAGTATAAGAAATTAAGAAAATACAAATAAAATCTATTACAGTAAAGTATAAACATCTATTACTGTAGAGTATAAGAAATAGCCACTATTGATACTCAGTCTCTTCTGTCTTGATGATGAGGCCACATGGCCATGATTGATAACGTGATCAATAACAGTTGCCCGAATTTCATCAGAAACCTGAGCCCTTCCGACTATACCTCCACCTCGCACTCGGACTCCTCTTCCTCGGACCCCTATACCTCTTCCTCTCACTCTCATCTGCCTTTGACCTCTTCCATCCATGTTGGCAAAGAACAACACAGACGCTGCACCTTTAAGGCCTGCAGACTGATTGCTAATTGAAGATTTGTGTGAAGGAGTGTCAAACAGGTGCTTCAGAGATTTCATACTGATATAGGTAGTTTCTAATAGTTAGGAACAGATGGTTTCTGTTTGGTTACCATAGCTAAAAACAATGGAGTTTGGACTGCTTGAATGACATCCATGTTAACTGTTCTGCAAAAAAGGATGGGGAAAATGTGTCAATCCAATGAGAAAGGGTTAATGCATTTGCAAGAGGTGTCTTCTGCTCTGCTGAGACAGTGATGACGAAAACCGAGTGGATTCCAGTTTCTTTAAGCAGGTCAAAGCAATCAAGAAAAACTGTAAGACGCATATTCCGAATATACTGTATACATGTCCAAAGAATGCTCCTAAAATCTGAATAAATCAGCATATCCCATGTCTTAATTAGAAAATGCTACATTCGGAATAAGGCTTGATTCGGAATATCCAAACAGAATATTCTGTTTACATGACAGTGTGCATGTAAACGTAGTTATTGTTGTCTCATTCCTAGTCGATAGTTTTAAGATCAACCTCATGCTGAGAGCAGACGTTAGACAGGAGACAGAGACTATGTGTGCGTGTGTGTGTGTGTGTGTGTGTGTGTGTGTGTGTGTGTGTGAGTGCGAGAGAGACTGGAAGAGAGAGAGGGTCGTTGACAGGGAAGGTGAGTGAATTATTGCACAGAGACCAAGCTCGGTTACTCAGTTATTGTTTCTGATGCAAACTTCCCTACATTCATAAATCTCAGGTATTCACTAGATATTACAGAGACTGTCATCTATTTGTCTAAGGAAATCAAACAATACATTTCCAACAGTGTTGGCTGCTTGAGATAAACTAGCACATTGTGTTGAGAGCATGGGTTTAAAAAGAAAGGCTGGCGAATGGCCAACAAGTCATCTGATGTTAATCCTGAGTTAGAAAGAGTACACAAGTAGAACCAAATCTAAATGTCTCCGGTTATATGTACTTTCTGAGTTTTTGTACAATGCCAATTGCTCGTAAGCATGTAACAGTTTATTTGTAATTTCATAATCTAGATATTTAAATTGTATTACTACAACACATCTGTTATATCCATTTTCTCAATTATTCAAACATTTAGCACGTTTTGATGGCTTTTTGTATCTTGAAAGCTTGTAAAAGTGTTACAATACAATTATTAGGTAGTAGTGCAGTAATTCTTGCAATATGAAAGGAGACTCTTCACTAATTGCCTTTTTCTACAACAAGGACAACACAAATCCCAAACTCTCCAAGCATAACACCACAAATGCCCAACCTGCAACACATACTGTATAACTCCACCCTGGGGACAGAATCTATTATTTCCAACACAGCACCTGCTTCTGTTGCAACTTGTGCCAACATGATTTGTAAGTCTGCTACAGCCAGTCGAGGCACAGAGAAAAGCAACATTGGTTTTATATACGAGGGGGGGGCAGGGGGGGGGCTGGTAAAAAAAAAAAAAAAGTGCAAGTGGGTGCATACTAAGGAGAAAAAAAGTGCTGGCAGCACGGCGCTGTCCTTCATTCTGGACCTCAGGTTACTCCATGTTACAGCATATGAAGGTCAGTCATAGTACACTATCGCAAGAAGAAAACACTGATATACACAGTTGATAAACAGTTCCACCAACTAAGCCATGTTAAATAACTCCACTCTGACTAGGTGCTAATGAGGTGGTGACTGAGCCACAGTACTTCCTGTCCTCTCATCCCTAAAATGTCAGGCATACTTGCATGCACATTGAGCTGCTTCATTTTGCACATTTATCCAACCACATATAAGGCAAACAGTGCAGTAGAATGAATGTATGGGCATGCAGCTTTTTTCACTAAAAGCTGCGGAGAGGAGCTGACATACGTTACCTCAGTGAGTGGCGCGAGAACTGGTCGCTGGGAGGGAGTCAAAGATCATTCTGCCAGTGCCATCTGTCAAGCAGGTTGAGTACAAAGGAAGTAGGAGCAAGTGTCCCTCTCCCTGCTTCCTGTGCACCTCTCTCGCTTCACAAAAGTCCCGTGTTACATTAGAGGAGAGAACCATACTCCACAAGAGGGGGAATCCTCTGTCAGACTAAAGCCAATCTGAAGCCAGTTTAAATCCCCCTTCAGAAGATAAAAGAATACACCTCCCTTTTCCTGGGGAATCGCGACTTGCTCCTGCCACTGCACAAAACCCTCTCCCTCTCCCTCTCTCCCTCTCTTTTTCTCTCTCTCTCTTACTTCTGCCTCCTTCTCTGCTCTCCTTTGCTCTCCTCTGATCCTGCTCCACTTGTACACTCGCTTGCTCACTCACTCTGGCATGCATTCTTATCCATTGTGGCTCAGAGCTCACAGACACACATACTGTACACACGAACAAATGCAAATAACATAAAATCATAAAATCAGCGTGTTCACAGACTATTTCTGTAGAATCTCTTTGTAACTTCCTGTTACACAATGGAACATGTGTTTCTGTGTTATGTTCCCACTATCGATATATTCTCAAATCACAATACGAGGGTCAGCAGTAAGCTCTTTCAGCTATAAAATAAATATTTGGTTCCTATTTCCGTTGTAATAAAACTGGATTATATTCATCCCTTGCTTTTTAGATGACAAAAAATTACTCACACATTCAACCAGGAACAATGTGTGGAGGGATTCAGACAGAACGGAGGATGCCTTTGCGGTTATGTAAAAATGGATATAATGAATAAAATAAATCTTTCAGAATGAGTCAGAGACCAGTAAGATTTCCCTTGCCAATCCCATTCACCATGATCACATAATAAATGGGCTACACTGTATGTGCGTATGCCCGTGTGCATAAAGCTATCATACACGCGACTGGATGTCCTCTAGAGATGTTCTATTTTGAGCCTTGAGTTGTAATGCACAACAGAAGAAAGAGGACAGGCAAGGCAATATTATGAGAATCTCCCCTAAAACTACACTCTCCCCCCTTCTGACCACCACCTCCCCATCTCTCTCTCCGTGAGGAAAATCTCCATGCTTTAAGGGGATAACAGCAGGAGGGAGGGACTGAGTTGTCTATGGGATATAAATAGTGCTGGATTGACCTGAACCATAAGCAGGTGTTGGGGAAAGATCAAGCAACTAACATAATGACAGGTAGTTACAACAGCAGGCACTGAGATTGGACCAATCACTCGAGAATCCCACCCCACACACACACACACACACACACACACACACACACACACACACACACACACACACACACTTCCGAGAATTAAAAAAGCACAAACAATTCATTGTGATTAAAAAGTAAGGCATGGCAGCTCTAATCTGCAGATTAGCTCAGGGTTTAAAACTCTACACAAAGATGAAAGTCACCTGCCTGCAGTCCAGGCAGCTAGTGACCAGTTTGGGTAAAACCTTTTACTATTTTTCTCTTACCAGAAAACACAAAGCAGGTGTTTTTGCAGTACAGTGCAGTAGTTGAACACAGAAACTGTATAGGGAACAACTAACAAGTAGAAGACTTAGTTATGCATCACTAAAAAAAGAAAATCAATGCAAGTTTCACTAGTTGAAATTGAATGTTTAATTATGAATGTACCTTAATTCCCTTGTAAACTCTTTCAGCTGCTAAAACTACAGCATACTATGTATTCACCATCATCATTACATTAACATTTTTCAGGCGCCATTGAGAGATTTACCATAAAAGTGATTTTGTGATAGCATTTGTCAGACAAAGCTAGTAAATCCAACAGTACATTAGAATGGCCATAAGATGTTCAGCATTTGTACAAAACCCACAACTTACTTGCCAAGGAGTCTTTTTTTTTAAGTGGAAAAAAGATTCATGTTATTAAAGTGAACTGAGAGCAGATTTTTCATCACAGGTAGTTAAAGACAAGTTCAAGGAACAGTGTGTAACTAGTACTTACAGAAAGTGTGTATTGTTACATGCTGCAGTCATGTGTGGGTTACTGTATTTTGTAGGCTTCATTAGGAGTACCTGGGAGTGATTTGATCCAAAGTTATTAATGTGACATTTTTAGAACCATTGGATAATGCACTGCTTCACTTGTATGCCTAGAGCTTACAAGTGAAATGATGGTAAAAGATGAGTATCATTTGTTATTTTCATGATTACACTGTCAAATGTAATACTTTATGGCTGTTGCAAGACTAGCAGAGTATTCCCAAAACATGTAAAAGTGTAGTAAACATACAAGTTTTATATTTTTTTACTTTAAATCTCTGAACTGACTAGTCCAAGCCTGAGTTGTATTTCTTTGCTGCTGCCTACAACTCCAGAACACACAGATCAAATTAGCCTGCAGAGATTTGTGGGAATGCTGAACATAGCTTAATATAATGTATTTAGGATCTTTTGCAAAAAAATATTATACATTTAAGGATTAGTAAAATTGGTCGTATTGCATGCTGTATGTGCACTGATGATACAATTATGTGCTTGATCTTATAAAAGACAGCTGTATGAAGATGCTGCACTGTATTATGACACAAACTGGTATTTGGTGTTAATGGATGTATAGTCAGGGACAAAACCTAATCCTCTCGGGGTGTATGAATGGGGCTTAATTACAGAGGACCCATACCAGTCTTAAGTACATGATCTAAATAATAGGTGTCCCGGGGTGGTGTTAGAGAAAAGCGTAAGGGGAGTGCAAGATGCATGGAGAGAAAAGATATGTGTGTATATGCTCCACTGGTGTAATAAATCCAATTCTGTACGTGCATATTGTAATGTGCCGATATATGTACAAGAAAAGGAAATTGGTGGTTTGTACATGTCATGGCTTTTGAATAACAGCTGTTTAATTGAAATACAAGGTCTTAAAAAGGAATAGTTTGATATTTTGGGAAATATGTTTATTAGCTCTCTTGCTGAGAGTTAGATGAGGAGATTATACCACTCTCACATCTGTCCGTTAAATATACAGTTTAAGGTTACAGCTAGCTGCCAGTTAGCTTAGATTAGCACAAAGACTGGAAACAGGGGGAAGTGGGTAGCCTGGCTCAGTCAAAAGACAAAATTGAACACCTCTAAAGCTAATTAAACTTATTAACATATATTTTTTTGTGTTTAATCCGCAGTTCTGCACAACCAGTGTAAAAACGACAATTTGCTGCTTTACAGGGGATAGTGCGGACTACTTCTAGGCTGAGACAAGTAGCTTCCTGGATTTTCCACTGGTTGCCTGGTAACTGCTCCCAGCATAGAAATAGTCTGGCACATAACAACCCGTAAAATGTCAAAGCAAACAATATATAAGATTTTTATTAGTGAGCGTTAGAGGTGCTTGTAGGTGTTTTTTTTACCTTTGGGCAGAGCCAGGCCAGCCATTTCCCCGTGTCCAGTCTTTGTGCTAAGGTAAGCTATCCAGCAGCTGGCGATAGCCTTACATTTGAAGGACGGATAAAAGTGGTACCTAGGTGGTCATCTTACTCTGTGCCAGAAAGTGAATATGATTATTTCCCAAAGATCCTGGAAGAGAATATTAAACATGTATGTATACAGTATGCTGTATGCATGTTTTATGTGGAGTCTGTGTGTAGCTGTTCATACTGTATGTGAGGACCCATGTAAGAATGGCATGATTGTTCACTGTAGGTTTGATGTGATTCATCTTTCTCAACCTAATGTGTAAAATCTAGCATAATATCAATGCAAATTGCTTTGTTTATTTATACACATAGGATGAATATAGCAATAAAACACGTCTGTGAAACAAAAGCATTATACTGTAGCTGCAGTGTAATAAACAGATCTGCCTTTAATATTTGAGTGCCAAGCAGTGTATGTAAAAAAAAAGATTCTGAACTACAAGATTAGTTGCCAATTCCAGCAGTATTTTGAGTTTTACTTTTGTACTACAATAGCCAGTGAGCTGTGAACAAGAGAGGAGAACAAAACAGATCGTCCATCAATATTTCATATGCCTTATATGCATTGGTTGATTCAGAGGAATGCAATGTGATTATGACTTCAGAGTGCATTTAAGTGACATTCTCATAGGGCTTTGCTGAAATGGGTTAAGTGTGAACATATTTTCTGTTGCCCGCTCCACACATAGCTGCTGAAAATTAGGCTGAAGTTTGCAAATGCAATTTTGGGCAGCTAATATATGATTCACTTCCTTTCATATAATGTCCTTGATTCCCATTAATAATCCCAAACAACGAAGCAGCAGAGAGCATCTCTCCACTTATACAGGGTTTCTACAGGTTTCACCAAGTCAAATTTAAGACTTTTTAATACCATTATGAATGCAATTTAAGACCTTTATAACAACATCAACTAATTCAGTTTTTTCAAGCCACTTGCACTTCCCCAAAGCTAAGGAATAAAATACGATTTATATCTCTGGTACAACCCGAAAGAGACTCGCACCAAAAACACGAAAGCTGACGGGCTGCAATATATAATATATAAGTTGCATGTTGGTCTCATTTGTAGTCGTAATACAGCAACATTATATTTGTACTAGCGACAGAAAGAACTACACAGGGTTCTTGCACCATTTTTGAAGTCAAATTTAATGCTTTTTAAGACCTTTTTAAGACCACCACAAATATAGTTTAAGACCTAAAAATGTTGGAAAAAATATTTGCTGGGAAAGAGAATTTATTGAGTCATTAATACGACTTAAGTTAATTAACTTAATAGCTTAACAATGTCCTTATAGTCCTTGTGCATCTTCAAAAACAAACATTATATAAGTCGATTCGAAAAGGCAATCTGATTGGTCAACTAGACAGTCCCTCCAGGATTTCGCGATCGCGCCAATTCACGTGGCGGTTTGAAATTCACATTTCAGACTGCTCTGCCAACCTGTATACATTTCAACATTAATGTACGCTGTAACGATTTTTTTCACTCTAAAGTCAGCGGCTGCTGTTTCAATCCTGTCGGCTGTCTGCAGTAGGCGGGTGTGGGGCTGCTGCTCATACAGTTCCCCCCCGATACTGACGCGCACACACACACACACACACACACACACACACACACACACACACACACACGGTAGATGTAGGAAAAACCGGAGATGAGACGACACAATGACCTAAATTGAGGAGAGCTACTCTCGTTATTTTAAGTGCAATGATAAGTTAAAGTCCAATAAGTAATGTTACTTTATCAAACCGTATGAATGTGTGTCCCAGGCCAGGATAGGAAATTAACTAACAACGTAAAGATCAACAAGCCACTGACACATATGTTCAAATTTGATTAATTCAATAAATTATAATTTTTTGTCTTAAATCCACCAGCTATTTTCATATTATACCAACATTTGCAGCATCCTGAGCCTTTTTGGTAAGGTTACTAGGAAAACTCAGCCCAGAGTAGTTTTATTCTCCCCAAAACAGGTTTCCTTTTTATTTTTAAAGAACTATACAAAAAAAAAAATTGCAACTTTTCACTGTCTCCCGCAACTTCATTGCAACAAACATACAAAGACAACTTTTATCGCAATTTTTTACAAAAGCTCCCGCAAAATCAGGCATTTTCTTCCTCAGCGCCCTGTCAGCTGTGCCGCTGACAGGGCGCTATGTTAAAAACAGCTTCTACACATGAATTTTGCAGACATACAGAGCTAAATCAGTCAATGAAAAAAAAAAAATAAATCAGCAGATATCTTAGTTACGTTGCTGTTTAGCTCAGTTGGTAGAGCAGGTGCACATATACAGAGGTTTGTTCCTCGACGCAGAAGGTCAAGGGTTCGAATCTGACCTGTAAGGATTTTCCTGCATGTCTTCCCCCCTCTCTCTCCCCTTTCATATCTCAACTTTCCTATACAATAAAAGGCAGAAATGCCCAAAAAAAAAAAAAAAGAAAGTTAGTTACACCACAATTAGTGTAAATATGTGCGGTATTTATTCGGTTTGGGAAATCCCACAATCTCTACAAAGCTTACAAAGCTAACTTTTATTTTGTTGGTAATGTTAAACTCTGTATAATCGTGTCTGCTTACTGTGTGAAGAACCCACAACCACTCTGCCCTTTCTGGCGGCCACACAAAACCACTCAAAGCCGCCAGTTGAGAAACAGCGAGGGAGTCTGAAATTTTAGCATTATAGCCCCACTAGCCACCGCTGTGAACCGCTTGTTTTATCAAGCTAATGCTAAAGTGTTTTCACTCCCATGGTCCCTAACGTTACATCTTACGGCATAAATTGCACCTCGTTGTTTCCTGCCGACTTCAACCACCCCCGAAACCTATTCTCATCAAACTATTGTTCACATTAACTTCCCTACGTCCCATCCTGAACGTAGCACACACTGCTATATAAAATAAGGTGAAACATGCATCGCCGTCACTAGCTAGCTAACGTAACAATAAACTCCTGAAAATGCCGCAAGGCCTCATCTCTAATAGACTACAAATGGCTACAAAGTTTAGGTAACCAAAGACACATTAGGTGATTTACGGGAGACGATTGGCGACAAATGACCCCATCATCTTAAAAACACTGTCAGCTAATTTAATACCTACAGCAAATGTATAGTAAATTTAAGACATTTTATGACCTTAAATTTTACTAAATTTAATTTAAGCCATTTTAAGACTTTTTAAGGACCCAGGAGAACCGTCACTGACGTCACCTGTAAATGCTGTTAAAAAGCAGCTTTCATGCTCATTTCCCCACACTCTACTTAACCTCGTGAGCTGGTCCATGAAATAGTCTATGGTCTGTGTGTGTGTGTGTGTGTGTGTGTGTCACTACAGTCGATGCATGCACTGAGTAACAGATGTCAGATATTTGTTTGACATTACTGTTTGGCCTGCGGCTGCAACATCATTTAACTTGTCTGGCAGTCTTGGCAGGACCCTGACCGACTTAGAATACATTTTAGGATGACCTGCTCTAGCTCTGTTACTAAATAACTTAAACCTTTTCATTTATCTTGATAAAATAAGGCTGCTTGTCAGTTCATAAATGATTGCTCAGTATTTCTTATCAAGTAAGAGTAATGCTATTGTGCCACCATGTGGACAGTGATCTGCACCACACTGACTGATGTGGAAACTGACGAGGAAAAGTGAAAATGTGACTACTTTAAGAATATGGGATGGTTCAAGTTTTGAGTCAGTCATTCTCGTGTTAGTGGTTAAATACATTTGGAAAGCTATATTGTAATTATTCTTGAGGAGGAGTTCTTTGGTTGTACAAGCCTCACATGCAAAACTCACCTTTGGGTTGTACAGTATGCTGTAAGTAAGTAGTAATGATCTGGAGCATATTGATAGGTAACAGACACCCAGACCTTTTTCTCAGAAAAGTTGGAACGTTAAGTGGTTTGAAGAAATTCAAAGATTATTTTTTGTATTTGCGGGGCTACTATACTACATGTGTAATGAAATTAGTGGAAGAAGTACAAGATAACAGGTTTAATTTAACCTTGAATAGCACATTATTGAGTGTACAGTATAGCAGCTTTGTTTAAATGGAAGCTTTGAGAAATTAAATGTACTTTTAGGAACTTGTAGCACTTTAAATGTGAACTGTGTGTGTGTATGTGTGTGTGTGTGTGTGTGTGAGGAGAAGATATTTAGTTTTTTGTTTTTGACTTTTTTGTGTCTAATACTGATGGTGTTCATGCACAAAACCATTCTCTGAGGGATACTAAAGACTTGACTGGATTCGAAAACCTTTAGTGAAGATTAGCAACATGGCTTTAGCATATTACCACAATAGATTATATACTACTATATATTACCTCAGGCAAATTGGCTTTGCATGTTGAATGTTTTTTTTATATGTCATACCAGGCAAATTAATTACAGTAGCCTGAGGAAAAGTGCATGGAATTACTTTGGAGCACATGTACATCTTTACAACCATTAAGATACGTGCTAACAGTGCTGGATTGCATCTATTCAATATGCTCACTAATTAGCCCTGACTCTAGTTTGTATTGGTCTATAATTAATCTGGCTCTTCAGTCAGAGGGTAGGAAATTACCTTGAAGGGCTTTACTGAGCCATGACCTCAGGGACTCACCCTGTTTTATCTTTGGACTGCACAGGTATGAAGATAGGAAGGTGGAGACTAAATCAATTTCCCTGCGTTGGCTCATTAGCTGGGGCCCTTGGGTGAGCCAGGCTCCGTGGTGATGCCCTTGGAGGAACAAAGCCAAGTCACTTGCAGAGTGGCTTGTGGAGCCAGGAAGTGAGAAGCTGCAAAATGCATACACATGGTATTAAGAAACGGAGTGTTGACAAACATGATGCTTTGCTGATCTGACAGTATTAAACTAGAGCAATGGTGGCAATACAAAACTGTACAAAAAAAAAATAATAATCTAAAAACACAACAAATTACCATGAGCTTATCCGTTCTTCATATTTACATGTATACACAATACTTGCCATTAATCCCCTTTAAAGTGCTCATATTATGCTCATTTTCAGGTTCATTATTGTATTTAGAGGTTGTTATGCAGTTTAATTTTCAGAAAACACCATATATTTGTTGTACTGCACATTGCTGCAGCTCCTCTTTTCACTCTGTGTGTTGAGCTCTCTGTTTTAGCCAAGGGGGTAAGCTTCTCCTCGGACCGCGTAGCTCCTATGGCGCCATTTTGATGCTACCAAGCCATCACCTCCCGTTAGCATTCCATTGACTGCCATACATTTTGGCGCCACTTTGACAGCGAATAACTTTACATCTGAAGCGTTTAAAGACTATTTGTTTTTGAATCCATTGTTTATTTCTAAAGAAACACGACAATGTATAAAAGGCTCCATTACCTCACGTTATGGCTCCGTAGCAGGCGTTTTTGTAAAAATAGGCTAACGGTTGTGTCATAACCACGTGACTTACTGTCGCACAGTAATTACCGTACAGTACAGGAGAAGCGCGCAGGCAGTTTTGTCTCACATTAGCTGTTTAAGTGTAATTACTAATGTTAACTAGCATTTTAGTTAGTAATAATTAGCCTGTGCTTATGTTATCTCCTTACATATACCTACGCTCTCCGTCTCTGTAAGATTCGGAATTATTGAGATTTCTCTTGGCACAGCTACCAGAAGACTTACAACTTTCAGACAGGTTGCTCACGTCACATTTACGTCATTTCTCTCAGATGGAGGCTGCGCAGTAACGCTCAGCCACCGGAAAAGTAATTCTAATATCTTTCACTGGTCTCCGTCCAGAGCAACGGGATCTGTTGGTCCATTTTATATACGTCTATGGTTTTAACTACAGAGTGAGGCATCTCACTTCTGTATCATCTTTGTTGGGAGTCGCATATGCGCAGTAAGTACTGCTAGCTAGTCAGTTGTAGAGCATGATGGAGTGTCATGCTAGCAGCTAGGCGAGCATTATAACGTGTGTTACAAAGTGACGCAAGTTTGTCACGGAAGTAAAGGCTGGACTACAATAGAGCTGTTTGGAGCAGTTTGTGAACAGTGTTTTCTGTTGGAGATGGTAAGTCCCTTTGGGGTGGACTTTGGGCTTTTTCACTTTGTAAACCTATAACGTGCACAAAAAGATATATAACACAATAAAGGAAAAGGGAAAAGCCCAAAAGCATAATATGAGCACTTTAAACTAATGACATTAATATGGGCCGAATGCTCTTTTCTATCACTGCTTTTTTTCCTGCACAAAAAACACTGTTTTGAGCACAAGTCAAATAAAGATGTGCAGTAGGCTTTGAAGATTAATATGAGTTATCGCATACTGTTAGTATACACCATATTGGTCTACACTAGACCATGATTATCTTTTAACGTTTCACATCCAGATCTTTAAACAAAACCAGAACCAACCAGTTATATTAATTAACAAAAGCTTTAACAGCGAATGAAACACACACACATGTCAATATAGTATATCCCTGTGACAGCAAGGCATTTATCCAGTTCTCACAATGACATATGGCATAGCATTAATGTGGAAAACTTGTGGTGCCTTGTGATCCAATAAACAGCTCAGTTTTATAATCTCTCTGGCTGCAGTTTGTTAACAGGTCTGCCGGTTCAACACCAACAGCATGCAGTGAATTTGAGCAGGATTATGGCTTTTGTTGTTTGGATTATCTGAATATTATTATCTTGCAGAGGAGCTTAACTGACTCTGCAGCCTATCTGCCTGATTGCTCAGCTGCTGAATGCTGGGGAAATTGATCATTTATAGACCAAACAGACCAGCTAAACATTTATTATCTTACGGAAATGAACTTCTAATGTAATAAAAGTTGAAGTCACAGACAAGTGAGGGTTCACTGCTGTTAATCTACAATGTGCATGTGTTTAAGGGACATACAACGTTATGATAACTTCAAAGGTCTTCTGTGTCAAATTTGACCGATCATACATGCTGTGAAGAGTCTGGGGACAAAAGTTCAACACTGGCTTTTCCAAGCTACTTAAGAAAAGTATTCCACATCTTTGTTTCTTCTAGAATTCAACATGGCAAATATCCTGTACTCTAGCCTTAATCTTAAAATCAACTAAAATGGAGCTGCTACAAACCTAACTAAATCTGACCAGCATCATCATCACTACACTAGTTGCCAAACAATTGTAGAATACATGTTTGTGCCTGTGAGTAGGAAATGTAATCAATGACAGATTTTCCAAATGTTATGCAGCACATTAAGGCATGTTTCATGAAGTTTTTACTGGGTTAATCAACAGGTGGCAACATGCAGGCAGTAAAAACAAACCGATCTAGAGGGTTAGAACTGGCGAGCAATGCTCAAAGGGCAGGCAGGGGGTCATATAGGCATGGTATACCACGGTATGAAAAAGCCATGGTTTCAAAACCACAAAACTTTTCTGTCATACCGTTCCTGCAGTATGAATTTTTTTTATGAGTATTTAAGGACAGACAGTGCAGTTTAGAAATCCCTTTCCCTTTTTATTTACCCAGACATTTCAGAATTATACATAATTATTCTGTTCATTATTAACCATTTGGTCTGTAAATTGTCAGAAAATAGTGAAACATACCCATCAAAGCAGAAGACCACATCATCAAATTGCTTGTTTTGTCTGACCAACACTTTAAAACTTTAATTGTTCAGTTTGTTATCACATAACACAGAAAAAACAGCAAATCCCTACAACTGAGAAGCTCAAACTTGGAAATGTTTGGCATTTTGGCTTAGAAAAAATACTTATAAGATTAACTTCTGTTGACTGACCAATAAATTGACAGCTCCAGTTTATTTTAAATATATTTTATAGCATCTATTTCATTCTGTGTCTATTTCAAATAGTAAAATAGGCTGTGGAAAATGCAATGTATTTGAGTATTGGCTGTGCACAGGAGGGAGGCAGCAATAAATAATATTTGGTTAAAAATTGTATGGGGTACAATTCCAGTGAAATGCAATCCCATCGGCTACTTCAACTTGTGCATGATTTATCATAGAATGTTGGGGTAGGCTTGTTCCGATTGGCGATTAGATCGTATATCGAAGACTGAAGGAATGATGAGCAATTGGTTTTTCCTACGCCGATATTAAAGCAATTTTAACTAACTTTATCAGAACTACGATGTTCTAAAAAATAATATCTAGAATCTGTGCCCTACTGTTCATTTAGAGATGGTTCTGGTGGAGCAGCAATACCGCCCGCTAAGCCCCGTTAATCAGCACAAGTCAGGAGTGATTGTTAAATCTTTAACGTTAATTACAAACCAGTTTGCTGTCTATTTTCCAAGGATCTGACAACTGGTCATGCTTCTTTCACAGTGGACATTGGTAGAATTGAGGCCCAACACAGCTCTGTAGCATGCAAATGAGTACCAGTAAGATAAGTAGCACAGAACTCTATACATGTGCTGACCCACATGTGCTGTGAAAGAAAACTGTGCACCAACTTTGGTGGAAATAAACCTGCTTAGCCTCATATTTTTTTAATGAAAATGTAGGCAACCCAACCGCTTTCGTCCCGACCGCTATTGTCAACAATCACCCATGTAATAGTTTTGCTTGCCAAAATAGACCATAGTGGGGGAGCCTGTTTCTTAAACCCAGATTTAAAATGCACTACGTTATGGCTTTGATCTTAGCTGTGTTTGTGGATTGTCAGAGGGAGCTGCTGCATCAGATTTCGCAGGGATAAAAGAAAAGATCAATTCCTCGACCAAGGCTTGGATCTGCCCCATTTACCAGTCACAGCTTTGACTGCATCCTCATTAGTTCCCTTATACACACACTGGATCCACAGTTGCAGCATCCATGTAGAGCGCTGTGACAGAGAAGAAAGTGCATCGGAATCAGCCGCAGAGCCCAATCTGACACAATTTAATAATTTAACCCACTCAGGCCCCATATTCCACACAGTCTAATTAGAAATGTAGGTTTCCATATCCCTCTATCAGACATAAAGTACACACACATGCATTTCAGAGGAAGGGTCAAAGTAAAGCCTGAGCAAGCCACAAGGGGCCGATACATTTATAGTTAAAGATTAAAATGTTGGTCATTGAATGACCTACCTGCTGAGCTGCAAATGGCTGCCCTTCTCTGCTCCTTTTCCTCCCACTTACAATGACCACTATTTATTATTATGCCAACTTAAAAAAAAAAAAAAATCCTCTGATCCAACCCATATTTCCTTTAGCTAAATGTATAACACTTGGTTTCACTTCACACTTTCCACATCCATTTATTGAATGTGTGCGTGGCCAATCCACCATCCACAACATTTGGTTCGACTCATTACACTTGGAAACATTTATTTCTGGGCCAAGTCTCAGCAGATCCTTAACTAACCATTTCAGCCTCACTAGACTTTATACCTTCAATGCAGTATGAAAAAGGAGCCTGTAAATCCCTGACAGTATGGGGCTCTTCTGACTTTGCATGATACAGGATGGGCACCACCTTACCTCAGCCAGTTCTCACTGCCATTGGCATGGGCCATGTGTTAACTGTGAGCTGACAGAATTTTAAGCTCTGAATGAGGTGTAACAAGCTCAGTAAAAGAGGTGCTGACAGTAATGACACTGAAGATTTCTAAGCATGGCGCACTGTGACACTAGCTTCCTGGATAATGCTAGTTAGGGCGATAAAACGATCTCGAAACGGGATCACGACAAAATTCAGGTCGATAACGTTGATAAGCTTTGGACATATTTACCCAATAACACAACTGCCAGAGTCTGCCTTTTCGGGTTGGATGCCGGACACGCCCACTTCCTATTGTGAGCGTTTGAGTTGCCATACTGTTTATTGTTGAACAGGAGTTAAAAGCCTCAGAGAAGTGTTATGGGCTGAACCAGATGAATTCTTAATTAGTGCTTCCCTAAGAGCAATTTAATCAACTGGCAGTAAAATTCCCGCTGACCAAACCTGTACAGTAGGCACCAAAAGATCAGAGCAGAAGTTATGGGTTTTCTAAATTACACCCACTCAAGAAGTTGCATCGAAACGTACTTACATAACACGAGTCTCGTAAGTTGTCACATTATCATTTCAAATGTGAATCCCATCATTTGGTCAATGACAGCAAACATATTTGCAGGCAATGCAAAAAGGAATGATTCATATGAATAGTGTCACAGATTCATAAAAAGCCCACAGTAAAAAAAAAAAAGCAATGTAGACCAAAAAAACTGTAAGGACAGCAGAGACATTTTTACAGGGTTGTACTGCAACAGAGAACGCCAGAGGGGCTGGCACCGCAATTATATAAAACCTCAAATTACATTCACACGAAAAAAGCTCAGGCACCTGACAAGTGACTACGCACCATTGAGACATAATTCATAATTTCACAGACAATTGATGTCACCCTTTCTTTCTCTGAAGGGGAGGTTAAACGCCATGCTACTGGAGACAATTTGCATTTTAGCCTGCATTTTGCAACATTAAAATGCACCATGATGCCCAAAAATTGCCAGAGTACTGCACTGCTTTCAGCAACAGTACTGCACTGCTTTCAGCAACAGCACACACACACACACACACACACACACACACACACACACACACACACACACACACAGATTATTATGCAATTAAAGCAACAACACTGATACAGCTCCTTATGCCAGAAGTACCCTTGATAATTTAAGCCAATTGTGAGGGCATGTCATAAAGAATTTGGCATATTTCAACACTTTTGGCTTAATCTGATCACAATGCAGAACAAACTATTTTTCAGCCCAGAAGCTCTCTTTACAAGCCACATCATTAGACGGATGCCCCTTAGTGTTCTAACACTATCACTGAGCTGTGTAATCTGGCTCTGACACAGTTGGCATGCATCATTTCTACCGAGAGAATCACAAGATAGAGTCATGACATTGGTGGGGCTGATAACTGTTCAACAGAGGAAGAGATAGATGCCTAATCACCTTACTACTGAGGCTGCTAACAGGCAGTTTTCATATTAGACAAAGCCCCAATTAGATCCTAACTGTCCCACGTGACAGCTCCTGTAGCAACAGGCAGGGATGTCTGCAGTTTCACAGCAATCTCATATACACAACAGCCATTTTGTAGTAAACCTGTTCGAGTCGTGATTCACTCGGTTCTTTAACCCGAGCCTTTAAATTGACTCATACAATGTAGTATGGTAAATGCAATTAGGTCGAGCAGACAGTCCGAAACATTACAAGCTCGCCTCGGCTTGGCTCGCAGACAACTCACGAGTCCTCGATGACTCGTGAGTTGTTGATGACTCGTGAGTTCTCACAGGAGTCAGTCAATCCCACGAATCAGCCGAATCAGCCAGCTACGTTGTTATGAGTGGATCTGATTCAGACGAGCGAGCATAGCGAGCGAGTGAAGCCTCTCCTTGAGCTCAGGGTAAAGCAAATCAACAACAAAAGCCATTCTTTCACTTCTGAAATAACATACAATGTTCTGCATGTAGCCCAGCTAGGCCTACTGTAGGTTTGGTGTATAAATGTAGTATATTAAAATGCAATTAGGGCAAGCAGACAGTCCGTAAGCTCACCTCGCCGACAACTCGTTTTTTTTTTGTCTTCAAAAAACTTTATTATTCAAGTACAGATACACATACACATTGAAAACATTAAATGCATACATACATACATACATGAAAAAGGGGCGCATGGAATTTACATTAAAGAGTCATTGTGAATGTTCAGAGTCCGGATGGCTTTCTTATTTGTCAGTCCTATTAAAGTTTCAAAATATAATTTCATGTCATTTTTAAATGAATATTCGGTTTTCTTTCAGACCATTTACATTTATGGATATAACGTTTTCCAAATAAAATTAAAAGATTCTAAATGAAAACATGGCATTTTATCCAACTCAAAAGCTCGCCTTGGATGTAGCATACAATACTGACTCAAGTGACTCGAACAACCCAGATCAGTTTACCTGTGACAACCTACAGGTTGTCTCATTGGAACTACAGCTGCGCAAGCTGTAGTTCCAATGAGACAACCTGTAGGGGGACCACTCACGATTCATGAACTTTCAATGTGTCGCAGTGGGAATCGAACCCAGATCTCCCACCCCAAAGGCATGTGTCATATCCACTGCACCACCCCCAACAGTAGACACGTCACACGCACTAACAGGAAAATGGAAAACTGTGTCTTCGATTACTACTGTGAGTACAGTTTTTCCAAGGACTATAGTGTCAATTAACACCAGACACAAATATAGCATTATGGTAATTTATATACTGGCAATTTACTTGACTTTTGTCATGTTTCCAGTGTTACACTGTACTGTACATAGTTCAAAACAGAATAAGTAGGGCTACAGTATAGAGTGTAAAATTAGGGCATTTAGGGCTTTTCTCAAAATAACAGTGCACTGCAGGACTACCACAATTTATATCTCTGAAGCCTTCATTTTACAATAACAATATAATACATAACAGGCTTTGATCTGAAAAAAAATAAAATAAAATAAAACTGTCAAAAGTCCCAGTAAGCCACGACAGTAAGCTTACTCCAGGAACCTGGAGCTGGCTCACCTAAATGGAAAGCAGTTGTGCCACCTTTTATTCCCACATTAAGTGTCATCAAGACAAGAGAAACAGCTTGTCAACATAAGCTGTGGCTGCCTTTTGAGGAACCTATCATTGTAATCCACACTGAAAGGGACTGCATTAATCAATAACAATATTTACATATATCAGTGCATTGATACAAGTTTAATATTTGTTAAAGTTTTATCTTCAGTGGACCAGTTACTGTTTATGTTTTTTGTGTTTAGACATAATAATACAAATTCACTCTTTTACTGTTTTTCATGCTAAAATGTATCCTAATATTAGTCTACAATAAATGGAATGAACAAATAATATTTTAAGGTTTAAGGTTAAGCTCGTCCATAGACATATCTTTAAATATAACTGTAACGTTAGGCTAAAAAGGTCGCAAGGCAAGTTTAAAAGGCTAGCATAGGCTATATGAAGTTAGCTAGCTGACAGCCATTTAAGTTGATGTGTTAACAAAGAATTTCCTAACTTAGACTTAACGTTGCACAGCTAACACATACACAGAGCAACATTAGCATTAATTTACCGTGTAATATTCACTCTCCTTTTTAGCTCGGTTTTGGTCTCTAGCAACTCCCGAGAAAATATATCTTGGTATTTAACTTGCTAAATGTTTAACTTGCATGTTCACCAGCTACCTTCGTCCGTTTGCTGCTTTACAGGTAACATAGTTGGTTTATCAGAGCTTTTTTTGTTGCTGTGTTTCTCCATTGTGTCACTGTAATATCTCGGACATTCAAAAGCAGCAAGGACGAGGGCTGAATTTACTCTTAACGTGGATTATCATGGTTTATTTTTCATTACACTACAGTTCAGGGTAGGGAAGGCTGTAGCTGTATTTCTAATGTAGACACCCTAATCCTTTCAACATCACCCACAATAATCGCCTTGTCTATTCATATATGTCTCTCCTCGCTGGAAGCCTAAACCTCTTACCCCTATTACGGCTGTAAAGAAATCTTACTTGTGTGTTTTTCTGTCACTGCAGGGAGAACTTGACTTCCTACGTTGGTGGTGTCCATGCTGGAAAGGGCGGAAAGCGATGCTCCTGAACGGCCCGTCTTCCGATGGCTCCTCCAGCCTCAGCTGAGGGATGAAATGCCCAAAGGCCATGGCACCGGAAACACTGTTAAAAATGTTCAAGTAACTTGCTGACTGTCAGAGAACTGAGCGGGGATAGTACATGCGACTTACTGCAGGCGACTTACTGCAGGCTACACTATTATTAACCTGCAGTTGGAGCGTGTCTGTATCCAAGCTCGCTGCAAGGCGAGGTGGGACCGCCTCGTGTTCAAAGTGTAGTCTGGGGACCTGCAGGTGTCCTCGAGAGGGTTCCCAGTTACTTCACTCACGTTGTGCCTCACTAGTCATAAGCACAATTTTTATGGCTATATAAAAAAAAAATCTGTTTTGTCAGTGCCCTCGTTATGCCTCTATACTTGGCCAGTATAGAAAGGCATTTTCAACATATTTCACCCACTTTTGTATCCTAGTCTAATTGCATACAAGAGCAATAGACTAGACAGACTGAACTGTTTACAAGGTAAATCTATAAAACATCATGCACTTTTTGGACTTTTAAAGGTGTACAAGTAGGCTACAAATTAAGATTAAGTAATTGATGTTTGCCTGGTTATGATTATTATTATTTTTTTTTATCAAAAAGTTTCTATAGGCTATCAGAAATATGGGTTTCTTTCATTTCAATGTGGATGGTTCCATACAATGCTCTTCACAAGTCAAATAAATGATCAGTTCACCACTTTCATTGAATTTGGGTGGTTTATTCAATTTTATAGCATCCAAAGAAAAGAAATTGATAAAAGAACGTTGAAAAAAGCTTCAAAAACTTGGGAAAAAAACAACAAAAACGTTGAAAAGGCACAGAAAAAAATCTACAAACATCGCAAAAAGTGACAAAAACGTCGAAAAAAATTTGGACCCAGAAAAACAAAAAAGTTGCATGGTCAACAGGAAGACAACACGAGGGTTAACCTACTACTTGCTAACTAGTGGGTGAGATAATAAAGACTTGGATTCAGTGGGGTCGAATTTTGAATGTAGTTGACTGTATTTTACAGTACATGTCAAATTATATTGGTCTTACTGTGTATGACATAAAACCAACTATAAAATCAACAATATTGTTTCTGTGGTTTGCATGAATAAAAAGTGGATCATGCTGTTCCGTAGATTTGCCTATAGGTACCTGGTTTGTAGTCTACTTTACTGGGCTGCAACCTTTTGTTTTGATGGCCAGTGTGGTTATCAGTGAGCCCTTCTGAGTTTCATATTGTCTCAGTGTTTAGTTACAAACTGTTATAATATACACTGTGTCTAGAGTGGATTTCTGATGTTGAAAATGGATTCTGACCACCCTGTAAGTCAAGAGAAAAACATTATTAATACCACAGCTTAGAGTGTAAAGGTAAAATACTCAGCTGAATGGTTCTCCTCTTCAGAGCATATAATTATGTATCTCCTTTGTCTAATTTAGCCCACAGTTTATTTTACTTGCTTGCTCCTTTAAAAGATAATGTATCATTAATTGCCTCATTTTTCAATTAGATGGACTAATAGCTTTCAGAATTAAGATCCTAGTTTACTAAATTGATATTCATGCATCTTACTTTCCCTGTTTAAGAAAATCAAATAGTTTCATTATTGAATATTAAGAAACGTTGGCTGTGTATCTTGTAAAGCTAGTGTGCAGGCATTTTTTTCTCGAAATGGCACCAATCAGAACCTCTATATGAAACAAATCATAATTGTTCTAGTTTAGAAACTGTTTTTCTGAGCTATTAAGGTCAAAGAATCACAATGTAAATGAATGCTCACATTTATCAGGGATGTCATAGGTGCATCAATCATAATCGGGCCTGGCAGATAGTACAGGTATCAGGTACTTAGTTAATTTAGTCTCCACAAATGGATAACTTCTCCATAGTCCATCTATATGCAAAGACAACTCAAGTTTTTAAAGTGGAATAGCAGCGGCGGACGAGTGTCAAAAATAGCATGCTATTAACCTCTATCTAAATTTATGGGAGCTCTATAATTAGTGTAGTTGTCAGAGAGTGAAATATGCTGTAGATGTGGGTCACAGTGCAATGTTCATTACCCAGAGATAATCAGTACAAAGACACAAAAAGCACTGGTAAAAGTCCACAGTGTTGTTAAAACAGATTGACAATGAAGGCAATTTGTTGCCATCAGTGGTGTGCTGAAATACTTTCTTTTAAAGCTTATTGTCAAAGATAATGGGTGATTAGCTTTTAGATGAATGAAATGCATGAATAAAATGGAAACAGCAACATGTAGAGAGCAGCAGTCTGCACTTCTGCTGCACTCCTATTCATCATTACAGTATATGGTGTTGCACTTGGTGCACATATAAGGTTCCACCAGATGGAGCTTTAAGCAAAGCCACTCTTGTACAGCACCTGTATCAACTAACAATATTAATGATATGTTTTTTTGTAATTCTTTAGCAAACAATGTTCATGATTAAAATAGGTTAGAGTTGTCTGTGGGGACCCAGGAAATACGATCTGGTGATATGTGATATGGTCAATGTCCAAAAAAGAGGAACATATAATCCAGGCCTCACAAACTTAGATTAAAAAGGGTTATGCAAACATAGTTCAGCTCCTGAATGTTCCAAAATTTTACGGCAGCTAGCTCCTCCTTTGCCATTTACATAGGTTACACATGAGATTTCTGGTAAACTAATCTCAACTGATGATGTATACTGTGTGACTTATGATTCCTCTCATTTCATTAGGAGCCTATCAGCATCACAGATAACACAAGAGCTATCCCCAATCAACACCAGGGGGTGCAATTATATAAGTGACTTCAATTATGAAGGCATTGTGTGGCAATCTCCAAGTATTTACTTTACAGATTATAGAGGGAGACCAAGAACAAAATATGATTTGGTATTAATTAGGCTATAAAACTGGTTCACAGCAAAAAGTGTCTTATCTGTGTGATAACATATTTGATCACTTTTGTATTTGGACTAATTAGAGTGTAAGTGTCCGTCTTAATCTATAATTGTGATTTGTGACACATCGTGCTATTAGATGATTTGCACCAATGATGTGTCCTAAATAGACACACAACATAGCCAAATTGTTTAAATATATATAACATATTATCTGTGACTAGAAATCACCATCTTGACTTTTCTGATAATCCAAGCTGTGACCAAATGATGTCAACGCAGCATATGCATGCATTGATAGGTGTGTGAGAATGTGTGTGCGTGGGTATGCCAGTGAGATGGGTTTATGACAGTGTCATTGCACATGGCTAATCATGTGGAACAATGGGCACAGAGGCATGGAACAGAGTGGAGAAATGTGATCTGGCCTTGGAAATTTTATATGGATGCTGTGTTCTGAAAAGATGTAAATTTAGCAAGCAGTCCACAGCCAACTCCTCAACCAACAGATGTCAGAGAACGTGCTGGTAATTGTATTATCCCCCATTGGCTCGTTCACGTACATTAACTCAGTGTTATTTCAACTCGTTCGACCCACTTTTGTGACTACTTTTGTGTGCATCCTTGAAGTAGAGATAAAGTCACACCCTTTCTCTTTAACCAGAGTCGACACAGACACTCCATCTTGGCAGTTCAATGGATTGTCAACATAAG
The DNA here is from genome assembly GCF_008315115.2 of Sander lucioperca. Classification (NCBI taxonomy): domain Eukaryota; kingdom Metazoa; phylum Chordata; class Actinopteri; order Perciformes; family Percidae; genus Sander; species Sander lucioperca. Next base: position 29,124,626 of record NC_050180.1, read on the forward strand.
AAGAACTTTTCAGGGGGAAGAGATAAATGTCAGTCAATAATTGGCTGGCAGGTCGATAGATACCCCTGACCTTGTTGCCACGCACATGAGTGTCACGTTGAAAGGTTGGAGATCAAGAGAGAATGTTGAGGAGGAAGAAAAAAAAAAGAAAAAAAAGAGCCTCTACCCACTGCATGCATCCTCAGCTGCAGATCATGATGGGCTTAGTTATACAGCTGTATAGACGGAACATCCATCTCTGTAAAAAATACCTTAAAGGCCCATACCTGTCTCTGACACAGTATGTATTAGTGTAAAAGAACTGGATGCTACCAATTAATTCCAATGAAAGTGCTTCAGGTTGTATTTTCTGGCCCATGAATGAATGAAAATAATATCTTCATATAACGGTAACAATACTAAGAGTCTAAGAGAGATAAACATTGTAATTGTGAGCATGACAATGCTACTGTAAAATGCTGATGTTTAGCAGGTATAATGTGTACCATGTTCACCATCTAAGTTTAGCATGTTAGCATGCAAATATTTGCATTAAAGGTGCACTATGAATTTCTGCATGACGTCACTTCTGTTGATGTTCCAAGTAAATACCAAACAAAACAGAGCAAGCTCGCCCCTCCCCCCATGCTTCCGTAACTGTCATGACTAAAACGTGCGGTATACTAGCCGCAGCCGACCTGTCGAGCGCCAGTGTGATGTCATGGGAGCGCCGTTTTCTACTCCCTTGTGGTGGTTGCGACATTAGTTGCAGTCTTCTCCTGAACAGAGGTGGCGTTAATGAGGAAAGGCTACAGACTTTGCTCTTTCTAGGGACTAGAAGAAGAAGAAAAAGGTAAACAACGGCAGAACTGTCAGCAGCATTGCCGTCAATGCTTCGAATTGATTCAGTGACCTACTTCGTCGGATCAAGCCTTTCATTCACCATAAAAGAACTCATCTTAACCCAGTAAGTTTACAAGAGAGACTTGCAGTCACTCTGAGAGTCCTGGCATCCGGTTACCCTCGAGCTTGTTCAGGCTTCCTGTTTCTGCTTTGTTGCGCGCTGCAAAAAAATAGTGTGGTGCGCACCCTCTTGACTCTTGACTCAAAATCCTGCCGCGCGCGCAACTGACTAACTGTCACTAACCCCCCCCAAACATTTTGTTGGTGATTGGCTGGAACGTGGTGTTGTATTTTGGTGCACAGCCTGTGCCCCTAGTGTTTGTTTGACGTTTACGACCCCTGTGTTGTCTCCCAAGACCGGGCTTTTTCACAGCGTATTCAGGGGGCAGGCAGCTAGCAGATCAAGGAGAGATGCCTACAATTTGAGACAAAAATGAAATCGCACTGAAACCATGCAGGAACTCATAGTGCACCTTTAACACTAAACAAAAAGTACAGCTAAGACTGATGGGAATTTTATTTTTCCTGGTTTTCCAAATATTTGACAAATTTAAAATTTGACCTGTTGATGGCACTAGGGGAAAAGTCAGAGGATCACCAAAGTTATTTCAATTCATTTTGAAGGGGGCATGATTGACATGTCATTAATGCCGATCAGTTGTCAAGACATTTCACTCGAAAGGACAAATGTCAACCACATGGTGGTGCTGGTGCTAAAAGAAAAGTCAGGGGATCGCAGGGGATTAATCATCTGGGGATCATGAATGTACTCAATTTTGTACAAATCCATCTTGTCAATGTTGAGATATTCTCAGGATTAGTGAAAACTTGACCTGCTGGTGATGATACAGGAAAAGTCACAGGATCACTAAAGTTACTAGGATTCCATGCCAAGGTAATCCATTCAGTTGTATTTCAGGCATTTTCAGGTCAACTCAAGTTGAGAGAATTAGTTATTACGTGATTACTGTATGTATATACAGTGCCTTTCAGAGTAAAGAGTATGAAAAGAGGCACTGGCCTTGTCACTCACCATAAACATACTGTACTATACACCAAGATCAGTTTAGAGGAGATTGGGGAGTGACAATACCCACTGCAAAGGCAAGGTATAGTAAAAATAATAATTGCAAATACCTGAGCTGAACATGACACATCCATCTCACTCAGGAGTGTTTTTCTTGTTTTGTATTTACTCTTTTCAGAAAAGGCCAAAATCCAAATCAAGATGCTACAAGACCGATTGAGTTGTCATTGAATATTTTATTTGCAAATGAAAGAGTAATAACTCAGAAGTCGTAAAAATATACATTTTTTTACTTGTGATATTTACATGGATTGTTTTCATCAAACGAACAAACAAAACAATTCCGTACTGTTTTATAAAACCAAAGAGAAGCCACGGCAGAAAAAACAGATGAGAGTAAAGAAAACAAAAGTGTCTTACATTTCCATTTAGTGACGCCGCGCTGAGTGTCTCCCCCTGACATCGAAACAATGTAGTCAAGAGAAACAGCCAACCACACAGATCCCACACAGGCCGGTGATGAGCATAGCACACAAATAAAAGTGCAAAGTACATGGATGATAAATTCAAAATAAAGAAGAAGACAAAATAAAGCTTCATAAAGTTTTCTGTGAATATATTTACAACTGTAGATTTTCTTTTCTTTTTTTCATTTTTTTTCTTCTATTTTTAGCCGAATACAATTATGTTACATCAAAGCAAAGCATTCCCGTTCGTCTGCTCAATCTCTTATGACATGCAGGTAACTTTGCTTTCCTTCTTGAGGGTAACTACAGCCTCTTCCATCTCCTCTCTCAAAAGTAACAATACATCACATTCCCCTATACTGACATACAAGGCCAAACTGCAAAGTCTGAGCATCACTTTGCCCTGCTCAACAGCTTTAATCAGAAATAAAACGGCTTAATAGGACATAAAACATAGTGGCTACATGAGATTCATACTCCTATCATATAACGCAGGATAACCATTTGAATGATTTTATGTTTACTGCACCTTTGAGTGTTGATAATAAGACAATAAGATATTGGATGTGCTGCTGACACTCTGAGGTGTGTTAAGACTTTCCTCCTCCACTCTCTACTGAACTGACAAACGCTCCTTAAAATTAATTTGTTGGAAAGAGCGCAAGTTTGTCAGGCCACAAAGCTACACACATGAGAAGACAGATGCAACGCGGCGGCTCATAAACTGGGGAATCTGCCACCTGAGACTTGCAGTTGCTGGAAAGGAAATCAAAAATTTGAATTTAACAGCTGGAAGACTTGCATCCCATCTTCCACCTTCACTGCTACTTTTTTCTGCAGTGGAGGGAATTCCAACGGCAAGAGCCTACAGGCCTGGCTCATAATCAATCCTGTTATACCTCTCCTGATTCCCAGTACTACTCTCGCAGATTCCCATGGAAGAAAAGTCTTAAAGCATATGCTATCCAGATTAAGATGCATAGCAGAGTTTGTATTCCGGAGTGCATGTGTGTTTGCATGCATGTGTGTGTTTTGTTACAGTAGCTGTTATATCTGTATATCTGTGTGTGTGTGTGTGTGTGTGTGTGTGTTTGTGTGTGTCATGTCTCCTGGGTGATGCAGAGTAGTGTGTACCTTTCTGTGCTGCATTTAGTATCCTGGTTCCATCAGTAAGTTGTAATACCTTCAGACATTCGATCCATCAAATTGATTCTGAAGGAGCAGAAATAACAAGGACTGCCGTTTGGGCTTTTGTTTGTGCAAAACGTGTGTGTGTGTGTGTGTGTGTGTGTGTGTGTGTGTGTATGTATGTGTGTGTGTGTGTGTGTGTGTGTGTGTGTGTGTGTATGTTTGTGAACGAATGCATGCAACTGTGAATGTGCATGAAGCACACACCCTTGTTTCTGTGCGGACTTGAATGTGCCACGTGTACCTGTTTATGTGTGTGTATATACAACTTTGACCTGTTTTGTATTGTGTGTGTGTGTGTGTGTGTGTGTGTGTGTGTTTGTGTGTGTGCACCTTTAGATGCCATTGGTACACCCAGGGCCAAGTGCATTCTATGTTAAGAGACAGCAAGAGCAAGGAGAGACCATACAAGCGGCCTCCAGAGCTGACAATATTATGAATTATGGACGTGCTTTGTCTCGAGACACCACCCCCACAAAAACATGACTAGTGCCTGTGAAGCCAAGGTTAATAGGCATAGAAGTCAGTGAAAACTAAAATAAACACTGCCAGTCTGCAGTCATATCAATTTGGATAGAGGTTACTTTGCCTGACTGGATCCTTCTCTCTCATTGAATGGATAACATGGGAATATGTGGGTGTGGCCCAAGGGCTTATACTGAGTTTACATGCACACACCCACACAGACACACTCACACCCATTCACAAACATGCATGCATGCACGCAAGCACGCACACACAGACACACACACTCAGTAGCTTCCCTGCTTAAATATGAACTGCTGTCTTTAGTTGAATATAAAAGGCATTTTTTTCTCATCTTCCTTTACAGTTAAGTCGCATGTGAAATCCCGCATGTGAAGTCAAACCACATGTGCTTCTCACACAGATGTTGGGTTTCAGAACTTTTGAGGTTGAATTACTATCTATCTATTATCTTGTGTGACAGGTTTTACTTCAGTCTGAAACTTTAGATTTAGAAGTGAAACAAAATTAAAGCTACCGGGCTACCTTAGCTACTGGGATAAGCGCTAGAATGTAGTTACTGAACGAGTCACCGAAACCACGAAAACTGGCAAACTGCGCAAGCGTCAACACTTCAGTTAGGAGCTAGCTAGGTAGCAATAATAGTTTAAATGACAGGGTTTGGGTTACATCTCGTTATTTATAAGGTGCGTCACGTCTTCATGTAGAATGAATTTTAAAGTAATTTATTGCTGCCTTTGGCATTATATTTATTCATTACAATGTGCCATTGTAGGAGGGTTCAAATAACCGTCTGTGTGTTGACGCATGCGCAGTATGCTCGTGTTAACATGCCAGTTACGTTTAGGTACTACATTTTAGCACCTACCTGCTACCGGCCCAGAAAGAATAGTAATATTCAGTACTAGCTATAATATTAAAGTGTTATACTGATAAATATCTCTTCTTAGAACCAGTAGTGGACCTTACATTGTTTAGTTTGTCCTGAGAGTCATAAAAACAAATAAAAACAGCTTATTTCATTTGACAGTATAAACAGCCCCACAAAATGTCATTTTGATATGGATGGCGCACCAGATTAAAGGTCAGGGTTCACCAAAATATTTATTATGTGTTGACTATAAATACTTTTTTTTATGAAAATCTGGAAATTACTTTTCAAGATCAATGCCCAATTTCTGGTCAAGGGGGAATTTTGACCCACTGGTAGTGCCTCAGGAAATGTCAAGAGTCACCAAAAATCTGAAGAATCCTCAGGGGGATCAATAAAATCCATTCAACATCTCATGAGAATCTGGCCAGTAGTTGTGAAGATATCTAGGATTACCTAGATTATTTTTTCTACACTTGCACTCATTACATGTATATGTTTGTTTCACATGAATACTAGGTTCAAATATAAAAAATGTCAAAAGGTGACATTAGAATATGGGGCTTAACTTGTTCACACAACATGTGTACAAAAAACACACATTTTAAATTCACTTTTGGGTTTCCCATTTGACTCTTTTGTAAGGGGTATATCTCCCCTCACATACCCTTATTTATTAAATTAAATGACATCATGTGCGTATATTTATCTGTATGTACAATATAAAACAAGACTGATTACAGAATGTACAGTACATTGTCCCATGGCATGGGATTGCTTTCTCACCATGGATAATTAACTCTGCTTGGTGCTCCCTAGGCTGCATCTGTTGTTACTAGGGCACATTTTGTGAAGTTGTATCTCTCAGTATTTGCTACTGTTGACCCTCAAAGCTGGATGTGAACAGAGACTTAACCACTGGTGTGCTGAAGATAAGGACACAGAAAGAAACCAGAAGAGAAGAGGGATTGCAAAGGCACACTAGATAGGCTACTTTCCCCCTTTTTTCAAATACTTTCAATCAAACTGCACTCGGCCTGTCTGAGGATACGACAAAAAGAGAATTGGCTCAGCGCGACCAATAACCAAGCAGGCCCTGGTGATTCAGCGAGACAGCAATCAAGTGCCACTCCATTGTTATGGATCCAGGGAGAGTACTGACAGTGATACCATACACAGCCTATACAATTGAAGTATCTAGAATCATACTCTTCGCTCCCTTCATTCAGACATAGGAATTGTAAAATTGAACGTCAAAGTCAATTCTTTGTGCCTTAGCTCGAATATTGATTCAGTACCTTATAGGGAGCAGAAAATAATGGGATCCACCATCTTTCTACATCACACATTCATGGTGACAGATTTTGGTTTTGGTTCAGAAATGTAGCAGGTAAACAAAAGAGTAAAAAAAGCAAACAAATAATAACCCATCCTAGGGATTGGTGGCACTTCTTAATATGGATGAATGGACATATAGCTGTCTGTCACCCTTTACAACCTGTTCAGAGAGAAGAAACACAGGAAAACAGAAAAACAATAAAATAAAAACAAGTCCAGCTGGTCTAATATATTCTTATCCCATATATTTAAAGTATTTTACTTGCTATAGGCCTAATACATACTATTTAATTATTCAGGAAAGATATTCAGTACCAGAAAAAGGATATCTGTAGACAGGATGTGGGAGGGGGGTATTAACTCCATTGATCTGACTCCACTGTCAATGCTACATCCTTGCACCTGAAGTTTCCCCTGCTGATTGGTAAAGCAGATGAGCTGTTAGTGAGCCAGCTGAGTCAGTCTCAGGACCGCTGTGGTTTCTCACAGGTTCATTATGAGAGCACGAAAAGACCGAGAGCACTGAGGCAGATGATGCACACGTCGCACACTGTGTCTCTTCACAAGGATGGGCACAATCGGCCCAGCCCATGGGAGGCAAAGGGGTTTGTGGTTTCAGAGCAGGTGCTGGAGACAGCGAGTCAGAGGTGCAGGGTGACATGAATCAGAGACTCACTCCACCCTCCTCCCAGGGAAAAAAAATCAGTAGCTGTCTTCCACTGTCGCACTTTCTTCCTCCTTGTTTCCGCCCTGCTTGTTATGCATCTTGTATTTTTCGACAACCAAAGCTCAACAGCTGTATAACTCCATTGGTATCTGTCTTGGATCTACTTCATCATCCAGCCTTTACTGTGTTCCTTTTTTTCTCTACTGCATGCCTCACCCTTTGATTTGATAAATAAATAAAAGCTCTACTACTATAGGGGGCTCATTCCCCCTTGCTGCACACAATACTTCCCTGTGCCTTCCAAAGCCAAAAGACGGAACTCAGAAAATAAGTTCTGCCTTTAGCCATGAGACACGAACAGTGTTGCATCTCAGGTCTTGCTTTTTGTTTTGTTGTTTAATGTAATTCAGTAGGGGCAAACATGTCTTATTTTCCCTTTTTAAGTATGCATTCATTAAAAGTACTTTTGGACTTATAGTATTGATTCTTTTAATTACATCCTTTTAATTAGTTGCATTTCTTTGTCTATGGAAGAGTCTTAGTCTTTGGGAAGGGGGCTAGGGGCTTGGGCTGGGATGGGAGTCTCACATGGCTGCAGGAAGTGGTGGGCTTTCAGTCCTACACAGTCTGAAAGGCCTTGGTCTGGGCAGGGACCATGAGGGTTGGGGGTGTGGGCCCAGACATGTTCCTGGAGTTGTATTTGGGAGTGGCAGGGGGCTCGGGGGTCTTGGGCACCACTGAAGTGTAGGCTGGAGGGGACTGGGGGAAGCCTGGAGGCTGTCCATTTTCCTTGACAGCTGCTACAGCAGGTGGGCGAGGGCGGTGACCACGCAGGGCACTGTTGTGCACCATGGACTGGGTGGAGGAGGCACCGGAGCGTGAGCTGCCAGAGCGGGATGAGGAGAGGGAGTTGGGCTTCACTAGCTTGGCCTTGGGAGCCTCCGCGTCCTCCCTGTGGTTAGAAATACACACAGCAAACAATGACGACAAAGGTCCATTCATTTTATATCAACTGTCCTTCTTAAAATACAGTAGATAAGAGACACACACATACACACACACACACACACACACACACACACACACACACACACAAACACACACACACACACACACACAAACACACACCTCAAACGCAGTGCCATACCCTAACACCATTCTAAGACCCTATTCACATGGGACTAGTATTTTGTGGGGACCTCATATAATTCATGAGATACCCCCCAGCCAGTTTTGTGAAACACATTTGCATGGAATAATGAAATCTGCTGAAATCACTAGTTCCCCAGATACAAATGTTGAAAAAAAAAGTTTTTGCTCAGAACACAATGAAAAGTTTTGTTTATACGTTCACGACAGAAGGAGAATAACACATTTACATAATAGCACTGAGGAATAGAAACTGCTTGGAGAAAACAACTTAAAATTGACAGTAGCATTAATCGCTAAAACGAAGGAAATTTTTGCTGTGATTGTTACTTGGATGCTATAGAAATGGCAGAGGATCTTTGCAGTCATTATAAATCACTGTCACCAGGTCACCAGGGTGTGTGGGTCGCGAGGCTAAGTCAGCAGGTAATATTATCCCTTGGATATAAGACCTAAATTCTCTACAGAAAGTCACAAATAGAAACCTCTCATCTGTGCACTGTTGACTACACAGTACCTTCTCTGACACGCCAGAGATGGTACTATCACTCTTGAAAGAAAAAAATGAAAATGTTTAAACAACAGTGAGGTTGGTTCTAAATCCATACCCAAGAGATGTGCGTCACTAAAGCTGGTGCGGTCTGGTTCTGCACATTAGTGGAGAGGCTCAGTCTTTTCTTAACATGGTACAAAAACAGAAAACACTTCATCACATCTACATTATTTACTTGAAGCTGTCCCTCAACCATTCTGCATTATGCGTTGTTACATCAGTAAATATGCACCTACACCGACTCCAGCATGTCACAAATAAATGTTATTGCTTTTAAGTGTCATTAGTGATTCACAGGGTCCACCACTGCATGCATGCTTTAGAGTGAGGAATAAACACTAGTGTGTTCCCTCAGCTCTGATGGCACATTGAATTATTGTACATATCTATTAAAACCCTTTTTTTCCTACAGATACATATCTAGTTCTCAAACTGAGCTCCAATGTTATATATAACTATATAATACTTGAAACTTAAAACTTGAATTATGGGGATCTATTTTAGTCTAGTTTCGCTTGAGAGGGCAGTGACCTGTATAAAACTAAAAAATATTTTTATTAGTTTAACAGTACTTTTTCCATTTGTCTGCATTGGTTTTTCATGGTCCCCCTGCTAACTTTGCATATTTTGTGGTCTAAGCTTGGGATCATACCCGTGGGAAGTACTGATGCTGCAGCACCAACATCTCCAGGTGCACCGCCCCAGGTGGCTGAGCACTGAGGTAGGCTATAATTGTATTGTTGCAAGGTATCTTTTTCCTGTTTCATTATACCAAACATGCCTATGTCTCCTTCACCTGAGATATCTTGTTTTTGCACGAGATATTGCATCAGCTAATACATGGCTGTTATAAATCTTCCTGCTCAGTCTAATTGGCGTCAAACACGATTTAGTCAGATATTACAAGTAGTGGCAAGTGGTTTATGCAGGACAGCAACAGGTTTTAAGTCATTTTAAAGTTTAAAGTGAAGCTAAACTTAAAAAGCAACAGTCCCACAGAGAAATGAAAGAACACATTAAGAACCTTTTAACATGCCTTTTAACTAGCAAAATAATACAAAATGGCAAAAGAGTGAACCAGTCACAGAAGAAAAAAGAGGATGCTTAAACCTGATCTCATTTGGAGTCTCCTCCTCCTCATACTTCTTTTTCTCTTTCTTCCGGAAGACGAGCCAGATGATTAATATGACAATGAGGACACCAAGGGATATTCCCACCACTGCACCTGCTACCATGCCTATATCCCTCACATCTGTGAATGGAGAAGAGAGTGATCAGTGATGGGAGAAAGAGATACTTATCACGTATTATTCATCATTCACAAATACTCATGATCCATGCTTATTTACTGGAAATACCTCAACATATTTGTGCCACAGTTCCCACATTCAATTTAACACCAGGACTTTCTGCTGAGCAACTATATGTGTCATTTTCTCTACACATGACCCCTCTCAGGAAATGTATTAGTGTGACAGTGAAACACAACTGTTGGAGCATAGGTGGTGACCAGTGGGCAACAGTTTAAGTTCAGTGCAGTCCCTATAGTGTGTGTGTGTGTGTGTGTGTGTGTGTGTGTGTGTGTGTGTGTGTGTGTGTGTGTGTATTTCCAGCTGTAGTTTGAAACGATAACCATCAATCAGTTTGGTGTGAGGTGAACTCTGCGAGGTCGACTCTCCCTTCCCTCCCAAAACTTACGTTGCATTGTGACCTCAATGGTACAGTTTTCCTCTCCCACGTCATTGCTTGCTGTGCATCGGTAGACTCCTGTGCTGTCCATGGTGAGATTCCTCAGGGTCACAAGCTCTGGGTTCTTGAGATCTGGGGAAGTAAAATAAATAACTATTAGTGTGAAGTGTCTTCTGTATATTGTTTCGCATTCCTGCATGTTTATCCACAATGTCAATTACATTTGCAGGACGTTAGAGACAACTTAAATATATTTTATGGTTGGAACACAAGAGAGAGAGAGAGCGAGAGGGGGTGGGGGTGGAAGTAGGAAGGGGATAGACAGAGGCATTGATGGAGTGTTTATTTAAGAACGAGACCCATGACACTGAGGAGGACTTAAAGAGAGTAGCAGCAGCGTGTCTGAGAGAGCGATGGAGCCCCACAGCCCCATGGGATATTTAGTCATCCCTACCAATGACAACCATGTGATATTACTTTTCACCAGACCCATAAATAATGGCTGCTGATGCTGTGTGTTATCATCCAATGAAAACTAATTAGACTGAACAGGTGTTGTTTGGTGGAGGTCATTAATTTTAAGGTTTTCGTCTGGGCACGTGCCATCATGGATGCCAGTTGAACACTGGAGGGAAAACTGAGGTTGAGAGGGTAGCAGTTGGCGGTTTAGAGAATACATAGTAGGGAGAATTGCCCTACTATTGGCTTTTCTGCTATAAACTGTATAGTACTATTTAGAGGCGGATATGCCTGGTTATGATCCAAGAGGAATGCCAGAATCCACACCATGTGAATGAAGTGTGCCTCAGGGCCAATGCTTTTCTTTGGTACAGACTGGGAGCTGCCAGACCAGTTCTGTGTATTACATTTGATTTCCTCCACTTTATACCCAATTCAAGAAAAACACTCAGTTTACACTGACTTCATGCATGCAGGTATAATTCACTTGAGCCAGGCTGATATTTCAATGTCAAAGATGTCTTCATCAAATGACAGTATCAGCCTGGATTCTCGTGTTTGTATAGCTCATCCCAACAGAGTAGAACTAGAAATCACAGGGCTGTGTTCTGTTTGATTTCCGGGAAGAAAAAAAAGAAGTAGTATGCATAATGTGGTCTGTGTCTGTAAATGTTAGTACTGGCACTGGTCTATAAGATAAGAAATGCATGCGGAATCAGTGGCCTAATTGGGACAATCTGAGCTCATCTGAGTGCCTCTTAGTAAAGTATTGTAACTGTTAATGATCTAGTGAATCAGCTCAGACCACCAGGAGAAAGGCATTGTACTGGGCAGATTTAGGTGTCAATGTGAAGTTGGGAGAAGGCCAAGGAAAGGCGGCGTACTCAGCAAAACACCTCCTCGGATAAATGCAGTCTATCAAAATCACTAATATAAAAATGAATCTTTGTAGCATTACTCTGCAGAGGGCTTGAATGATGAATCAGCACGTCAGTGTAGTGCCAATTATTTTCCTTACCTATCAGTGCCAGGTTTGGCAATTTGCCCAGACTCTTGCCTTTGTCCAGTACTCGCTCCCACTTGTAGTTGATGGGGTCAGAACCATCGCTGGACTTGCAGCTCAGCTTGACATCGCTGCCCTCCAGGAGCTTGCCATCCATCCAGCACCTCGGCTTGGAAGGTTTGACTGTAAGAACACATGGGAATCAAAAACATTTAAATACAAATCTGCAACATACAAGCAAATGTTTGTTCTTTGTCACACATTGGTACATTTAGATGCTTTTTGCTGTTAATAATAAAGCAAGGTAATAGAAAATGCAAACAAAGTTAAGGCAGAACAGTAAATACTGCAAGGTTCTTACATGTACTGTATGACTTATATGTGTAGTTTCAAATAAAGTAAAAATATAGTCTTAAATATAGGCTCATTATTTAATTTATGAAGTAATCTTTTAATGAGCTAGAGATACAAGACCAAAAATAAATGTGTAGCATCTCCAAAACAGGCTTTTTGTATTTGACAGTCATTGAGAGACTCATATTACTAAAACTGTGGGCTGTGTGATATATGGGAATATAGACACATTCCCTAATTTGGAACTGTTATTGCTATTATAAAGCTTAAAAGCGCAAGAAAATATTCTATGAGTTCATAAAATCCATCTTCCATTCATTATCGATGGTTAGGTTGATGATAATATTATTCTTTAAGTGTCTAAAATGGAGGGTTAGTTGAAATATAGTTTTACAATGAATTTTCTCTTTATATATAAAAAAAATGACTGAAGCATGAGTTATTCCATAATGTGAAGCCAAGTGAAACAGTCCAAAACTAGTGTATCACCTCAAAATAAAACACCACATTAAATGAAGAGCAAAGACATAAAAGTGAAATAATAAGATTACACCTGGCTTGTTAAGTTGCACAAAGTTGAAATGTTTATAAACTTTATTTGAATGTGTCTATCTATATCCACGACTGGCGTCATTTACAACTTTTAAAAAGGGTGAATCGAACATCACAGTCATTTCTCTGAGCTGGTGACACACACAGAAAAAAAATAGACCCATGGATCAATGTGACCCCAAAGCTGGCTGTGGGCGCTTGTGGTAATATGTTCTCCACAGGTCAAAGGTTTTGGTTATAGTCCAGTAGCCGGAGGCACAGTACAGTATAGCTGGTGCCTGCTCAGCCCTGTACAGCTGCTCTTAGATACACGCTAAGAGGCACTGCAAAGCTATCAAAGCAGGAAAATAGCACACTGTTTTCTCCCTCACAAGGGATATATTTTTAGATCAGTGGTGGACTACATTTAAACATCTCTTTTGTGTTTTTGTTATGCTGTCATATTAGCAATGTCAACTTTTGTGTATTTGGCTGCTTGTCAGCAAAGTTGCACTATAAGTAACTCTGTAATGCTAAAATATAGAGAGTTGCCGGAATGTAAAGCCAGATAGCTTATGTGCCTTTGTCCGTCCAGCCCTCCTTTTCTCCATCCCGTCCTCATCCTTGTGTGCATCCTGCAGCTTTGTCAGGGTCAGTTAGGCCTAACTGCAGCAGGAGCAGTTTAAGCCTCAGACACACATGCACAAATACAAACCCACCTACAAAAACATACCCACACACCTATAAAAACACAAACACAATCAAACACACTAAGTCAAAAATATCTGCACATGCAAATCCACACGCCACCGTCCAGGCGTTACCGTGCAAGCTTGCACATAAACACAAACACAACCACTGGAGGCACGCATAAACCCTGGCGTGCACACAAATACATACACTCACACGCTGTCCCATGCCAAGCCAGCTACCAGCTCGGCTGCCAAGCTATTATCTTAGCGTGGGGAGCGAGAGAAAAATGCAAATGTTCGTCTCTCTCAAAATCGAAAGTGTCACCACAAAGCTGAGGGCAATTTGTAAAAACCGAGGCTCTAACTCACTGAAATGTCTTTATGGAAGAGAGAGGAGAGTGAGCGCAAGAGGATTAACAGACTGTTCCATTAGAAAACCAATAACCGCGGGTTGAACTAATCTCCCATGATGTTTTAATAAATCGCCTACTTTTCTGACATTGAGAACACTTTTGCTCCTCCCGCTGGACTTTGTGGCTGGCTTTTGTGGTACAGACGCTCCCCTTTTGCTATCTGTCCTTCAGAATTGGTTAGCTATTTGAGATATGCAGGCAAAGACACATATTACCACTGAGCTAGTTGTTAAGCTAAGCCATTTATAACCATCTGTGTATTGGGCAAATGAGGAAAACAAAGAGGAAAAGAAGGGAATACAATGTACAATGATGACTTTGCTGTGGCTTATGAGGCCAAAACAGGCTTTTCTATAGTAACTAGAGCTAAGACATGACTTCCGAAGAAGCTCAACAGTGACTAGATTGATGACAGTTTTTCAATGTCATTATAAACTACTAAATTTCATTACAGTATCAAACTTAGAGCAGGGTCTGTTGTCTGTTTCTCATAGATCTCATAGAGGACACAAATGTATTAGCCTGTGCAACATGAATAATTTAACTTGATGCTTGTCCATGTAACTTGGACCCTAACATAATCAATCATGCTCTTCCAGACCCAGTCGCATGTTTCTGGTCTCACCTCATCAACGAATCTATCCAAACGAACCCAAACAGCATGAGCAAAATCAAATCACACTGTCTGAATCAAATTGAATCATTAGGACATTCAGCACGATGGAGGAAATGTGCCAGGCTAATGATCCAGTGATTAGGTCTGTGTGTGTGTGTGAGTGAGAGAGAGAGTGTGTATGTATGTACAAATGGGTTTGGGTCTCTTCATAACCTGAGTGTGTGTCTATTACAATGTGTCTGACAACACTCACCCAGCACAATGAGGTTGACCTGGCTCCAGTGGTACTTTCCCCCAGTCTTGACTTTACAGTGGTATTCCCCGGAGTCAGTCAACAGCAGGTCACTGATCAGCAGGGAGGCGTCTCCAGCCAGGTACTCCCCAGCAAAGGACAGACGGCTGGCCTCGCTGCCTGTCGCCTCATTGGTGTACACCTGGCCCCCAAAGAAGGTAATGATCTAGATGTATTGAAGAGAAGAAAATTGGAGATTTATTTGAACATTGTTTACTTTATTCACTGACTACTCTCCTGAATACCAAACTCTCTTGTGTGACAAGCTCCTAATGACTCCTTCTACATCACTAAAAGCTTGATCAAACCACAGTTATCCCACTGCCACTTAATGTGCCTTACTCTTCCTTTTAGAATCATTTTCCAATTTCCTCTTGGACCTGGAAAACTAACATTTGGTGTTAATAATTCCAATTATTATATATAAACGAATATCATATACATACATACATACATACATACACATATATATACACACACACACACACACACACACACATATACATATACATATACATATATATATATATATATATAATGTCCGTTTGGCATAAACTGCCATAACTCTTGAGTGCATTATGCTTTTGTCAGTGTAGTGCTTGCACAATCAAAAAATTAGCATGTGTATACATTAGCATGTCGGCTACCTGGGCAGTGTCAATGACACACGGGTCTCCGGATCGCTTAATAGTATTCACAATAAAGAGCTACTGAGTATTGCAGTCAGTATTGTATTGAAGTCAGAAGCATTGCATCAGTCATTTTCAGAAATATAATAAACACACCAAGTAATAGTAATAAAATGACCAAATGGGGAGGTCTTTTGAGGTACATTTATACTATGAATTGTTGTGTTTCTGTATGTATATTTATGTTGACTATATGTGTGCACCTCACACAAACACACACACAAACACAAACACAAACACACACACACACACACACACACACACACACACACACACACACACACACACACACACACACACACACACAGTATAGGGTATACATACACACATACCTACAGTATGTGTGCATGTATATTTAAAATCAGATGCATATACTGTATACTCATATTGGTAAGTAGTTTCTATAGTGTTATTTAGTTTTCTGTATGATTTGCTTATAAAAGAACTATTGTATTTGTCTAAATCACAAAATAAGTCAAATATAGAACACAAAAGAAACACCGATCGGACAAAGCACATCTTTATCAGAACTTTGAAACTTTCCTTTTATTTTTAGTATAAGGTTTATTGATGCTTGCAAAAACTGGGTCTTCAAAGGTATAATCTGATGATTTGAAACTTCACTGTAGACATCTAACGTCTGTACACCTAAAACGCCTTCATTTTCTTTTCTCTGCCTGTTTAAGTTTTTGTATGGATTATTTCTATATACTCTCCTTGTTTCTCTTTCCCTTTCTCTCTCTTTGCCTCTTTCTCTCTCCATCCACATCCACAAACACAAACAAACACAGCTGTCACAGTGGCCTATTACTCAGGGCAAGTGAGAGCCTGCAGGTGGGGACTGCTAAATGCCGGTGCCACAGTGCATCAGTGCCTAAGAAACAGGGGCACCTGCTGTGATCACAGGTGACGACTGGCCATTTACAAACACACATGCAAAACCTACACACAGAAGGTATAGTAGCTTTGAAACAAACATGTAGAGTAGAAACACACAATGAATGCAAACAGACATACATTACTGTGCCACAGCTACAGGCACAGAGCGACACAGCTCTGGCACCTAAACTAAGTGGGACATATTTTAAAAAGCATCTGCCTATGGGCACACTTCTGCTGCCTTTATGGACTCTGGATAAGTATTACTCAAATACATATGAACTACACTACACGTGTATGTGTATTCGTGCCTCTGGTTATGTCTGGGCGTACTCTTGAACACATGCTTATGGTTTATGACACCGATAGAGAGAGATAGTGAAAGTGCCCGTTAGTGTAAGAAATTTAAGAGGAACTGAGTCAATTGGCCAATGGCTGTTAGCATAGTTTGCAATTAAAATGAGGTGGTTGTCTATTCAGTAAAAATTTAAAATACTGTCTGCAGACGTGGAATGTCTCTACCTTTCCGAGCTTTTTTGAATGGATAAGGAGTCTTTACATGAAACACTTGGCTCAGTTATTTTTAAATACTACAGTAAAATTGTTTTGTTGACTTGCAAGGTTATTTTCAGATGTACAACAAAACATTTACTATTAACAAAACCTGGATTCTGCCTGTACTGGTTGCGTGTGGCAAAAATATCAGATTCTCATTTAGGTATTTTGTTTTCATATCATACTGTGATAAAACATAATAATGCACGACAGCCATTTACCTTTTCTATCAAGGTGGGATTGTTAAGGATAATTTGGGCCAGATTGCACACAAACCAAGAGTATTGCTTTTATTCCAACATTTAAGGCATTTAGGTTTTGTTTTAAAACTGTCGTCCATAATGTTTTTAATTTATATATCGGTAATGTATCCATCTGAATAGCAGAGTGAATACAGAAGAAGAAATATAGAAAAATGCACATTTTGCATATTTGCCATAGTTGGAGACACTCTCCACTCTACTTTTAATGAATATTAATCAGCTCAGTGGGCCATAACTGTCCTGGTAATCAATGCTAATAAAGTATGTTCAAAATTGTGTGCTGGAAGGGGAGCAATTTTGCATTGTCTTACATAAAAAATCAACAGCATACATTAGAATCCCAATGCTGCTGGTGTATTTCCCAAGAAAGATGACAAATTGTGGAAAGTTAAGAATTTCATCTTTAAGCAGCTTACTTTCATTGTTTCACAGTTTTTTGGAAAATGAAATCATTCCAGGTCTGTTCCACCGCTGTCGCTACACCCAGTGTTTTGAGTGACTATACTTATACTGGCAGGTCAGCATAGTGAAAACCAGAGGGGCCAGTCTTTTACTTTTCATCTTGAAGAATGTGGATGAACTTTGGTGAGATGTCTCGAGCCACTCTGTGTCCTCAACACATGTATCCTGTACATTTGCAAACAGAGGCTAAATGTTGACAAGATGCTCTTTCCCTCTGAACACGGCCCTCCAGCTGAACAAAAGAATGATTTATTCATTCAGCTGCAGGCGCAGTCTCTTTCCTAATCAAATTTTCAGACGTTTGATTTTAATTAATGGCGCCTTCAATGTTATCTTCCCGTTAAATATTCATCGCAATGTGGCAGCACCCTCTGAATCATCAAAGCGTAAGACACTTGTTTTCCCCTTTCTTTCATTCCTAGCCCCTCTGTTTCCCCATCCACACCCTCCTTTATCACTCTCCTTTGTGCTAACCAACACATCAGTGCATGAACAAACCACTTTCAAAGAGAAAGGAAATTTCTTTCTTCCGACAGAAAGCTAGTGAGATTTTACACTCTGTTTGTCATCAGATACTACGTTCAATTTGGGTGAAGAAAGGCAATGATTCAAAACCAGTGGGACGATACCAAAAACGTCTAAAGAGGATGTAGACACAAAACCAAGTTAAGGCGATTTAGAGACTTCAACCAGGTGATGCTATTCTTAAAACAGAATAGTTATGCTGACGACTAGAATCAGCTGCCATCTACTGATTTCATGTTTTGTGTAGTTTCTAAATTCCAGATGGACACACAGCAAATGAAACCCAAATAAATATCACTATAAGTGGAGCATTTTCGGAGCATAGCAGAAAATAATATAACATAAGTCATGTATTTGGAATTAAAGCATTTCATGACCGACTTAAGTAAACAATTTAAAAGACAGAATATGTAACAGATGCTAAACAATACTTAGTTGTAATTCAATCTCATGTGTGATGTAAAGCCTTGACAACCATTGGGTAAAAACAAGTATAATAACGTGCAAAGAAAGCAGGAGCACTTTAGAGTGACAGATATGCAGCATAGGCTGTCTTTATTTTATGAGCTGACATTTTTGGAAAAACAGTGTGCCTTCCTTAGAGCTTAAGGGAGTGTGTGTGCCGTTTCACTTCAGTTGTGTGTTGGTGAATAAGTGTACAGCAAAATCTCTAGACAACCTGGAGTTTTTAAGAAAAATACTGCAGTAATGTTGCTCAATCTGTTAGCTAACGTTAGCTTGGCTTAGCGATTTCTAGCAAGCTGCCAGTTCTTAAGGTTAGTGTTAGTTATGCTACAGAGCTAGCAGCCACATATTAGATGGAAAGCGACATAATTTAGACGGTTTCTGTGTTAGAAGTGTTAGAGGTGTTAGAAACAGTGCAGTCACATTTGTAAAAAAACAACTAATTGAAAATCATGTTCAAGTTGGGTTCGTGCCTTTCATGCTGTAGAAAAAAGGGTCTAAGGTTATAACTACAAAATGAGTTGGGGAACATTCTGGGCATCACTGTTCCTTTGTGAAAAGCACTAAAAATTGAAGTGCCACAGTAACTTTGGGCATTGACTTAATGTCCAACTATTATGGGTCCTGTTGGAAATCAATCAGCATGACTCAAATGGAGGAAAGCTAGAAGATAGATAAAAAAGTGGATGTGTGAAAGAGAGAGGGAAAGGAGGAGGGAAAGATATATGTCAGGTAATTAAAAAATATAGCAGTAGTCGACAGAGGTCTGTGTTTTAGCACAAATGGTCCCATTGCCATCTTGAAAGTTCTATAGCAAAGGTCAGAAAAACCTAGAAACCCCAGGGTTCAAAGTCATCAAACATGTATTTGAGTTGTTTTTGTGTTTCTTTTCTGCCTGTAGCATAAAAACACTTTTACTTTTACTTCTGAAGACTGTTGGCAATGACCAGTTAAAGAAGCATAACATATTTCTTAAGCTTTACTTTGCAGTAGCATGCAATAAGAAAAAAATACAATAAGTCATGATACAGTGAAATTATAATTTCCAAGGGACTGATTTCAATTATTGTGTTAAAAACACACAAAAACAGAAAGAAAAGAGAATCTTATCTCACCACTTTTTGTCTGGAGTTTGGTTTCTGCAGTAGCCACTCTATGTCGAGAGAGTTGGACGACGGGAACTGGTGGTGGCATGGTAAGGTTGCATTGTCCCCGACAACCTTCTTCATCTCCGTCTGGGCACCCACTGACAACAGGCCGAATAGAACTGAGGAAGGGGGGGGGAGAGATGTCAGCTTGGGACACTTGCTAAATCCAAACTTGAGACAAGAGGCAGATGCTGCAGATAGGAAGCAAAACCATGCAGATAGAGGAAATTGAGACAGAAGACGCAACGAGAGATATGACCCAGAATCCCAATCACTATCTGACAGATGCTGAGATACGTCACACTAAAGAGAGAGGATTCTTCTTCTTTTTTTATTATTATACATTTTTTTTTACAGGAAATAGTGTTCGGCATAGGAGCTCAGAGAGGAGTATTACGATGATCTTTTTTGTTAACCCCTTTTGACAAGGGCAGTCAAAGAGCACATTGTTAGTCACAGCAAGAGCTGTGGGAATTGGGAAGGAAAGGTACATAGCTTTCAACTACTGAGGAGCTACGCTGCCTGCACATGGACAGGTCTGGTGTAAAACTGAAGACATACATATTGAGTCTTGACTTACTAAAATTTGCCAAACTAGTTGTGGTCACATTCCTATTATTACATGTGACAAAGTAGACTAACAGATTTGACACTATCCACAAACGGAACATGCAATCATAGTAACACACATTCCAAAATATCCCACAGTCTCCTCAGGGAAGAACTTGCAGTAGAAAGTAGCAATAACGATGATTGTGTGCACAAGCGAGTGATTTTGGACACCGGCCAGACTGTCAGTGGCTGTCTCCATGGGGGAGCAGCGAGGCTAATTTATTGGAGGATGCTGGACAGCCCGGCGGGCTTGAGTGGAATTAGCCAGAGGCGTCAGAGGGGATTGCTGGAAACTAAGTGTGTGTGTGTGTGTGTGTGTGTGTGTGTGTGTGTGTGTTTGTGTCCAGAAGGGGTGGTGCACTGTGGAGAAATTCAACACCCTCCACCTGGTAGAAAGACTGTACGATACTGCAGAGCACCATTGAGCTTATACACTCAAATGTGACAGATATTTTTGGCTCTACAACATTTAACTTAACTACCTGCCTTCAATTTCAATGCCAAACGAGCCGATAGCTTCTGGGGATTATGAGCACTTAAAATAAAGTTATCCAGCCAGCAGTCTCTCATTTGGAATCATCCAGGAATGTACAGGTTGTGTAAATATTGTTACATCCCCTTTTCATTATCATGCTGCTTAATAGCTCAAAGGTTCAATATTTCCTCCTGTTTGCACAGAATAAATATACATTGTTGTTCAGGACACGCATTTAAAGAAAAAACTCTGCGGTGGAGTAATTCAACCCAGAGCCCTTTGAAAGAATTCCTTTGTTCTCAACAGACACAATTGCATGTAGTCAAATGTTCCACAGGAGGCCACTCACTGGGCGCCTGTCCACTAGTTCACTGGTCCACCCTCACAGGAGCCAACACCCTTTCCCATAAGTGATCTCTGGGCCAATGAAAATGTCAGCCCTGTGCCGTGAAACCAATGAGTCAGTGCTGACGCAGGACACAGAGGAGTAGCCTCACACAAACCACTTCTTCCAAGGGAGCTTCAGTCAGATATGCAGTTATTTAAGTTTTGTTTAAGCTCTGTCTCTACTTTGTGAGTCTTCCGCTATAAGCCTGAGCTCCGGGCTACTCACTGTCAATCAAGTTTAAGGTTTCCAATTGACATTCACCATTTGGACAGAGAGAGGGCACTTCATGGTTGAATGTTTGTGTGACCATTTGGCAGCCCAGGAGTGACAGGACACATTTCTGAGGTCCTTCTGCTCTGTTGGACCACCTGCTAAGTTCAAGTCATTAGTCAGCAGAAAAATAAGGGCCACCCCTCCTCCAGAACCCTGAAGGTATCCCCATTTATGACTTTTTAATGCAGCATTTGCAGGGTCATTCATCTTATGGGCTCCCCACCGATTTTAGTTTGGATGTCAGAAAAGAGCGAGAGAGAGAGAGAGAGAGAGAGAGAGAGAGAGAGAGAGACAGAGAGAGCGAGAGAGAGAGACAGAGATTTGCAGTGAAAGGAATATTCAAGAGAGAGAATGGTCAGACCGACCGTGTGTGTGTGTGTGTGTGTGTGTATGTGTGTGTGTGTGTGTGTGTGTGTGCATGCAATTGGTTGGACCTAATGGTGCACATTAATACCTGATGGTGGTATAGGGGTCTGCTGGGAGACCTGTGCCCACTGTCTCTCCCCTCAGCTCCTCAGGCTAACCTCTGTAATCAGTGCTCCCACACCCATCAGCAGCCCCGGGCTGAACCCAGCACTGTGTAGCAGGCCTGATAAGAGCTCCCTGCTTCTTTTCTCACCTTCCACCTCCTACTTAACTGCCCACTGCTTCAACTGTAGGCTCTGTAAATGAAAGAGTTTACCTAAAAGATATAGGGCCAGGGTGACCGCTGAAAGCGGGGCATTGCAATCTTTTTCCACACAAAGTACTAGACTTTCCACAAGCTGACTTTAAATTGACCTTCAATCAATGATGGGGTCTGGTGTCAGAAATGTGCTTCATTGCCCAACAATGAGGATTTAAGTGTCATAATAGCAAATAGCAAAATGTGCTGTATCTGTGACGGAAAGAAAATTATAGGTTACGTTTTGCCAGAAGGAGTTGGCAGACAAATCAAAATGGGTATTGGTTGGTATACAGTCGCTGCTCCCCACTTTCCCACTGATTTATGGTCATGCAGAGGGGCTTTTGTGCTGTGGAATGGATGACACAGTGCTCCCAAAATAAGCTCGCCTTGATGTGCGTTTGCATTTGGATTGGCCTTATTTACCGTGTGCATAGCTGGAATGGTTGGACTGCAAGATCCCATCATTTGTGTCAACATCAACTATGAGACACAACAGAATTAATTGTTGTGGCAGCTATGCACACAAAGTATGAAAAAGTGTTTGGTCAGTCAAGTTTGGGTTTATGACCTTGACACTGAATTTGCAGTAAGGTGACCTAGACAGAATAAAAACTGAAATAACGTTCCTGGCTACAGTGCTGTGCATGCATTCACATGTCTTTATGAGATTTTATAAGGACATGGGAAAGGCCATCTAAATAAACATGGCCATCTTGAGGGAGAGATAAATGTAGAAAGAACTTGTGATATGATAGCTGGCGCCATATCCCAGGCCATGTCCTCCATCCCTCCTTCTCTATCATTGTGTCTGCTTTTCTCAGCTCCGTTTGGCTAAGCTTCATGCTTTCATTTGTGGTGAGGTTCAATCTTTACCCACAAAAAGAAAGAAAAGAAGCATATAATAATTAACAAAAGAAAGTGGAAGCTAACACCAGAGGTTAGAGAGAGTATGAGAGAGAGAGAGAGAGAGTATGAGAGAAAGAGAGAGTATGAGAGAGAGAGAGAGAGAGAGAGAGAGAGAGAGAGAGAGAGAAAGAAAAGACAGACACATTTGACAAAGAGAGATTGAGAGGCTATGGTGAAATATGGAGGAACCCATTTCCATGAAAAGGCCCTAGGGGGAGTTGTGCTCCAGTAAATCCGCCTTACAGAGCCCTCCAATCTTGTTATAGTGTGGCCAGTGAGACGGACAGACAGACAAACAAGACAGGCCTGGATCTTTCACACTACCCAAAGTCAAGCCCCATATCCCCGCAGTCAGCACATTGGCCTGGCTGGGGCCTTTGCTATGTCCAAAGCTTGTGACCTCTGGTACTGAAACACAGCAGATCAGAGATGGGGAGGGGGGCAGAGAGAGATAGAGGGGTGAAAGGAATGAAAGGACAGAGAAAAATGGGTTGAGGGAGGGGTGGAGGGATGGTGCAATGCCTTATTTTGAGCACTTACTGTAAGTCACTGGTGTAGAGGATGGATTATACCATCACAAAGGTGGTTTTAGACACAGGTTAGTAGATGCACAATATGAGAAAAAGACAGGAGGTATCACGGTTTTATTTTGGCTGACAATTTCCTATTGTGTGCATTAACGCTGTTTTTCATGTACAGAATTCATTTGCGCCCATCTACATTTTCTGTACATGTGTGACTACTGATGTGTATGATGTATGCGTTATGTGAACACATGCTGCCTATCTACATAACAGAGATGCGATGGACTATCTTTTGCCGACAGTAAAATAGTGCCTCAGCACACAAACCTTTGCATTTATAATACTCATCAGTCATCAGGCTTACAGACTCAAGTCACATTTGAGTAACGTGTACAGTCTCACTGCAGCAGGCAAAAGTACCAATCATCTCCCAACCCTGTAAATCTGTAAAAGAACTGTTTATCTTCTGTCAATTACAGGCTAATCAAGAAACAGGATTAATTGCAGAAAAAGGGGAAATGTTTGGGTTATGACCTCCAAATAAATTCTCAGAAAAAATAGGACTTTATGCATGTAACTAGCAAAATCTGACATGGCAAATATAAATAAAATACCTCCATTGTTATTGCTGACATAAAGCTACTTTTTAGCTGAGTTGGAGACATACTGAGAGGAGCATAGGGCTGATGAGACAACAATGAAATACTCACAGCTCAGCGTGTTTAAAAGGCTGTGTCTGCCCCCACCAATAGTACAGCAATCTTGTGTGACCTGAATTGGCTATTTAAATGCCAAACATATATGCTATAAATACCACCAATGTGGTGACACATAGATCCACAGATACTAGGTTACTTCTTGCCCTTTCATCTTTCCTGATATCTTTGAGGATTTCGAGACAGACTTGCTTGAAACACCGATAAAATCTTCAGATGTCTTAGCAGACAAGAAGCCGCCTCCAGTTGTTAGCGCAAACTGAGCGCCTACAAAAACAACCCCCATGCACACTCTGTGAGAGAGTCCTTTATTCATACAGCCATCGCTCCCTTTTTAATTATAGCTTCTTAAGGGGTAAGTCTCTTTAAATGTACCAAGTTATCCTGCCCTATTAAAACACATGTTTTGCATGTGGCACACTAAACTAGCCTCCGTGTACTTTCAAGGCCCAACTCATGAATATATTGCTCCTGTGAAAATCAAAGGGGCTGTTTTTTCCCTGACTGGAGGCTGACTCTTTGAAGGGATAAAATCCCATAATCCTCCTCGCATCACACCCAGCGACTGACACTCCCTTCTGCTGACACGAAGCTTTTGTCGGTAACACTTTACAATAAAGTATATGGAGTCATTACCAAGGAATGAATAAGGAACAAATAAGAGCTAATAGCTAATTACCAATAGCTTACAAGTTGTTCCGGAATAACTCCTTCCTTTTCCCCTATTGTTTCAATATTACTGTTTTTGTGCAAGCCTCACTTGAGAATTGTTACGAAATTGTTAAGAAATGTGTCACTGCTTCCCAACTATCTTACCACAACTTTCCACGTTTTTGTCTCTTTAAGGGGAAAGTAGCACAACCATTTATTGGTGAATGACACCACCCAGAGACAGCTGAAAAAAAGAATATATATATAGTAAATCTTGTAATGTCAGTAATCATGAGGTAATGATGAATTCCTTATAAGAACTCATTATGAGGCACCATTTTACTTGACCGAATGCAAAACTAATACAGTACCTATTACTATGTACAGTACGTCAGAATAAAGTAATGATTACTTATTGATTATATGCTTTTTAGCTTTAGCTGTCACCATTTTATTTCTATTACTTGTAGCACCATGAGGGCTACTTCAGGAGTGAGTCATCTGGATCTTGAAAACATCTAAAAGTGAGGGCCATCCTCTTCATGTTCATCTTTGAGGAGAGGTTTCTAAGAAGTCTGGCTAGAGAGTAATGGATGGGTTTGAGGAAGAAAAGAAGGAATGGAATCATTTCCACAATAATCACTTGAACCTGGAGGGGAAGGCGGATAGGAAAAGAGAGGGAAGACCATTGGCAATAGGAAGATAAAATACCACTGAGTTCTGAATAATAGAAGGCCCTGTGGTAAATGTTCACCTTGTGTCGCTCTTATTGCCTTCATTAGCATCCCTTTCATGGCCTTGTCATTGCTGCCACGTCGAGTGATAGGGGACGCCATCCCGCTGACAGATCCTCAAAATAGATCCAAAATTAGTTTCGCGACAAGCACTTTTAATTCCCCCAAAGTATTCTGCATTTTCTCTCAGCAAAATAAGGAAGTAGGGAGGAGATGGGAAAAAAAGCTAATTACACCATTCCCCAAGGGAGGGAGAGTCAGTGAAACCTGCTTACAGTGCTATACACATCTCATCAATGCAGCATCTGGTGCCTTCACCCACACTCACGGTTGTAGCTGTCCAAGATGCTACGGCTATTTCATAAATCTTCTGGTTTTAGCCTGAAACAGTCCAAAGAGCACAGAGCATCTCATAAAGGGCTACACTTTGGCTCAAAGTCTTTCGTTGTCATGCAACACTTTCACCAACCTGCACGACAAACGCTGCTTGCACTTACCATCTTTGTACAAGTTAACTGTGCTGAGTTTGGGTTGGTATCTTTACAAAAATTCAAAAAATATACACACATATATCCGAATAAAAGACAACACTGAGACACTACACATTATTTTGAGAGCAGCCTATGTTTTAATTCTATCCACCTTATGTGGCTTTAAAAAAATAAAAATAAAACACAGCTAGCCACGTGACCAAGTGGAAAGAGTAAAGAGCAGGATCCTTAGAACTTCTGTCTCTCTCACAAAGAAAGCAGTGATTGTCATTGGCTGAAAGTTTTTTTTTTAATTAAAAACCAATTCATCATTTTGTGAAGGATTGTCCCCATTTAAAATGGTAATTACAGCAATGCATCTTAGAGACTTCAGCCTGACTTGCAGAATAATCTGCAGAAGCTTGTGTTGTGTTAAACCATACAGGGTTACATTCGGCTTCAAAAAACACCATTCAAGACATTTTTCCTCCGTTTAATGTGTTCAGACTGAACAAGGTCTAAATGTCAAATGGTCTGTTTTGCACCAGATAACACACATTCAGTTAAATGGGGCTTGGACAGTGACCTCTCTATTTTGCTACAGCAACGGATCCTCCCAACATCTGGCAAAGCCTAAGCGGACCAGCATGTGTGCACACTCACTTTGTTCTGCATGAGCATCTCCAAATCTGAGACTACAGAGAAGCATACAGCAAAGCGAGGCAAAAGTTAACGTCTTGTAGAAACTTCAAGGTTACTGAAGCTGTGTGTGCGTGTGTGTAAAGGTCACATTCTCCCTGCAGCACGTGCAAACAGCCTTGAATAAACCTGCTGTCCCCCACTGAGAAAACACATTTTAATGGAGGACAGAGGAGAGTGCATCCTTCCTTATGACATATTAAGACATGCACAAAGAGGGCTTCATTCTTTTTTGCTGAAACTCATTTTCACTAGCATGTGTTGGGCTATCAAAAGAAAACAACTCCAAATCCGGTTTGAGGAATTATATTTGCTTACAAAGATATCAAATTTGGTTTTCCTCACAAAGAAAACTTTCTTTCCATTCCTGCACAGAACATTGTTTTCCTATTCCTACTTATTCAAAAGGTTTTGGCCCAGGGCTGAGTTTATTTCTTGGTCTGTGTGGCTTTACTGTATTTTTGTTGGCAGTGCTTTGTGAATAAGAGCGGAAAATATTCATCACAGAGATCTCCAGTATAGGTACAGACACCACAGTGAAAGGCTGTTCTTTGCTGAGTTGAAGCTTTGTTTGACCATGCATGCCTGACAGATGGTGCAGAGAGAAACAATATGAGCTGTATTCATTAAAACACTGTACAAGACAGGTTTGCCTGCTGCTGATCAACTTAAAGCTCTCCTGTCGGGCATTGGTACGGTATGATATCATATCTAAGCACTGCTGGAGTTTGGACAGATGGGCTAGCTTTGATATAAACAGCCATAATGCCCACAGTTTACATATAAACAACCTTCTCCTCCTGCCTCTTTGCCCGGCACATCATGCAACCGTGGGCACAGTTCTGTTCCCGGGCACACAAAATGCTCCTCAATTTCCCGAGTTATTTATGTGGACTAATCTCAATTTCTGGCTGGCAAGCGCGTGAACGAACTCCTCTCACATTGTTTGAGTGGCTGGACATGGGCACTGACCTCAGCGGATCAATACTTAATAAGCTTTTGTGCTGCCAAGTACATTTTGCTGCAATCTGCAATTTTTTATGTCCATTAGGTTGAAAATAGAGCTGACTAGGTGTATGACCACAGGAAGTGGAATGTACCGCGGCCGCCCAGGCTCTCCCTGATGATGGATGCTTCACAGTGCGAGACCGATGAAAACTTAAATACTATCTACCTCATGCACTATAAAGTACTAAACCCGTGACTTTTATTAAACGCAATTCAATACCCCCAGTGGTGTTTCAAAGAAGCCTTTAACAACTTGTGGGAAGACAATAAAAGCCACGGTGGGCTATATGGTGAAGTTTGGTTGCACGTGACGAACAAGTGGAATGGGAGGAAAACAAGCCCAGAGCTAGTGCTATATTTGGAGCAGCACTAAAGCTCAGCTTTAGAAGCATTGTAAGATAGCCCCAATCTGGATATGTAAGCACTACATTTTGGGAGCTCATAGTCAGGAGAGTGTGGGGATTCTGGACGCTCCTCGTATTCTTTTCCAACTCTTCCTTGCCTCTCTGCACACACAGATTAAATTCCATTATTTAGGTCACTGCGATTATTTGTCACTGTCTAAAGTTCACCTGGGGTTAGACAGAGAAGCCTCTCTCAGCAAAGCCACTAATTTACTTCGCTGGGTCCACGGGAAAATAGGAACTGAATACAACAGAACAGCTCCCATGTTGTACATTTCACCGGCTAATTGAAAACAGACGGGACGCTAACTCCCTCTCTCCATCCGCCCAGCTCTAGCATGCTGCGTAACTGACATATTAGTGCTGTCGCCAGTCCTGTGGTATGCATCTGACGTATCACTTTACTTGATCGATTAAGCATAAAATAACAAAGCAGGGGACGCCTCATACACAAACGAGAGGATGATATTATTACAGCCGCTCAAGCTCCAGCTGCATCTGCAAAGGACAAAGAGGTAACCTATCCATCCAAGCCTGTGACTAGGAAGGACATGTCGATGGCTGCCATTTCCCCAGAGGTAAGCAGATGCCACGTCTGTTTTGGCAGCTGTATACTGATAGGTGTTGACTTGTGGAGCGGCTGACAGAGGCAGAGTGGTGGCTGCACGAGGGCCAGGCAGGTCAACAGGGGCTGCAAGGCTTCCAGGAAAGGCCTCACTTAGGCTCATTTAGGAGAGTTAATGGACCAACATACCATCTGTCCTTATGATTCGCTAAGCCAATTCATACAGGACACAAACCTTTTTCACCTACACACAAACATACATAAAACACACCAAGTGGAACAAAAACAGAGCTTATGGATATGCTTTTAATACAAATAGTATTTTCTATACATCATGTACGTGGAATGCATTTATCTTGACAAATCAAGCAAAATACACATTAACTTTTAATGGTTTTAGTGGTGTGAATGACTATATGGTTCTAGAAAGTTTAAGTGTTTTCTTTTGTCCATTTCATAGGATCACACAAAAGCATTAACTCCATCGCAACGTTTTTAAAGTAACCAGTAAGTAAGTCCTTGTCCCCTAACAGTGATACAAAAACACACACAGACACGCTCCTTCAAACAAATACGCCTGCCCTTTGTGCTGCTCAGCACCACTTCTTCCCACCACCCCCAATGTCTAGAAAAGGAATGCCCACGCGGCCACATCCGAGGGCGGAGAGAAGATTGAAACCAGATGAATGGAGCTCGGGTACAGCCTGCTCGCCAGGCCCATATTTCACTCCCCAAAGCCTGATTAAAACGAGGTGCGGCACTAGCTGGGCCAAGGCAGCTTATTCCAGCTTGGAGAAGGACATTTTCTTGCAGTGATACTCTGGGCGAGGAGCAAACGGGGCGAAGGTTATAACTAAAGTCTTTGCAATTGGCTCACACTGCCCTGTAGAGCTTTCTTTGATAAAGCATAGACAGTTCTTAAATCCACAGTCCTCATTTAAAATTAATTTAATTAAATTAGATTCTGCCTGAAAACAAAGAGGAATCTGTCACCCTGCATTGTGTTATTTTTGTGGGTTAGGGTAAGTGGGGGGGTACAGCGGCTGAGGAGGTATAAAGTAGGCCATTGGCGTGGAAACTGTTAACTGATGTGCCAAATGAAATGAGGGCAAACTGCAAGAATTGTGGAAAGAATTATTAGCATCATCCAGAAGTTATATATAAAATGTGATGGATCACAGTGAAAACAAAAGCCATCATACTGTGTAGACATTAGAATCTTGTAGACACAAATCCGATATATGATTCCATTCTGTTTAAATTATAGCTACATCACTATGCCTTTTTGGATTTGTACAATAGTTGAACTGTTCTGGTGCCAAGAATAACCTTTTAGAATAATGCTTAATTGAATAATGCCCCTTTAAGAATGTAAGGAGTATTAGGGGTCCTATAAAACCATACAATAGGTTTAGTGTGTAGTATTTTAGGATGGACTGTACATGTCTAGAATAAATCCTGAATACTGAGAGGATATGACTCTGTTTTCAAGATCTCAGGCATTATGTTCATGCTTGCATCCACAGACATTACAGTCAGTGTTGAGCAATGTTGCAAACTTTGGACAGAAATTCACTGGAACTAAGAGGAAAGGAAAAAAAACACAGCTAAACATGGTACGTGCTGTTTCCTCCTGCCTTGACCAGTTAGCGTGCTCCTCCACTGAGTGTGTCTTTACGCTGGAGGTCATGTTATTGTATGCATGTGTGTGGGTAGACGGAGGAATAGGGTGTTGTTTGCATTCTTTCTGGGGAAATGTGTACAGCGAGACAGCAAGGGAGAGAGACAGAAAGGTGTGTGTCTGTGTTTGTGTGTGGAGCTTAACACATGTGTGAGTGTGACTGACTGATTAGCGGCCCGTTTTCATCGACTGTCTGCAGTTGCCTCTCCCGAGATAGCGAGGCAGAGTGGGAGAATTTCGTACTATTTTCCAGCGCTGGCTGCTCTCTCTTTCCTTCCAATGCAGCTGGTTGGCCACACTCGCCACTCGATGCCAAACACGCTCCCCTCTATCCCCTTGACATTTGAGCTATGTTACCGCTAAGAGAGTTGTGGCTCGCCTGCCTGCCGCCTGTCTGTACACATGAGTAAATAAGGCCCAGCTCATTTCATTTGGTCATAATGTTTAATCTACATTTGCTTGGTGAACGAGAGGTTAATCACATTACCTTTTGCTAAATGGCATGCTCGGGCATCCTCTGACAAGACGGAGGCTAGACACAAGTTAATTAAAAGAGCAATTAAAAGAAGACAGTAAGTCCCACTGAACAGCGGTAATATGTTGCCTTGACACCAGCACAGAGATGTTGAATAACACTGTTCTATGGTAGTTTGTCACTAATAACAAACCACTTTTCATTACAAACAAATGAGACTAGTACTGGTGGAACAATAGAAAACCCTGGCACGAGATTAGCTTGTTTTGTGGTTGAACATGTGCTTCAAACTAACCTTTTAACACTGTTTGTGGTTTACCTACTGTGAGGCGCCTTATTAAAAGCAAGCCTCACCACAATACACACGCACACTATTACAGCAGTTAATCAACTCCAACAGGATGTTAAAAATCTGACATGCCATAAGTTGAGACTGAATCACAGGAGACTTAGATGCTGTCAATGAGGGTAACACATTACAATAGTGCTGTGAATTGAATGCTCGGAAAAGCACTAGTTTGAGGCATGAACCATTTGAAAATGTAAAGTAATGTTAGAGTTAATGTCAGATCAAGAAATCAAAAGAAATAAAAAAGAACAAGGAGCAATTTTGTTGTTGTTTGTTTTACATATTTAGTATGATTTACAAAATCTGAAGTATGAAGTATTAGGTATATGTGTTTATGAGATGCACAATAATATGGCCAAAGGAAGTTTAAAGCTGTAAACGTGTGTGGAGAAATAGACGCTCAACCTTCCTCATCATATACTGGTAAAAACATTTTATATTATGACCTCCAATCAATTTTTGCCATAAGGCAGGCAATATATTGGTAGTTGAAAAAATGACAGACACTCATGAATGTATGCTAAGCCTACAATATTAACATCTTAACATAGAGTAATTTTAATATTACACAACATGACACAGGATTTATGTCATGAGGATTTACGTCATCCTGAAATGTGTAATCTGACTTTACAAGAATTCTCCCTCTATGTCTCTGTGAGGGCCATTAGGCACTTCAGTGTTCAGTGTCCTGTTAGCGTACAGGAAAGCGAGAGAGCTGGGGAAGTAGCCTGCTAGCTGCCTGCCCTGTGGGTACTACTACTACCGGCTCCAGCCTCCCTACAGATGAATCATAAACAAGTCCCTTGGCCCCTCTGACTTAATCCCCTGTGACATCGCCATGGGGGCATGGAGAAAGAGGGAGCACAGAGAAAGGATAACATGCCCTGTGCTCAACTTTTAAGTGAATTAAACATTAGAATGAATGCATATGAGGTGTATCTGAGGATATGTCATTGAGTCGAAGTACTAATTTTACAGATGATAGCATAGGGGAGGAGGGTGGGGAAGAGTAGCAGTCACTTCATCTTAGGCTCTACCTTTGAGCTCCCTCTTTTTCCTCCATGTGTGTATTATGCAAATTCATGTCCCACAGTCCTTTTCATTTAAATTTGGCCACAAAGCTTAAGCTTGGGTAGTTTACAGAGTGTGGCAGCTAAAGCTATAATCAACATCGTGCTTCTTTTAGGCATGAGAAAGCATACCCAGGAGGGAGCAATAAATGGATTTATTTTAGGAACCAGAATGTAGAATCTTAGTTAGGCCAGACATGCTAAGTGCTTTGTCCCTTATGCATCAGCCCTTGGGCAGTATTTCCTTCCTAATTAAAAAAAGAACAAGGTGCAGGCGCAAAACAGTGTAGGCAGTGTGCCGTAACAGAGGTGGCAGCAGCCCAGCCCGGTGGTGTATTTTTTCTCTCTAAAAGTTTGGGATATGATTCTCACTTTGCCGGCACTCTGCAGGTTGTGCTGATGCAAGGAACTTTTGTCTTGAGATTAATGAAAGACGTTTGGCTCTTTGGCATTTTGGATCCCACACAAAGGTTAAAAACAGCCCCTGACCAGTGACAGGTTTATGAGGCGCTCCACTGCGGATGTTCTGCTCGCTTGGGGAAGCAATTCTTTTATCCTACACCTTCTCTACCATTTTTACTGACGCAACAAATAGATGAAAAAGTGAAGCTGTATTTCAAACTATTCTCTCCAAGTATCTCCGCTGACAAATTCGATTTCAGTCTGCAAAATTAAAGCCATTAACATGTTTTTTTCTCTTTCTTTCTAACCGGTGTGTGCTTATGTGTCCATGTGTTGAATATTCCAGCATGCTGACACTAATACCAAACAATCTGGTTAATGTACTGTATGTCTATGTCAGAAGAAGGCCTTAGTGTAACAACACACTGAATCTTCCATGGGTATGCTGGCACAGTTATTATTATCTGGAGTTGTGGTTCAGGACGCCAGGAGGAGATTAAAGGTCCCATGTCTGTCTGGCTATTATCAGGTGATTTACAAACAGTCTGATGTATTCTTAAGTCACTCTGACTTTTCTGTTACAGAAACGTAGGGCAACAGGTTTTCACGTCTGGCCAAGATAGGGTATTCTGGGTGGTTACATTCTCAAAAGCTTCCTTAGATAAAAAACGTAGCCTCATCTTTTGTGGTGGAACTACTCAAATGTTGCACCAGGTTGTCCCTGAGATAAACTGTGAGAATCTCTCTTACGGTGGAGTCAAAAGAAGCAGGTGTGGACATAAAATCTTACCTGACAATATTCAAGAGTAGTATAGCACCTTCATGCATGATTAAATAAAGTGAAATGTGCAAATCCCTTTGGCTAATCTGGGAGTCTTTGAGGAAGAGTGTTAAAAAAAGGCAACTTGCCCCACTGTATGTGATGCTCTGCTCCAGAGGAAATGTGCACCTGGCCACACAGCATCCCCTCAGACTGATGTCTTCTGTGAAGTGCACTGCGTATGGGTCCCAAAACCTATTCTCCATCCCTGTGGGTCTGCTTTCACATGGGAGATGGAGGAGGCTGGGAGGGAGAAGTCATTACCATCACCAGCTCTACTGCCCCATCCCCCATCATCATCATCTATCTCACATCTCTCTTATCTCTCAAACCTAATAAAGAACACACACACAAACAGTCTTTACCGTAAAAGCACACTTTTTGCCCCTGCATGGCGCCTGCTCAGCCGAGAGTACATAATGCCAATGCCATGCATGGCTAGACCAATGCCAGGACAATGACAATGTTCTCTCCGGAGTCCAGAAGAAGAAACTGTTCAGACATCTCAGCTTTCCTCCTACGTGCCACATGCTGGCCTGGTACATCACAAACCACTAATTCCATCTGAAGAGGCATCAGGGTTTGAATACAACACCACAGCTGAGATCAAGGCGACGATGCAGCCTTGTTAAAATCGAGGCTACAATGCTGCATCTTATACCAAGAGAAATATCAAAGAAGAAGAGCAACCAAGCTGCTGAAATCTTTTAACAGATGCTCAAACAAAGAGATAAAGATCAATGTTAAAAGTAATTTAATGTTGTTAAGAATGAATCCTGTTGATCCTGTTTTTTTTTAAGCTTGGAGATCGATCTACGTTATTGTACCTAAATCTTAAAATGTATTGTAGAAACTCCTGAACCACAAAACTGCATTCTCACTGGCAGAATTCAATTATTTCAGAAAGTACCATTTTAAGACTACACATGAGACAAAATGACGTGATAAAAATTGCCTTCTGCAGTGTAGGCTGTTTGCAACAGACGTCTTTATTTGTCCCAATGTAGCCAATCAAGGACAATTTATCTCCCCTTATCCCTGGTGGATTAGGGAAAAAGAGAGAAAGGGAGTGAAAAAAGCTTTTCTCTCTCATCCTCCACATATTAATATTTCTATTAGTGGTGCCTCCCAATGATGCAATGTGAGACTTGTGGCTCCGCTTGAGAAGCCAGGCTAATAGGAAGATATAAGAGGTCAGTCTGAGAGACAAGAGGATTTCGTTCCAACTGAGATCTGGCACCACGGCAAGTCTGTGTGCGTGTGTGTACATGCACGTGCATCGTACGCAGTATGTGTCTGCATAATCATATGGTGTGTGCATATAAGCACATTAATGTAGAGTGCTGGACTTGTTATACAGATGTTCATTGGGTGTGTAAGCAGTGCGATCTGGGCTGCATCGCATGCTGATTAAGGCGCTCTGTGCAAGAGTGATGTGGAAAAAGACTACTCCTGTATGGTTTAATGAGCAGAAGAGTTTAGCCTGGAGCGAGGTCTTTGGGAGCAAATGCACATCCAGTGTAAAGCCAGAATGTCTTCTTCCTCTACCTTATACTCACTAGACAGAGCATCCATACCTAATTAATGTGTACACTCACATACACACTGCTTTGATTGTGCATACCTAGCAGAATCGCATGCACACTTGAGTTGAGAGAGTAATGCTGCCCTAAGCAATGTGCTACTGACTCCATGGTACAACCTTCAATTCCCAATGTCCTTTGTCCCCGAGATGTCCTTTATTACAGCCTTGCTCCTATCCAACACTAATGCAAAGGGAGGAGGGATGGGAATAACATCTGCATGAGCACGAGAGTGAGGATATAACAGGAGAATGGGTGGGAGGGAATCCCTTCTATCTTTGCAGA
This sequence comes from Sander lucioperca, assembly GCF_008315115.2. Lineage (NCBI taxonomy): Eukaryota > Metazoa > Chordata > Actinopteri > Perciformes > Percidae > Sander > Sander lucioperca. The sequence goes on from NC_050180.1 coordinate 29,160,049, forward strand.
TCCATTCTGAATAGCTAATGTATTCTCATTACTACAATTCCCTTTACTCGTACGCAGCATGCATATCTTTAAGTAACATAACCATGCAGGTCTACATTGTGTATGCATAAAGTGTTAAACACACGCAGCAGAAATGCATCTAACATGTTAATGTCCTCAGTAATAAAGGTTATTTAGAGTCTGATCACGGCTAGAAGGAGTCCGTGCCCCTCCCCTTCAATCCCCCAGCTACCCTGTACAGTATACCAGTATACGTAGATCATCTCAACTGCTAAAAGCACAGAGAAAATGCCTATTGACATTTGAAGGGCTGCTCGTTGCCATAGAGTTCCCACTGGCAATTTTCCTAAACAGTTCTGCATTCTTCACTAAAGAACGCAATAGATTAAAGATGGTCAGTAAATGCATGCGCTCTAGTTGGCCGACTGTTGCTGTAATGTCACTGGGTTTTTAGCAGGAATTAGTTTTAATGTCACTCTGTCTCCCACACCTGAATGTCACTGGCTTTTAATTGGCCTGCTTGAAAATGTGAAAAGGCAGTGTTGTGGCTGGGAGCTATGGATGGATGGATGGATGGGAGGGGGTATAAATATTATGCATACTGTGTTCTAACTAGTGCCAGTTCTGGGACCAAGCTATGGTACAGTGCACCAGACCCTGTGCCAAATAGTTAAAGCGTTTGAACATGTGCCATTGCAAATGGGCCGATCCCCATAGTAAATGGACTGCTCCACTGCTGCATTGTTTCATTACTGCCAGGAATTCTACATGGTTAAGTGTGAAAGAAAGTGCACAGAAGGTAAAAGTTTTGTTTTCTATGCCAAAAATGTTTTTGTTTTCATTATTATCACCCACATAAAAACCCTTCTGCAGGGACACTGGTGCACTGCAAAATTTTATACTAACAGTCCCATAGCATTGATGGTGCAGTAAAAATTAAATAGATTAAAATAGCTCATACTGCATATTATGCACTTCATCTGTAATATAGTCAAGAAAAAATATCAGTCTGCAGAAGCAAATGCATTACCCTGGGAGTAAAACATTCAGAGGTCAGAGGTCAAACCAGTCACAGCTGCTCTAAAGTCCATAGCCGATGGGCTCTGGGGAGACTAATCAGACACACATACCCATTCACTCTCTTGCTGTCTCTCTCTCTCTCACACA